>NC_091855.1:36093720-36407608 GCF_037783145.1 Equus przewalskii | reverse complement strand
AAGCCTGCCCGGCTGGCACTGACGACAGCTCTGTCAACCCGGTAAACAAACGGCCTGAGACAGTGTTAAAAGATTACGCTTCCAAGTCCTATTAATGCTCATCAATTAAGACTCTTAAGAATTCCAAAGCAAGTATAAGTTCTTCACTTAGTTTTTTTAACTAAGAAAAAGAGTTTGCATATATTCATTAGAGCAGATACATAAAAAATACAATTTTTTCAAGTATTTTCTTGGACTGGTACCATACCTCACATTTGCCACTGGATCATGTGTCAGTTCGATAACAGGCAGAAAGAAATATTTACAGAAAAATGATTTGGAAAAGATCTCTATAATACATTCACAGGTATCCAAAAATCGAAGTCTATTCCAGTAACTTTTTCCTTGGCCCAGTTCTAGAAACAACAAAAAAATTATAAGTTTAATTTTTCCTACATGAAATTACATGTGACAAAATCAGACGCACAAAATCCAGGACAAGTTTCTTTATGCCCACAATTTGTTTAGCAAATACAAGAGATAAAAGAAAAAGCTTACATAACCCAAATTTGTAGACACCCAAATTACTGAAATTACTCAAAAAACAGAAAAAGTTGTATTAAACAATGCATTCAATTCCATAAGCATTTATTAAATACTGAACGACTATTTTTGATCATCCACTATGTGCTAAGTACTTTCCACATATTATCTTATTTAATCCTGAAAAGCACTCCAATGGGACACGCACATACTTATCCCTCAGAAGAGATAAAGATACTGAGATTCAGAGAAGTTAAAGTCACAGGGCTGGTAGGTGCAGAGCTAGAATTCAAACACAGGTCTGTACGACTTCACAATCTTTTAACAATCAAATTGTTTTCTTCCTCTCAGTTCCTTAAAAAATCTTTGAAGTGGATAAAGTCATATGTGAACAGAGTATTATGGACAATAATTCAGATCAATATTTAAAGGATAATTTTCTCCTTTATTACATAAATATCTAAAAGCAAAAATTCTTTATATTTAAAAGCAAATAGAATCTTCTTTCAAAATAACCTATTCTAAACATTAGGTCCTACCACCAAAAAATGAAAACTGAATTAAAATAGACTGAAAAAAGAAAGATTAAAGTATACTGAACATAATTTTTCTTAAATGGAATTTTATGTACTCTTAATTTTTAAAAAGTGGCAATCCACACTTAAAATGGTAAACTCCAATAACCAGAAAATTCCACTACCTACCTATGCCAGATAATAGTTTAGCAAAAGCATTAAGACATTATGGTCAAAGCAAACAGACAATAATTAACAAATTCGCTAAGTATATATAGGTGTGTGCCACTATTTCTAGAATTAACACTTTAACTAAAGGTTTTTGCCTTTTTTAAAAACATGTTCTCATATTTATTTCATTTATTTTATTTATTTGTTGTTGTTGTCGAGGAAGATTGGCCCTGAGCTAACATCTGTTGCCAATCCTCCTCTTTTTGCCTGAGGAAGACTGGCCCTGAGCTAACATCTATTGCCAATCTTCCTCTTTTTGCTTCAGGAAGATTTGTCCTGAGCTAACATCTGTGCCAATCTTCCTCTATTTTGTATGTGGAACGCCACAACAGCATGGCAGCCAATGAGTAACGTAGGTCTGCGCCCAGGATCCGAACCCATGGACCCAGGCTGCCGAAGCAGAGGGCACTGAACTGAACCGCTATGCCCCAGGGCCGGCCTCAGGTTTTTGCCTTGATTTTAGCTCTTAGTAAATTAAAATAAACTTGCATTTGTTAACTGGCTCAACTTTTTTAAGACATCATAAACAACCTGGGCTCACCAGATTCACATTCATGTGTACTAACAACTCTATTCAAGAAAAAAAAAAAACCCTCATCCTGTTAATCTTTAAAACAGGAACATAAAGTAAATGATTAGATTCATGGATCTTCTACTTATACTCTAGTTCCAAATTCCGTTTCATCAGGGTAGAAACTAGGCTTTCAACATAAGTATACATATTTAATTTCTCAAGTACACAAATTCACAAAACAAAGTCCAGAGTTGTTATTACTTTCATTCATCACAGATCTAATCCTGCCATAAAGATTTCTAAAACCAAAAAATTAACCTATAAAACACAAATACAAACATCGTCTAGATATTTATTAACAACAGCCTAATTGTTTGTGGCAAAATGATACATAATGTAAGTCAGATCTAAATAAGGCCAGTTTGTGCCCTTTTCTTCTTTCGAAATAAGAGACCATTACTTACGTTCAATTAATTTTTGAATGACCTCATGTCTCTGTTCTTGTTTACGATTATAACGTAGAAAAATGCATAGAGTTCGGGAAGCTGCCTTTTGGACAGGTAAGACATTCTTAAAAAAATAAGTAAGAAAGACAGTTAAACTAGTCTAATAGTATATATTCTAAATAATTTGGCCCCACAAATCAATTTTAAGTCATTGGCCAAAAGCAAGAGCAGTTTTGTCTCCCTCTCGTATCACTGTGCTTATATCCCTCTAGAAGCATCTTCATAATTTAAGGTTAATATCACTCAGGCAAATCAATTAACACATCACATCACAAAGTTAATTTGGCACAGTCATTTCCAAATCATCCAGATTTGATTTGTTACTTGACTCTCATTTCCTTGCCACCTCATCTTAGTGACATTCTCCCCAAATACTCATTCCCTTAGCTGTTTCCTGGATATCGTCACTCATTTAATCAACACACATTTGCTAGAACATATCCTGTGTCAAGGACATCACCAAAAAGATGCCACTTTTAAGATATAAATTTAGACATTCCACGATCAGGAATGGTCTTCAGTCCTTCTGGCTTACTTTTGCCTCTTCAACCTCAATGTCACTAACTGAGATCTCTGGTCCATGACAAAGAGAGAGCTTGGAATCCAAGGGACATCATGTCAATCACTCTTACCAATGTTTTAAACTCCTCTGTCCTTTCAATTTCTGGGCAGAACCTTAATTCTAAACTAATTCAACCATCCATCTGCACCTGGTTTGAGCTCAAACTATTTATCAGAGAAAAACCCCTTAACAAGTGTATTGTGTCCAGTGTAAATTTACGTTCACCATCCTGACTTACATATAAATATCCTAATATTCAATCCTTGAAGATTCAGACTATTATAGTGGGGATCCTCGAAATTTAAGTAGAATACAACTTTACATTGCTGAGAGAGTGTTGCCTGCTATCTCATCCCATATTTTATATAAGCTATTTTTATTCTATTGGGTACTATTCTGTGTTTTTAATCTGTTAAATGTAAAAAGAGAATATTCACTATAAATTAGAAGGGAAAATTTAATCAATGTACATAAACAGAAACACCACCAGAATTAAGAAAAATGAATATTAGATAAATGAACTAAATAAAAGCATGTTACACTTTTCTTTCATTTTGTGTATACTAACAGAATTTCAAATGCATATATACTAGTCATATGAAAATATCTATAATTTTGTACCTCACAGTATATTATATTATACAAGGTAAGTTATCTTTTGGACCAGAAATCAAAGATAAATTGTAATTGTACCAAAAGCATAAAAAGGCAGCTTGAAGTTGTGACAATTTAGCACACAAATAAAGACTGCAATTATTTGATTTGAATGATTAAAACATTACTTAACATTAAAAAAAATGAGTCGAAAAAGAGAGAAAACCAAAACAAAATTCATTTACCACCACTGGAAGTGGCTACTGCACCAACTCCTAGCTCCGAAAACTGATAGAGGCAAAGAATTAAGAATTTATCCTGTCTTTACACTAGGAAGTGTATTTCAGGGTAATCAAATGGCCCAAGTAGATGAAGAAAAGCATTTCTTCACAGAAGAATGTCATCAAAAATGTAGAAGAAATGATAGAATTTTTTTAAATCACTCTTTGGCAAGTTCTAATGAAATAACTGGTTCAGGCAAGGATCATCAATGGATGCAAAAACTCACGGGTAAAAGGTTGATGGGAAACTGGTATTCAGTGTTGAAGTGTCAGCTTCAAATTACAACGCAGATCACAAGGGAGAAAACACAATTTTGCAGTGGACTAGTGGAGCCGTCACCACCTGCACAACCGCTCTTAGCTCACTTACAGAGAGACAACCATCCAGATACGACACAACATGAAATACATAGCAGCATTTATGAAGTATTCTTGCCAAATGTTTAACCTACAACTCAGCAAGCCCCTCGATCTAACTTCCAGGTTACAAGAACTCTGGAGAATTGATGAACCAGTTAACACCATGAAACAGCAACCTGACAAATGCAGAGTTGAGATATTCCACAGGACAGCTGACCAGGTCTTTTCCAAAGTTCAACAGCAAGAAAAGTGAGGAAAAGGGGAAGAGGGACCTACTGTGGGTTAAAAGAGAATTAACAGATGTAACAATCAAAGGCAATGCATAGATCTTACTTGGATCCTATATGGAATAAAACTATTGTAAAATACATTTGGGGGATAACTAGTAAAATTTTAATATGGACTGGATATGAAATGGAATTAAACAATAGTTATTCCTTTTGTTAAAAGTAAAACTAGTGTGATTATATAGAAGAATGTCCTCTTTTAGAGATGAATATTGAAATTTTTAGAGATGAAATATATTGACATCTACAATTTAAAATTCTTCAGTCCAATGAAATAGAAAAAACAAATATGGGAAAACGTTAACAATCGTTGTATCTAGGTGATGGGTATATAAGAGTTCATTACAGTATTTTCTCTGCCTTTCAGTATCTCTAAAATTTTTTCACAACAAAAGTAGGGGAAAACAAGTTGGCTTATGTCATTCCTCTACTCAAAACCTTGCAAAGATTTCCCCTGTATCAGAGAATACAATCTAGATCCTACATCATGGCTTTCAAGCGCCAAGTGCTGTGGACCCAGCTACCTCTCTAGCCTCACCTCTCTCTACTACTCGCCACACTGTTCCTTGCTGCTCTTCACACAACCAAGCATAGCCCAAAACACACCTTTCACTCACTATCACCTTTGCCTGGACCACTTGTCCTTCAGACGTCCACGTGGTCACGCGCTTACTTTGTTCAAGCCTCTGCATGAAGCACACTTGATCAGAGAGGACTTTTTCCTGACCATGAGATCCACAGCAGCATCCCACTACCCTCCATCACTCTCTTCCCCCCGAAGCTGCTTCACTGGACTTCTCGGCCCCGACACACTACATATGTATGTGAGTGTTTACTCCTATCTCCAGCGAACGTAAGGTCCTCTGAGAAGATGCCCTCTGTCTCCTTCATTCACTATGGTATTCCTAGCATCCAGGACAATGCTTGGCACATAGTAAGTGCTCAGGAAATTTTGTTAAATGAATGAACGAATATTACGGCCATCAGGTATGGAACTAAGTATATAAATGTTTCTTTTCTCCAGAGAATGTTGAAACAGAATATACATGTCTTCTTTAATCACGGAAAATGTTCTATAATAATCAAGTATTTCCTTCTGAGTGTGGAATTACCTCCTTGTAAAAGAAAACATAAAACAAATGTCTCAGGTTTAAAAGTATTTTGTTCACATCCTATGTTGTAAATCATTTCTCTTTCCTGATGAGACACCAAAAATAAGGAATAATGATCTATTCTCAGCTTTCTAAACACAAATATGCCTACTAAGTAGTGAGGTTGAGACAAACAATTAAGATCAAACTTCACAGCACTCATCACCACCTGTTAATGTATTTATTTTATTTTATTATTTATCACTTCCTATATCACCACCACTTTAGAACATAAGCTCCATTAGAGTAGGATTCTGTCTGTCTTGTTCACTCCTATATCCCCAGCCCTTAGCACAGTGCCTGACACATAGTAGACACTCAAATAAGCAACTGCCAAATAAAGTAATCAATAAATTCTGCTCAGTTTTATGTGACACTGCCTAGGTAGTACATTCACGCACTGTCCTCTGATAAGGACGTTATTGTTGTCAATATTACTTTTTAAGATTGTCCCTCTATACTGTAAACTTCAACCTCTAGGCTTTGCTTTGATATATGAAATAAACTTGTAGAGATGTTAGTTCATGAGATGTATACCTATTTTTTTTAATTTAAGTTGTAAATGACACCAATAATGTCATTTTTTCTCTTTCTAATCTTTGAAGCTAAAACTGATTTTGGGCTTTTGAGATGGTTACTAGATTTCATTATCTCCCTTTTATTGAGAAGAATGAGAATTTAATAATCTTCTCTGGAAATTTCTGTGAAAAAGGGAGACAACTTACTCTATGGGAAGTTTGAGTACAACTCCCCACCCCACACTGGCCCCCTGCTTCTGACGCTAAGTTAAGGCCATCCATAGTAGGGCACCCAGGTTTTGGTACAAACTTTATCTGTTACACAGCCACTCTTTAGGTGCTATAAAAGAAAAAGGAACAAACTAATATTAAGGAGCTTAAAGGAGGCCTTGACAAAAGGGCATCGTTGAGGTAGCACTGAGGCCGAGATACGTAAAAGGTGTACGTCAGGGCAGGAGGTACTCTGAGTGGGGACCACTGACCCTGCCAACCTTCCTCTGGAGAAGAACTGTCCCAAGTTTGAAGTGAGTCTGTTTACCCTCTTCCTGGCAGTATATAGACCCAGGGTACGCGAGGGTACCACCCGTTCACTCCTCTCTCCAGCTAGGCAGAAGATGACCAAAGCGGAGAAGCAAAGGCAAACCCGAGTTCCCTCCTCAGGGACCCGGGAAGAGAACTTCCCTCCAGGCACAACGGAACAAACTGAGCTTGTTGTACTATTTCAAGACTGTGAAGAATTCGCATATTCCAAAATCAGGTGCAAGTTCAAAAGAATAATAAGATAAAAAGCGTTGGGCTCACATTTGTCATCATGATTGTGAACATTCTTTGCAAGAAACGATAGTAAATCTGATCACTTGATATGACATGTGGCAGACAGGCATATTTCTGTAGGAGCTTCTCGTGAGTTCTCCATTTTAAGGAGGCTGCAGCTCGCTGCTCAGCGGCCGTGAGGGCTGGAATCAAGTCAGGAAGAGACAATAACTGGAAAGGAAAACACATCAAAAGAATCAATGATAATTAAATAAATCCAGTGCAGCATTCGGTCAAATCATTCAGCCTTACAACACTCTTGCTGGTTTCAGAACTTAGGAGGCATCTCAGTTGTCACAGGGAGATAATTATCTGGTGAAATCAAATAGTTTAAAAAAATCCATTAGCAAAATTTATGGTTACTGGAAACAAAACTTTGAAATAGAGACTGGGACTCACAACCTTTCTAATTAAAGTAAAATTTATTATATTTCACTGTCAGCAAACTTTGACCTTCTAAATTCCCACCCTTTTTGTCCTCACCAGTTGCTATTCTTGAAATAATAATTAATGCTAATAAAAACTGAAAATATGAATATAAACCCTAAGGACAATAAGTAAGAATCATGGTAATATAAGAATTGTGGAGGAAATTCAAGCTGCTCAAACTCCAGCACACATTTACCGCTATGTGGCCAGCACTACTTCAAATGTTTTCCATGCACTCTTTCATGGATGCCTCACAACAACTCTGCAGAGTAAGGTAATGCTTACGACATGCAGAAACTTTTTACATACACGGGATTTACCTTATTTTCTTGCACGCTGCTTTCTCCACCAGTAGACATAAGTTCCAGGATCTCTGGAAGATGATCTATAAGAGCATCCAGTACCTTTTAATAGAAATATTTATTACTCTTATGGTGATGATTACATTTTTCTAATCTTAAATTAGTTTACTTCACAGGTCAATTTCTACACAGAAATAGTGTTATTTACCAAATAACATTTTGGGGGTTTCTATTTTCTTACTTTGCCATCTTCTTGCTGGAAGGTCTTAGAAACATGATCAACTGCCTTGATTAAACTACCTTTGAAAAGGGATCAGTATATCTGCCTCGTGATACTGTTCAAACAGTCTAGATCTGAGGCGGCTCCTTCTACAACAACACGCTCAGAAACTGCCTCCCAACTTCTGAAAAGCAGCTGAAGTCAGCTGACACCCTCAGGGACGTCTAGATGTTGATGAGGTGAGCTTTGGCAAGCCAGTTAGCATTTAGGTGAACAGCATACACTAAACGCAGTATCAAAATAAGGTATTTCAAAGCCTTCACAAGTATACTCCCCAAACGATGCTAAGAGAAAAATATATACATAAAATGTGATACAACATACGATTACAATTGTGTGAAATAAAAACCTTTATATAGAAAAAACAGAAAATGAAAAATATAACAAAATAGTAACAGTGATTGGAAGTAAAAGTATTCTTCTGTCTGTCTATTTTCCGGCATTTCCAAAACTTTATCAAATAAATATACATATATTCTTTAAAACCTAATGCTTTTTAAACACCTTCCCAATTTCCAGTCTATGATACAGTGATACATTGACTTGAAGCCTCTGGGGCTCGTCAGATGAAAGAGTTTGTGCAATTGCCAAGAAGCAGGGGAGAAAAGGCACTAACATATTCAGACTTCACACAAAAGAAGTGAAATCCAAGAGTAAGAAGACATTACCTCCAGTGATTCGTCTTGTAACAACGTTATCAGTTCTTTGTGTATTAAATATACTCCAGAATTCAGAAGTTTAGACACCTAAAATGTAGCAATAAAGTCTCTCAGGTTTGAGACTACTAGACATACAAAGGTTATAACAGTAATCTTTAAAATACATCCCTGATACTTCTTCTAAAACGAGACTAAGTTACAACATAAGTATAAAATTGAATTTCTAGAAAAATTAATTGCATACATAACCAGCTTTTTAGTCTGCTTCATAACACACTGGAGTGTGTAGACATATGAGGGTGCGGAAGTGCACATATGGGGTGGGAAGTGCAGAAGAAGGGATTTATCAGTCATAACGTTCATATCACAAGCAATAATAAGCCCACGGATGCCTCTAGTTCACATTTTAAAGGCTTTAAGCAGCAAACAGCAAAAAAGGACGTCTTTCAGGACATCCCAGGCATATGAGCATTCATCGCAATTCAGAGCTTTCCAGAGAGGGCCAGCGCTGTGGAAGGTTTATACTGACAGAGGGATAGAGAGGATTCCCACCCAAGCAAACATGGAAGACGTTCCCCATCAAAGACTCCAACCGACAGGAAAGGAGCTGGGAGAGTCCAGACTAATCCAGCTCCTCTGCGAACAGGGGATTCTTCCCTCCGGAAAGACACAATGGTAGATTCACCAGTTTCTAATTCACCTCCTGCTTTTTTTTTTTAACATACTTTTTTTAATTTGAAAAAAGTGTTCCTGGATAAATAAAATGTTTTAAACATCTTTGTTCTACAGAGTTGTTTTGACTTGTTGAAAATATTTTCAAAATATTTTTCCGAAAAACAAAGTCAGAACATACTAAAGTAATTATCAAAATCTAGCAATAACACTGTTAGGAAAATTTAAATCCATCAGTGGATTTTCATAATTTAAAAGGGTAAACCTAGACTAACCATTTATTTTATGGAGTATCATTATCAGCCTACCTATATAGTATGATTGTCAGAAAATGGAAATTAGCCATCCAGTAAATGGCTTGATCAATGATTTCCAAACTCACTACTATCAATGAAATAGTTTTGTACACATATTTCAATATGTTCATTCTTATGATGCTAACATATTACGCCCACTATAAAACACAAATTAAAATGAAATATTAAATGGATGAGACAAAAGTAAACATAAATAGAAACTCTCCCATTTCATAAACATGGCATTCTCAGACTCTAATCTCACGCAACCATCTCTGGAGACCACTCATCTAGACAAATCCAAGCACACATGGTAACCAAGCCCACACACCCAGTTAACACATATTGAAGACGAATATTTCACTCGGCCAGCCAGTGCCCTCTGCGCCTTCTTCTCCTCCAAAAGCAAATTTCTATACACACATTTACAAAGATGACTTGACTATGCAACACTGGGATTATTTTAATTAATTTAAGTTAATTATGATAATTAACTTAAAGGGAATATTTCCTAGATTTTGCACAATGAACATTTATTTCATTCACACCAGAAAACAATGTTATTCAGGCGCCGGCCCCGTGGCCTAGTGGTTAAGTTCGCGTACTCCACTTCAGCGGCCCAGGGTTTCACCAGTTCGGATCCTGGGCGCGGACATGGCACCGCTCATGAGGCCATGCTGAGGTGGCGTCCCACATGCCACAGCTAGAAGAACCCACGACTAAAATATACAACTATGTACTGGGGGAATTGGGGAGAAAAAAGCAGGAAAAAAAAAAAAGAAGATTGGCAACAGCTGTTAGCTCAGGTGCCAATCTTTAAAAAAAAACAATGTTATTCAAAAGAGGCAAACACTATCACTCAATAGCCAAAAGAATCTTAAGTAACATGTATAACGATGTTATGGATATCCTGCACACTTTCAGCTAATCTAACAATGCTTTGATGTAGGAACACTGTGCAAGGAAGGGGATGAAATATGCTCATTGAGAAAAAGAACATTTATCATACTTCTTATAAAGAAAGGAAATACTTTATTATAAAGAAATTTTTATGTGACGGTTTTGAAGTGGACAAGTTCTAGTTTACACATTTTGCTGCAACTACAGCATACACACACTTTGCAGTCATTCAAGAAACACGCCCCCAATTTCACCAAGGGTTAAACAGTTAATTACTTTCACCACAAAACTTTAAATCCACTTTTGCTCTTACATTATGGAGAGTTGTTGTAACAGCTGACTCTAAAAGCTATGCTCATGAAACATGAGCTATTTAAATAATCTCTCTCTCAAATTTCCATTTGTTCTTAAGTTTAGGTGGAAAGTTCAACATGAAGATTATAAAGCATATAAAAACTGATTTTACTTCCAAATCTGCAACACCCACATCCACACCACAATGTCTGGCTTAAAGTATAGATATATTGGATGGATGGATTAATAAATGACAAACGAATATAATATATTTATGTATATGAATTCTGTGAACATTCTAAAAAGAGAATTACGGGAATTTTAAAATAAGATTTAGGATCAGAATATGAAAGACATATGGAACCTATATTTTATAATAAATCTGTAAACAGAAGTGTACAAAATATTTAAAAAAAACATCCAGTACACCTAGGTCGAATTAACAACACATGTAAAGTGGTATCACTTCTTCAGACTTACTTCATAAAAGCAAATAGCGATAGTGTATCTGACTGGTACTTCAGGGTCATGACAAAGGCAGAAGAATGTAGAATAGAGTTCCATGTGGAAGTTTTTAGGATCAACGAAAACAATCATGGCCTGGTGGAGGTGGAAGGGAGAAGATGAATGTGAAGGAGAGAAAAACGTGGGTCAATACCTAAAATTATAATCATTTCAGATAAACTGAAATCACATCCTCTGAATCACAGTTCAGTTAGAAATCATATTTGAAAGATCCAAATGCATGCATATAATTCTGATTTATACACAGAGATAAATGTAAATTACACCAGTATTTACTTGGTACCCACTATTTATACCAAACACAATGCTGAGCAGCAAGCGTCGAATATGGCAATACTTCTTAATGCTATCTATTCGCATATTTTTAAGTTATAATCAAAATGTTTAGTGGATACAAATACATAATTTATTACCGGAAAGTTATAAGCACAGTTCTTCCGTACTGAAATATATTTCTTCTCCTGCTCGAGGATTTGGGTTGGAATCTGGTTTTCATTATGTCCATTTTCTTGTTGCAAACCCAATGTACAAAGTTTCTTATAAAACTCCAAAAATCTCAAGTGTTGATCTGGAGTAAAAATTCCTAAAACAAATGTAAAACCTTTGCTCAACAGTTTAATTGAAAACCAAAATCAAAAAGAGAAGAGTAAAGTACAACACAAACATAATTGGAACCAAATATTTAAATAAATAGTTAGAGATCATAGATAAAAGTGACAAGGTGAAAAGAGTAACTATTATGAAGAAATCTAATGGGTCTATTCTTTTATGTTAATTTTAATAATATTTTAACTTTAATTTCAATAGTATAAACCATGAAATGCAGGAATTATGCCTGCATTAATTTCTGCAGCATGCATCATGCTGTAGACCACTAACAAGTCACTACAGCAACAATACTGTGGCCATTACTGCCGTTTACTTATGGTAAATATTCTAAAACTGCCTGCAGAAAAGGCATGCATATGTGTCTGCAGAGAAGGAGCTTAAAAATTGAATCTGAAAGATGGCAAAGGAAATTCAAATTTTTTTTTTTTGAGGAGGATTAGCCCTGAGCTAACTACTGCCAGTCCTCCTCTTTTTGCTAAGGGAGCCTGGCCCTGAGCATCCGTGCACATCTTCCTCTACTTTATATGTGGGACGCCTACCACAGCATGGTGTGCCA
The DNA here is from genome assembly GCF_037783145.1 of Equus przewalskii. Lineage (NCBI taxonomy): Eukaryota > Metazoa > Chordata > Mammalia > Perissodactyla > Equidae > Equus > Equus przewalskii. The sequence continues at coordinate 36,395,232 of NC_091855.1, read as the reverse complement.
AGTGGTGCCATGTCTACACCCGGGATCCGAACCAGCGAACCCAGGGCAGCCAAGAAGCGGAACGTACGAACTTAACCGCTGCGCCACCGGGCCGGCCCCTCAAAATATTTTTGATCAACGGACTGTTTCCACATTCATTGACTATCTTAGGGAGCCAGGAACTCATCATGTATTGCAATACATTTTTTTAACCGGCCATTCAAAGTCTACAGTCCATATAAAAAATGTTTTACTATGCTAGATGGTTACAACTTAATTGATACTTACATTATTATCGTAAGCTAAGAACTGAGTAATATGTTCAAAATGCCAAGAGTTAGGGATATTATTCTACATTCTAAGCTGAACTTCTCACATGATATATTAATTATTCAACAAATGGCTAATAAGGGTACACTTACTATGCACCAACAGTTAACACATCCAAGCTTCTATTATCACATACCAACTAATACATAAATATAAAATATTCATAAACTTAAAGGGTTATGCCTATTTCACTGTCTCGTTCTTTCAAACAGATTCTACTAGTGAAAAACTCATTCCTAAATGTGTTCTAAATTATGCTAGCAAAATTCTAAGATCTCTTAAGATTTTAGACACAAGGATAGGTTTTACAACTGAAGAGCTGAAGTTTAGGGGTTAAGGTAGAAGAAAAAGGGAAAAACTATAACCTAGAAATTCTTAGGAAATGTCATACCATATAGTCCATGGCATAGTTTTCCTAAATGGAAAGATAAGGAAATAAGAATTGATTCATCTGCTTTGAAAGATTTTTCACAAAATGATTTCACTAAGGGAAGTATAGTTTGACTTCTGTCATCTGGAAAACAAAACAAAATAAAACATACTTTAGAACGAGTTGCCCACACTGCATGTGTGGTAATTAATACACAGACACAAATTGAGAAATAAAAATTACCAAATTAGCCACATAGTAATAGAAAATGCCTGAAAACAATGACGATGGAGGTGTGTGGTGAAGAAGGGGTGAGAGGAGAGTCGAAATTATCAAGAACTTCAAAGCCAGGCTGAGGGGTTTAGGCTTCATATCATGGGGAATAGAATGCTAAGAGTGGCTGCAAGTTAAAAAGCTAAGATGACTGAGGTTTTGAGACTGAACAACCAAAAGAATCCTAATACCACTAACATAAATAGGTGAGCAGCAGAAGCAGGAAATCTTTCTTATTCTCTTCTGCATGCATCTCACACCGTGCTGCAGCTTAAGCCCATTTTATCATTTCACTGTTGATAGAAATTGTTAGCTTACAGTATGTTCTGCATATGGAAATTCCTCACTTTTATTTCTTAAAAATAAACTTTCTTTAAAAATTTGTCTTTAAAAGTTGATTGATTTTTTGAGTATGTCTGCTTAGGCTGATGTATTAGCAATATTTAATTCTTGATTGTAAATACTCTCTAAATTTCCCACAGTTCTCTTAAACTTTCAGAAATGAATCAGTGCTTTATTTGGGGTCTGACAATACTAAGTAAAGTGCTGAAACAAACAGGCTTATTAGTATATTGTTATTACTGTTGTTATCCTCACATTTCAGTACCACATCTACTGTTTTAACTAGATGTTCGCTCGACATTTATTGAACTTCTTACAGAACAAGCATTATATTAAGTAGAAGTAGAAAGACAAATGAGAAATGGTCTCTGAACTTGAGAAACTCAGACTAGCAAAGAAGCCAGCCACAATAAATATCATAAGACAACGTGACCACTATTTTAAGAGTTGGTATAAGACAAGGGTCTGCAAACTATTTTTGTACATGTTCCAGGCTTTGCAGTTTATCTGTCGCAACTACTCTGTCACTGTAGTCCAAAAACAGCTACAGACAACACGTAAACAAGTGGGCAGGGCTACGTCCCAATAAGCTTTATTTACAAAAACACGTGGCAGCGGGACTTGGCCCATAGGCCATAGTTTGCCAACCCTGGTATAAGGGATTTGGAAAGATGTCATGGAGGAAACTGTACTTGAACTGAGCACTGAAGGGGAAGCTGGCTAGCATAAAAACAGAAGGAAGGGGGAAAAAATAGGGAGAGAAAACAGAATGTGGAAGGGCTAGAGGTATGAAAGAATTTGGTACGATAAGTAATGTCAGGTGCGGCTGGAGCACCAGACACCAGAGGAGTGGGAAAGAATGGAAGGAAATAAAGCCACAGACACAGGTTAGGCCCTGATCTGTGATCCCCAACTGTGGGGCAGTGAAAGGGAAGAGATCAGAGATGACGACAAGGTTCCTAGTTTGGACGCCTGGGGGGGATGCCCCATTATCTGGACGAGGAGAGTCATTCATTCATTCCTTCCTCACATATCGCAGCTTCTCCTCCTCTGGCTCATCTGATAGCCTAAATGACTGCTCCATAACATCCATCCATAACTACTGCCCACAGTGCAATCATCTTTAAGAGGCTCTCCTAGTTCAGCTAAAATGTTAATCCAAGTAAACGGAATCCTGTAAGTACACAACAGAGTTTTGCACCTGAGTACCTGACATTTACCCTCCGAATTTCACCCTATCAAAATAGTAAATATTTACTGACAATCTGACATCCAGCAAGTCAAGAATGTAGTCACACGCTCAGGAAGGCAGCAAGTTGTCTTCGTGATTTGATTTGCACAACACTAAGAGATGCCTCCTTATCCATTCCCACTCAAATACCCCATCCCAATTTCTCCTCCTATGGCCATGGGATTTCCAGCATTAAAATATTAGGGAGGGGAAGTTAATTTAGACTTTGTTTTAGTCAAGATCTGTCTTAGGGTCAATTAGTTGAGTAAGTTAAAGGCTAATTACCCAGTCAAATCCTTAGGCCTACCCACAAGTCAGTTAAATGTCGACGAGAGAAAAGGGAAAGGTGTGGAATACATAGCAACACTGGGGACATGAGCGTAGAAGTGGCAGCAGAGAAGGCACCAAAAGAGAAAAGACCAGAAAAAGAAAGAGCGGAAGGGAGGCTCGACATTCATCATAAAACTTAACATAAGAAATTCTGTTGTCCATCTACTTTTTTTTTTGATTTTTGCTTTTTGAGGAAGATTAGCGCTGAGCTAACTGCTGCCAATCCTCCTCTTTTTGCTGAGGAAGACTGGCCCTGAGCTAACAACCATGGCCATCTTCCTCTACTTTATATGTGGGACGCCTACCACAGCACGGCTTGCCAAGCAGTGCCATGTCCGCACCCAGGATCCGAACCAGCAAACCCTGGGCCACAGAAGCAGAACATGTGCACTTAGCCGCTGCGCCACCGGGCCAGCTCCTGTTCTGCATCTACCTTTACTCCTTATTAGTGATAGAAATTATATGGGAAAACCTTGCTTTCAAAAGCAAAAATGTGTCCACAAGAAGACTTACCTGTATCAAATATGTCAAGCAGATTAACCAAAGTTTCAAAAGCTGCAAGCCGCACACTGCTGCCCTCATCCCTAGAGAGTTCTATTAATTCAGGGAGCACCACACTTTTTGTAAGTTCTGTCCTGCACAATAAGCAATAGAAGAAAATAAATCAAATCAATACATTTGTATCAAGAACTTACTAAGAGCAAGTCACTGAGCTAGTTGCTGTATAAAACAGGAAAAATCATAAAGATATGGCTCCTGCTCTCCAGAAGCTGGTAGTCTGATTGGGAAAGCAAGATATAAACGTAAGAAACATTAATAGTCATTGCATAATTACTTAAATCAATTCAAGTTCCCCAGCACAATATTATCACCTATAGAAATCTTAATGACTGGTTCATATTAAACTTCATTAATTATAATATAGTTTTCCATTTTAAGCAACTTCAACAAATGATCTAAACAAATTAGAAAAACTTAGTAGTACTTATAGAAACTCAAACAAAATCTTTTTACCTAGATTTTGGGGGACAAATTATTTTTTCATTTACCTAAAACATGACATTACTAACTTATATATAGAAGAATGATATATGACACTAGATGCTCCCTCTAAAAGAACAAAACACAATATAAATGCTTTTAGAGGATATATAATATTTATAATAGAATCACAAATGCATTATTCAATACTTTGTTTTTGCTTATTCACCACGATAAGATGTCATCACAATGACACACACTCTCATAAAGGGGAGGCTTTTGATATGGCCAGCTTTCTTAGGTACAAGATGGAAGATGGCATGAATTATAATTTGATAGAGTTCAAGAAAGTCAGTAAGTGCTGAAGAAAATCTAAAAAATTCAGGACAGAGTGCAAAGACTCTAAGACAATGCTGTCAAGCACCCATCTGCTATGATGGAAATATTTATAATCTGTACTGTCTAATAAGGTAGCCACATGTATCTAACGAGCATTTAAAATGAGGTCAGTACAACTGAGGAACTGAAGTTTTAATTTTATTTCATTTTACTTAATTGAAATTTAAAAAGCCACACATGGCTAGTGCCTACCATACTGGACAGTACAGGTCTAAAACAAGGACATGAGCAACTGGAGGGTCAAAAATTGTAAGAAATTAATCTAGATCATACAGATACAGATATGCTGGCATTATCAGTAGTTCACAAACATTCATCAAATACAGGAAACAGAAAGGGGAGGTGGAGTAACAGATGAGAGAATACACTCTGGCCCAACAACGCAGACTTATCATTAACTTTTACAATTTCAAGGCAAAAGTAGTATTTCACTATTGTTTTTGCAATACGTGTCTGTTCAAATGTACTGCTCTTTTCTTATCTGGATTGTTTATAAAAGTTCTGCATTATTGAGTTGTAACAGATCTTTATATATTCTGGATACTAGCTTGATATATGTATTGTGAATAGTTTTCCATTCTGGGAATGGAAAACTTTCTGCTTTGTTAACATACGTTGTTTTGTTGACTTTTTGTTTTGAAGAGCAAAAGGTTTTTTTGATGAAGTCCAATTATCACAATTTTCTTTCATGGTTCATGATTTTTATCTAAATAATCCTTTCCTACCCCAAAGTTGCAAGATTTTCTTCTATATTTTCTTCAAGGAGCTTTATAGTTTCAGCTTTTACATTTAGGTCTCTGACAGATTTCAACTTAATCTTTCTACGGTGTGAGGTGAGAGTCCATCAATGTTCATTTTTTCTCTTATGAACATCCAGGTATCCCAGAACCATGTTTTGGGAAGACTTTTCCTTTCCTCATTGAATCACTCTGGCGCTCTGCTGAAAACCAACTGGCCACATATGTCTGGGTCTGTTTCTGGACTCTCTCTTTCTGTTCCACGGATCTATACATCTATCTTTTCACCAACATTACGTGTACCTGATTACTGTAACTTTACTGTTAAGTCTTGAAAACAGGTAATATAAGGTGTTTGTAATTTTTTTTTGGATTGTTTGGCTATTCTAAGTCATCTGTATTTCCACACAAATTTTAGAATCAGTTTTTCTACAAAACAGCCCCATTTTGGTGGAGATTGCATTGAACTGCTAGATCAATTTGGGGAGAAATGAGATTTTAACAACATTAACGGCATTGTCTTCTCATCCATGAATATAGTATTTATCTGTTTTTTTAAAATTTCTCTCAACACTGTTCTGTAGTTTTTCAGTGTAGAAGTCTTGCACATCTTTTGTTAAATTTATTATAAATGGAATTTTTAAATTTTCATTTCCTAAATATCTTCTGCTAGTATATAAAAACACAATGGATTTTTGTATATTAACCTTGTATCCTGCAATGTCCTTAAATGCATAAGTTTTAATAGCTATTTTCTAAATTACTGAGGATTTTCTTTGTAAACAGTGATGTCATCTACAAATAAAAATCATTTCACTTCTTCCTTTCAGATCTTTAGACTTTTTTGGTTTTGTTTTCTTGCCTTATTTCCATAGCTAGAACCTCCAGTACAGCGCTGAAAAGAAGTGATGGACACTATCCTTGCCCAGTTCTTACCTCAGGGGAAAGCACTCGATATCCACCATTAAGTACGACATTCGCTGTAGGTTTTCCATACATGCCCTGTACCAGATTAAGGAAGTTCCCTTCACCCCTAGCTTCCTGAGAGTTCTTATCATGAACAGACATCAAATTTTGTCAGATATTGTAATGGCGGGATTTTCAGGTTATCTTGTTTTCCACATTACCAGCATTAGAAGTTTGATCAACTTTTTCAAAAGTATGTTCTCCCTTTCCAATCTGAGTGCTGTATGCTCTTTCCCTCTAACACTGAAGGATCTTTTCGTAGATCCCATGTTTGCTTTTCTCTTTAGTCATCCCTGTACAAGGAGGGGTCTATTCAGCACAATTTTTTCCTATAATGAATGTGTACGACCTCTTCATAACACTATTCACTATTAATCTGATTATTCTAAGAATTGTCCTCTTTGATCCCAAGCTGGTGCACAATCCCTAGTTAGCTTTCCAGTGTTTTGCAGCTCTTCTTTCATATGGATATGCCAGCTTGAGAAGAATCTCTTAATTTTGCTTCCTGATCATTTTATTAATCACCTTACTAATGAATAATAGTGCTCATTTCTGGTTAAACCAAGGTGGTCAGTAATTCTTCCCCTGCCAGCAAATACAAAATTACAAACCCATGTCGGTACTGTTCTTGGATCTCTTCCCAGCACTTGTCGCTCCCAAATGCCTTAAACTTGACTCCCAGTGCAGGAGAGGGTGGTTGCTCTCTATCACATCAGCAGGAGTCTCTGAAGTTATCGCTTCCCAATTCCCTTCACCTAACTCAGGGCTTCATCTAAGCCTCCACTGCAGGAAATTCCTCTTGATGGCTATCAGATCTTAACAATCTTCCTACTTTCCAACGCTGAAAGAAAAAAGTATGCACCTCCCCTTGGTTTTATATATTTATCAAAGGGAGAGTAAAGAATATGAATCTTAGTTCTGATCTTAGTTAAGGAGCCCAGATCTGGGCAAGACTGAATTAACTATCCACAATCCACAATGATGCAGAGTCAGCCTAGCCTAAGAAGACCTATCAGAAAGAAGTTGGCTCTGAGATCAAAATTAGGGAATTGATTACTCTGATGAAGTTAAGCTTCCAACATAACACTTAGCTCTTACTCAGCAAGGGTGGACACAGGACAGAGGACACAATGCTACCTTGAATCTGTGTGACATTCTAAACTCTTCCTGAAGCCTTAAATATTGGCCCAGACTTTTTAAAAAATTAGCAATTGTACAAATGGCAACAACCTGATTGTCCTTGCTTGTAAAACAAAGAACCAGGTGAAATAAGTACAACTTCTACTAAAAATGAGAGGTTCGAATGTTTTTTGTACCAATTTAGGATCCTTAAAAAAAAAAAAACCTATTTCCCAAGATGGGTTTTAGATAAAACTCCCTTTAATATCATACTTAGACCTTAACATGAGATCAGTTTTTATATGTGAAGGGAAGAGACTGCCTGCCCTATGCCCGTCCTTTCTGAGCTTCAGTACCCAAAGGGCAAGGAGAGCAACAAAGTAGATAGTGGAATCACGGAGTTGCAAAGGAAACAAAGACAAGACTTCCAGTTAGTAACTCTATCTGAAATGACCCAATAATACAACTGCCGGCCAAAAGAAATGCTTCAGCTAAAGCCCAAGTATGATTTATGCAGCAGTCTCCCCTTATCTGTGGAGGATACGCTCCAAGACCCCCAGTGGATGCCTGAAACAGCAGATAGTTCCAAACCCTTTATGTACTGTTTTTTGTTATACATACATATCTAATTTATAAATTAGGCACAGTAAGAAATTAACAACAAAAACTAATAATAAAGTTGGCATTAGGGCCGTTATTAAGTAAAATAAGGGTTGGGGCTGGCCTGGTGGCCAGGTGGTGAAGTTAGCACCCTCCACCTCGGTGGCCCAGGGTTTCGCCGGTTCAGATCCTGGGCGTGGACATGGCACCGCTTGTCAGGCCACGTTGAGGCGGCATCCCACATGCCACAACTAGAAGGACCCACAACTAAAACATACAACTATGTACCAGGGGGATTTGAGGAGAAAAATAAAAAATAAAATCTTAAAAAAAAAGTAAAATAAGGGTTACTTGAACTCAAGCATTGTGATACCGAAACAATCGATCTGATAATCCAAACAGCTACTAAGTGACTAACAAGCAGGTGGTATACACAGTGTGGATACACTGGACAAAGGGATGATTACACCCTGGGCAGAATAGAGCAGGACGGCACGAGATTTCACCATTTACTCAGAACGGCAGGAATTTAAAACTTACGAATTGCTTATTTCTGGAATTTTCCATTTAATATTTTGGGACCACAGTTGACTGCAGGTAACTGAAACCACATAAAGTGAAACCATGGATAAGCGGGGACTACTGTATTGGGACATTTTCCCTGCCTGGATCTAGGCATTTGGGATGATAACTAAGTAACTTAAGGTGACAAGGAAAGAAATTAACATTAATTGAATGCCTACCACCATGCTAAGCATCTTCACTTTTATCTCTTTTAATCCAGATACATCAGGAGGCACTTGCTGTTATGATCATTTTTAAACATGATATAAAATTCAGCCCTTCAGTAGCATGCTTTCATGGAAGAGGACACGCATGTCTGACAATACAGAAATAAGAATGTGACATAAGGAACTGAAAGTACACTTACCCAATGCCCTGAGCTATATTCTCTAACTGTCGACACATACAAGATCGAACTTCATATTCTACATCTTGACAGAGGGATTTTACCAGGGGAAGTATTTCTCTCTTAATGCTTAGAAGGGGAGGAAAGAAACATGCAAATGGATGAGTGTTTTAGAATAATTAATATTTTCAATTACCATCAAAATCTTAGCTTAGCTTAATAATAACATATACTTTAATACAAAGCTTTAGAGTCTACACTGTATTTTTACACATGTTATTACATTTGGATGCTATCATCAGCTACTTGTAAATTATACATATGACTGGGTCTTTTTTAAATAATGGTTAGTTTTGGATTGGCAGTTAAATATCTTAGCTAAGATAAAAGGCCTTAGGCAAGTGGAATATCTGAATCCAGCAACCATCAACCAAAATAGTCTTCAATTTTATATTTTACTCTTGTGTCATAATTATACTACATTCTATTCTTTCCATTTGATATTTATTATCTGGGCAGAGAATAGCATATGAATTATAAACATTCTCCACAAAACTTCAAAATAAGATAAACTATTCAAAATAATAAATTCACAACACAGAAGAAAGCAGAAAGACTATCTTTACGTCATGTTTACCAATTTCTGAAGTCTATAAGATAACACCGTTTTATCCTCAGAACACTAGGTACGTCACAGAGACGACGAAGATGGAAAATAGGAAAAAGCTAACCTTACTGATTTTGAAAAGCCATGAGCTCAAAAAGAAACGACTGTGAATAAGTAGACTTCTTAGAATTCTATATTCTGTAAAGTTAAAACAGCTAAACTTGCATGCAGTATGGAATAAACAAACCTAATTGTTAATCGTACAGTCATTATATATTTTAAATCAATTTAATTGAAAAAAGTAGACAAAAATTCTACATAAATACTCACGTATGGGCATCAAACTTGTTGGTCAATTTTCCCAAAATTTTACAACTAACTAAACGAGACTGGACTGTTTGGGAAAGCTGTGCCTTGGAAACAAGTGGATTCAAAATCTAAAGAGAAAAGGTTTAGATAACAAATTAACAAAACTTTACATATTCTTGCCACTCATGTCAGATATTTTCTTTAAAGAATATTTTAATGTACTAAATGTTTTTAAAGAACCTGAATTCTAATTTGCGGTGCATAGTTGCTTATAACCTGGATCACCTTGTTTGTCTTCTGGGTTATTAAGGTACAGATGATGATAAATTATGTAATTAAAAACAGTCACAAAAAATTCAATTAAAGCTTATGGTGAATTCTGCAATGATCTGTATGCACATAAAGTATAAGTGTGAAATACACATTTTCAAAAGAAAAAAGCAAATTAAGTACCCGATACCCTGAAATTTATTTTTATTCCATATAGATTAATTTTTTTATTTATCCTAAGGGGATGCAAAACATTATAGCTTCAGATAGATTCTATTAAGTAATTCTGTCATTTGAATACAACAGCCCAAGTCTGATACTGAATTCTGTATATGCTAGACACTCAAAACCTCAACAGCATGATAGACTAAAGAACTATGAAGATCAGATTCTGATTCTGGTCCCAGCACTTCAATTTGCCCAAGTAATCTTGCTATTTCTCATCCCGAGGTTTATCATCTAATTAAAGTGGAAGGTAGGGTATGCGGCAGTAAGATCCCTGCAAGTTCTCAATTCCACGACTCTAATAAAGGGGTCAACTGGTGTTTTTTCTCAAGAAAGTAGCCAGAATTACTGAATGCATAATGATAAATATAACTTAAAAGTGAGAGATCTGATGTAAAATAAAAAGCTATTTAAAATCTTAAAAATTACATGTTAAACAATACATGGCATTCTAGAGTAAAAACTGCATTCTACTACATATCACTCTTCAAAAAATATAAATGACACATGTCAACATTACATTCAACATTTAAATATGTATAATCATCTAGATGTTGGGCATCAAGTATACAAACATCCTTATAACTGGGTAAATCTTCCCATTTTCAAGCAAGTATTTAGGCTTTGATACAGGATCATAAACTGTATGAGGACAAAGAAAGGACAAAGACTTTTCATGACATCCATAGAGGACATTTCATTCACAGACAACTGTTTTTTTCACCCATAACATATTTGAAAATAAATATATACAGGGATAATGTTCAAAGAATGAAAAACCATTTCACTAGAGAATAAAATTCTTTTCTAATTTTCCTATTCTCTCATCTTAATTTACCAAAACTTTTAGAGAAGGGTATTTGGAAAATACAAATTAAAATTAAAAAGCAAACAATAAATTGGGAAAAATACTTGCAACATAACAACAAAGGATTAACAACCTTGACGGATAAATAGCACATATAAATAATGATCAAACGATATGATCAGACAATTCCAAAAAGAGAAATGGAACTGATATAAATATATGAAAAAATATTGAACAGCATAATAATCAAAAAAATCCCAATTAAAACGTAATTCCACTTTTGGCCCATCAAATTAAATCAGAATGTTATTGCTGATAAAAGTCCAGGCAAACAGGCATTTTCATATATTGCTAGTCAAGAGCCTTAGGAACATTAATGTCCTCTGACCCAGTAATTCCACTTTTTTGGAAGCTACAGTTAAGGAAATTATCTGAAAAACAAGAAAAGCTCTACAGAGATGTTCATTAATGCCTTGATAGTAAAATACTGAAAACAGGCTTCAATGTTTAATAAGTAGGTAAAATATTTTGTAGCTACGACCAAATAAGTTTAAAACACATAGGAAAATAATAAGTGAAAGACAACCGTCTATAAATTCAGTACAATCACTAATATGGCAAATAGTAGCCATATACACGGAAAAATCTGAACTGAAAATATATCAGAACATTAAAAGTGGTGAAGTACAGAACCATGGTTTTCTTCTTACTTTCTGTATTACTTAAATTTTCTATAATGAACATGTGTTGCTTTCAGAGTGGGGAAATAACTCTACTCTTTTTAAAAATACCATTTTTACCAAAAATAAAATCAAGAAGACCTTAGAGTGACTCACTCATTACTATCTACAAAAAAGAAAAGTGTTACCTCATGTCTTAGGGTTTCTTTGGGCAATACTTCTATCACAGACAGAAGAGTCTCCAACCATGCGTTGCTGACACCTGATTGACACAGATAAAACACGCCAAATTAAATCTCACTCACAAATTTAGGTTCAATTCAGCCATTAATAGTCACTATAGTATTTAACGATAAAATGGGAATAATTGTTTTTAATACTACTATAAGAAGTTTCTCTATTTTTTATTTTAGTCAACATCTAGAAAACCTGTCTTTAAAAATAATATTGGGAGGGTGCTGGCCCAGTGGTATAGCAGTTAAGTTCGCACACTGCTTCAGCGGCCCAGGGTTCACTGGTTCAGATCCCGAGCACGGACCTATGCACCACTTATCAAGCCATGCTATCGTAGGCGTCCCACATATAAAGCAGGGGAAGATGGGCACGGATGTTAGCTCAGGGCCAATCTTCCTCAGCAAAAAAGAGGAGGATTGGTGGTGGATGTTAGCTCAGAGCTAATCTTCCTCAAAAGATAAATAAACAATACTACTGGGGGGATATCTTTAACCCAAAGTATGTGCTTTTTGCTGTACGATAATATTATAAACATAAATGTTGTAACATTTTTAAAAATCTAAGAAGAAAAGTATAAATCACAAGATGAACTAATAGGTCTTCAGCTTTCAAGCATACTGAATTTTGCAGGTTTCATAAGGAAACAGCCACGGCTACTTTTAGTCATACTAAAGATCAACTCCTGGGCAGCGTGGCTTCATTCAGTTACCCTCATCAGGCTAACAAGTCAAAGGACATCATGGCCACATACAGGAAACAATCAATAAATACATAATTAAGCACGTGAGGCCCCTGACCTGTGTCCCTGTGCTCCAGATGTAACAGAATGACTTGGAGGAAAGAGTGGGCATACGTATGAATTGACACTGATTCTTCCTGTAGAACGGTCAAAAACGATGCCGCAGCCGTTAGCTGCATCTCCACTCCCGCAACATGTAGGACTTCCTGTATCATCAGAAAGAGTTTGCTATTACATAGACGCGTGATCAGAAATCATAATTTTTAAAAGTCCAAGTCATAGAACCCAAACAGTCATATTTCACAAAATAACTATATGTGACCTTCAAGGATATGTACTTCCTCTCATTGCTTTAAGAAAACTATATTAATCTGCTCCTGATCATTTAACTCATCAGACCACAGCAAGTTTAAATGTCTTAGAAATTTACAAATAACATTCCATTGCTTTATTGAATGAAAATTATAGAAGTACATATACCTTTAAATAGCAGGATAGGCATTTCTGACAGATTTCAATTTCTGTTCTATTTGCATTGTACAGTTTCCATCCTACCTCGAATAATAATGTCAAAGCTCAATCACATGTGTTTTCACTACTTGTATTTCTGCTTCAAAAAATAAACATTCTACTATAAGAAAGGAATACATTTAAGATTGTACAAACGTATTTTCCCCTTTAAACAACAAAGAACATAAAGTACCATAAAGTAAATTACCATGAAGTAAATTGTCTTTAAAAGAAGGAATTTTTTAAATATAAGAATGTTATTAAAAATGAATTATATTTATAGCCATCTCCATTCACTATTTAAAAATTTTAAATGTGTATTCAAAATTAAAGCCTATATGAGAATATTAGTTTTCAACACATAAAAAATTTTTTAAAATCTTATAAATCTCATCAAAGATGTATCCTATACTTCTCTAGAAGAGAGAGAGTGTGTGTGTGTAATGTACAGGTAGCCAAAGGATTAGTTTGTTTAATCAATTATGGCAATTATGAGAATTTCCCTTGAATGCCTATTTTATAACTAATATAGCAAAGTTAATAGAACAATGTGGAACTTGCAGCCATATAACAAAGTTTCCTATCTGTGATCTTAAGAAAATTAATTTTTCTGCATTATCTCCTAATATGTAAGATGTGAATTATAGTACTGTTTTCTTAGAGATTTAAATCATTTAAACAGAACTTTTACGATTTACCAACTTGTACTAACTGAGCATTAAATAACAACATTGTACATCCAGCTGTCTCCTCTCTGTACTGGGCTATCTACTAGGAATCTCATCTTGTCCACACCTGAACTGATGTCTCTCCAGAACTGCTCCTCCTCCAATCTTCATCTCTGTAAACAGTGAATGCCAACTGTGCCCTTCCAGCTGTCAGCCCAAAAACTTTGGGGTCATCCTTAACTCAGCTCTCAGTCCCTCACTTGCCACAATCAAACGACCCACCAATCCTGATCCAGAATCTGATCACTTATCACCTCTGCCACTACTACCCTGATCCAAGCCACCATCATTTCCAGCCTCAATTATTCCAACAACCTGTTAACTAGTCCCTGATCCCATCACTGCCCCTCTATCTATTCTCGATACAGCAGCCAGAGAGAGTCTTGTAAAGAATAAGTCAGATCATGTCACTTTCCTGCTCAAAACTTTCCAATGGCTTCCCATCCCACTCAAAGGAAAAGTCAAAGTCCTTTCAATGACTTTCAGAATCTGTTCCAAATTGCCCGTTTTCCCAGATTTCCACGCAGTTGGCTCCCTGATCTTTTTTAAGCTTCTATTCAAGTATGGCCTTTCCAACAAGCCCCTCCCTGGTGACTCTATTTTAACTGAAAGCCACTCCCTTGCCCCAGCTCTCACCATCCCCTTTACCGGTTTATTATCTCCATCATCCAACATCCAACACATTCACTTGTTTACGGTCTGTCTTCTACATCCACAACATAAGCTTCATGAGTGCAAGAAGTTTTGTCTGTTTTGTTCACAACCGTATCCCCAACTCCTAGCATACAGCAGGCATTCAACAAGTAATTGCTGGATGACTGAATAGCTCTTACCCTTCGACCTAAACTTTCTGCTCTTGATGCTCTCTCCCTTCACACACATTTTCCACATCTCCTAAAAGGTGGCTTCAAGAGATTTTGAGGTGAGTCCTAAAGATTAGGGATTGGCAGAATTAGACACAAGGAAAAGCAAAAATGGATCACAGAGAAATGCATCTTCAGTTCTCTTTCTATCACGTCAGTAAGGAGATGTTCCTGCCACCTTCTACTCCAGCATCTCTGGAACCATGTTCAAACCATGTGCCCAGACTCTTTGATTCTGCAGGGTGGGACCACTGCCAGTCACCACACTAGGAGATAACATGTCATTCCATAGTTGAAGAACAGATTCAAAGCCGTCAAGTATTTTGCTGAAATCCAGCGAGCTAGTAATTTGCAGCTAAGACTTAACTTTTGTCTGCCTGATGCCAAAGCTAAGCACTGAATTCTTCTCACAGATTCTGTTCTTCCATTCATCATTTACTAAGGCATAGCTTAAATCAATCCTAAGACTTCATGTGGTAGTGTGGGAGCTCTGGCAGTGGTTTTTCTGAGGCAAATGTTTATGTGGTTTGGTTAATTCCCAGAAAAGCTATCACACTTGAAGGTGGCTGCTTTTTGTTTTGTTTTGTTTTGAGCTTTTGTGTCACACACACATTATCTGACAAGTTTTTTCAAAACGGTCAATTACGTATCCTAAGAGTTCTTGGCTGAAAGAAAAAGAGAAGAAATGATAAGGTGCAAAGCAGAAGCAGCCAGTGGTCTCTGAAATCAGCCCTCCCATATCCCTTGTTTTACTGTGTCCAAAACAAACATTTGTTCCACACTAACAATTTTGGATTTGGAAAACACTTTTAAAAGATTTGATGTGGCCAGTATACATCACTTACAGGTTTCAGAAGCACAGCTTTTATTTAGAAACAAAAAGTACTTTGCAAAGAAATATTAGAATAAATTGTGAGGGCCACAATGTACAGTCCAGTTCACGTGATTCTGCCGTTTTAAGTTCCAAGAGACGTAATTCTGCCCCTCTTAAAGTCATTAAAGTCCTGGGTTTTGTACATATGCAAACTTTATGCAAAAGAAGAACATGAGAAGCTCTCCAACTTCATATCTTCTTACTGTATTACTTAGTCTTGACTCCCGCAGCAACATTTGCCCCAACTATTTTGCATTTAATTTTCGAAAAATCCTCAAGTCTTATCAGGATTTGGGTTTTTCTCTTGTTGTGCTGACTTCAACATCTGGGACTGTCCACTGTTAAGAAACCAGCACAGACTAAGAGATTTTATCACTGCTAAAAATCAATTGATTGCTAAACATATTTTTCTGAATCATATTACAATGAGAGTTTGATACTTACCAGTAAGTGCTCTCCTCCACAGAGTCACATCTCTGGACAAACAGAGTGAGATCCAGACTCTCTGGGTAAATAAGTGTGCATCCTCATGGACCTTGGAAGACACTGAAAAGTAAATTCCTCTATTGCTTAAGTGTATGCCTTAATGCCATTTACCGTTCCTCTTACATACTACTGTATGGCTGGCATTCCAACTTGATTTCCTCAAAATGAAATGAGACGTTTTATAAATGAGTTAACGGTATATTTCAATATTTAAAAAACGATTCCTATTCAAGGAACGAAAATATACTAGACACTTTTGTGTTTAAATTCACTCTTTAGTTAGCATGAGTGGTGCAAGAAAGCATTTTTTAAAACAATATAATACAGTCCTTGCAGAGGGAAGCTGTTCGGTCTCCAATAAATGCACATCATATACATCGAGAAGATGTTTCTCTTTACAATACACAACATAGAGAACCATTGAATACATCACTGGCTCATTCCAAAAGAGCACATATTTTGGATTCACACATTTGGAAACTACACTTATTGACTAAAACTGGTAAACACATTTACCATACACGGTGCTGGTTAAAGGTAAGGGAGCACTAAAATTACAAAGTATCTTCATATAGTTTTAGAGATAACATCACTGATTATTTTGAAATTAAATAACAGAGATTTAAATATTAAAATATTGAAGACCTAGGACATACAAAATATCTGGGGTTTTGAGGGTCATAAATGTGGGAAGTTTTAGTAACCAACAACAACAGTGACAGCTCTTTTCACTATCAAGTTATAATATTTATAAAAGACTTTAAAACTGACTTAAATACGAATAATTCTAACACGCCTTTAACAACTAACTATGATACCTCATTCTCTTCCCTATCACTGATTGCTACATTCCACACTATAGAAAAAGGTGGGGAGGACTAGTTGAGAGCACCGAAAATCAAAATCTGAGAGGGAAAATAAAGTGGAGATAGTAAACAGGAACAAAAGGGATGTTTTACACTTATTTAAATCTTGGTTCATGAGGAGGTACACATAAAAGTACTCCAAAAATCTTGTTCCACAAAGGAAATACCAACAGTAACTATCCTATGACTACCGCAAACGTGCAGCGAAGTGTCCTGCCGTGCAAATCACAAGGACACCACAACAAAGAAACGAATTTCAAGACTGTGGTTTTGAAACTGAACTTCTGGCTGGAATACCCTGCCAAGTCATCTTCACATATAATAAATTAGAATCATGTAATTGCAGGATTTAGGCTTAAAATATAAATAAAAAGCAATTTAAAACATTGCAAAGAAAGATGTGCTTATCAAAGGAATATCTATTTACTAGATACAGCAGCTGTAAGTAAGCATTTCCAATGATCTATTGGAGCCACATTTGATTAAATATTTTTTGAAAAAATTATAAACTGTTTTCTGGGGGGAAAAAGCAGCATTGGAAAGTAGGGCAAATTTCTATAAGCAAGTGGAAATAGAGCTTTCTTTCTAGTCAGTCACAGTCCTTTTCCCTCCTATCCTAATTTTCTCTAAAGTAGCCCAATGAAAATCTAATTCTGATAATATAATTTTAATTTCATTCACAGCTATTTATTAAGTAGTAACATCAAACTAAGTGTTCTGGGAAACTGGAGAAAAGTCAAAGACACAGTTCGCTACCTTTGAGAGACTCCTGTTGCTTACACACATTCAAACATTCAACACATATTCATTTAGTTGCATTCAAGGTACTGTGCTAGGTGCTGGAGACAGCAATGAGCAGAAGCAGCAACGCACCTGTTAACACTGCAGCTAAAGCCGCCACAAGAGCTAAGGATGGGAAGTACACGCTGCCACAAGAACATCCACCAGGTGACCTGATCTCCTCGGAGGAGGGGGGATCACTGAGAAGTGACAACTGGCCTGTGTGAAGAGAAAGAAGAAACCAGACAAAAGCTGGGATAGAGAGAGGTAGGAAAGCAAGAAAAGTAAGAAAGAAGGCAGTCCCAGCACTGAGAAGCAGGAAGGAGCATGGCAGCTGCAGCGCAACAGAAGGGGCTGAGGCTGGTCAAACAGTCGAAGCCCAAATTATATGGGGCCTCAGATGCATTAAGCAAGAGAATACTCAAACTGCAGTCTTAAATGCTTTGAAATAGCATGCTGACTATAAAGATGAAAGTGAATCAGAAAGTAGCGAGGTGGGGTGGACTGGGAGGGAGGTAGTGGGCGAGGATCTCTTGGGAAGCCATTACACACACCTGAGCAAAGCCTCATAGTAGCTTGGACTGGGGTGGGGGTAGTGCGGTTGGAGAGAGGTGGATGGATTCCAGAAACATTCAAGACATAAAATAAACAGGATTGTATGCATTAGTAGTAAAAGAACAGTATCAAGGATGACGCCCAAAGTCCTGGCTTGTAAACCAGACGGTTAACAGTGTCACCATTACCACAGGGGACACTGCAAGAAGCCCAGGTGTCGAGGGGAAATACCAGGAGCTCAGTTTTGGACTTTTTAACTTTGAGATGCCTTTAAGGCATCCAAGTAGAGATCATAAACAGGGAATTGTGTATACAGATCTGATACTCTGAAAAGGTCTGCTACAAACAGGAGAATTTATATGGAATAGATAGGCTTTATACAGATGATATTTAAAGGCTTGCATGTGGATGAGACTGCATACAGAGAAAACATAGACTGAAAGTGGAGATCCACTCTTGTAAACATAATTTCAGCCCAACAAGAGTGCTGAAGATCTCAAAGTTTAAATAAAGAGATCCATCACAAATGTTTTGAGAATATTTAATTTTAAGTTCTAGATTATTCCTAACACATCACTAAAAAACAATCAATTGGTCTGTGTCGGGGTGAGGGTGATCACAGGGTATGGTGGAGGGGTATATGCAGGTATACAAACAGAAACATTTGGGGCTAACATTATAAGATTAAATCAAAAAGGAGAAAACTTTTGTTGTTTTTTTGTTCGTTTTTCGGTGAGGAAGATTGGCCTTGAGCTAACATCTATTGCCAATCTTTGTCTTTTTGCTTGAGGAAGACTGTCCCTGAGCTAACATCCATGGCAATCTTCCTCTAGTTTGTAAGTGGGACGCCTCGACAGCATGGCTTGATGAGCAGTGTGTAGGTCTGTGCCCAAGATCTGAACCCATGAACCCCGGGCTGCCGAAGCGGAGTGTGCAAACTTAACCACTACGCCACCAGGCCAGCACTGAAAATTTTAAAAAGGAGAGCTGCTTCTTTCAGTAATAGCAGACTAGGTAATTCTAATCAGCTCTCCTGATGAGGATAATTTAGAAACCTGGACAAAATATAAAAATCATCTGCATACTGGGGCTACCCCCATGGCCAAGTGGTTAAAGTTCCACATGCTCCACTACAGCAGCCCAGGTTCACGGGTTCAGATCCTGGGCATGGACATACTCCATCCATCAGCCATGCTGTGGTGGCATCCCACATAAAAAAAATGGAGGAGGACTGGCACAGATGTTAGCTCAGGGACAATCTTCCTCAAGCATAAAGAGGAAGATGGGCAACAGATGTTAGCTCAGGGACAACCTTCCTCACCAAAAAAAAAATCATCTGCATAAAGGCATACGGAAACTAACAAAGTTATCCCTCCAAAACTAAAAAATTACCCATTCTAGATTACCCATTACTAGAAAAATTACCCATCCAAGATGTAACAGACAATGGAATTCCAGAAAGGTGAGCATGTAATTTAGGGCCTATTTTTCCCCTGGGGCCATTTCCTGGTTCTACAAAAGGCTCCTGAGAGGCTGAGAGCTTAAGTGACTTTTCTGACAGCCTTGCAGAGGCCCTCCCCTGGGACAGAATAAGGGTTATCCCGAAGGTGACTGGCCTTCACAGGGAGAGCAGCCCAGCTTCCAATCATTCAATACCTGAAACTGGATTAAGTGAGATTTTATTGCTAAGCAGTTAAGTGGCTGCCAGAAGAAAACATATTCCTTTCTAGAGAAGGACATCACCCTAGGCCTCAAACTATTTCTGCAAATAATTTATCAAATACAAGATCAAATACACAATCAATAATATCCAGGCGCATGAAGAGAGAAGACAATATGAATGAGAACCAGTAGAAGCAACAGAAAATAGAAATGCACCCAAAGGGGCTCCAGGTATTGGTGATATCTGATACATACCTGGTTCAAGAGGATAAAAAGATACAATTGGAATTACAACAGAAAATTCTAAGATTTTTTTTTCTTAAAAAAAGGATGTGGTAGATTTTTAAAAGAGCTAACTAGAAATTCTAGACCAGAAACATATAATCAAAATCAAAATTAGGTTAGACACAGATGAATTAGTGAATGGAATACGGGTCAGGATAAAACACTCAGAATGAATCACAAAGAGAACAGAAGAGAAGGTAAAAGAGGTGGAAGATACTATGAAAAGGTCTAACATATGTGAAATTGGAGTCCTAGAAGGAGAGCAGAGCAGATTATTAGGCAGAAGCATATTTGAAAAATGTCTGAAGAGATAATGATCAGGTAATCTTAGTACAGCTGTTCTCCAAGAGGTATACAGAGTTATTTGCATTTATCTAATGATAACGACGCTGAGCATCTTTTCTTATGCTTATTGGCCATCCACAAATCTTCTTTGGTGAAGTTCACATTTTCGCCCATTTAAAAATTTGATTGTGTTTCTATTACTGAGTTTTAAGAGCTCTTTATGTATTCTGAACACGTCATTCACTAGGTATGTGATTTATAAATATTTTCTCCCATTCTATAACTTGTCTTTTCATTCTCTTAACAGTATCTTCTGAACAGTCAAAATTTTAAATTTTCATGAGGTCACATTTATCAAATTTTTCTCCTATGGATCATGCTTTTAGTGTCATACATAATAAACCTTTGCCTGACCCTAGGTCACAAAGATTTTCTCTTACGTTTTCTTGCAGAAGTTTTTACAATTTTAGTTTTTAACTTTTAGGTTTATGATCTATTTTGAGTTAATTTTTGTATATGGTACAAGGTATAGACTTTTTTCCCAACTGACCCAGCACCATTTGTTGAAAAGACTATCATCTCTACACTGAATTGCCTCTGCACCTGTGTTGAAATCAATGTATGTGTGGGATTTTCTTCTCTATATATGTCCCACTGATTTGTCTTTATACCAATATCACACAGTCTTAATTGCTGTAGCTGTATATTATGTCTCAAAATCAGGTAGTAAAAGTCCTCCAACTTTGTTCCTCTTTCTCAAAGGTATTTTGGCTATTCTTGGTCATTTGAATTTTCACATGAATTTAAGAATTAGCTTGTCACTTCCTACAAAAAAAAAAAAGAGAGAGAGAGAGGAAAAAAATCTAACTTGCTGGAATTTTGATTATTTTGCACTAATCAATGCTGAGAACTGACATCTAACAATATTGAGTCTTCTGATCCATGAACATGGTGTATCTTTCCATTCACTTAGTTCTCATATTATTTCTCTCAGCAATGTCCTACACTTTTCAGTAAACAGGTCTTACATATCGTTTATCAGATTGATCCCTAAATATTACACACTTTAAAGCTACAGAGATAGTTTAAGAAAAAGTTCAATTTCCAATTGCCTGTTGCTAGTATGTAGAAATACAATTGATTTGTATATTGACCCTGTATCCTGCAACCTTTCCATACTCATGTAGTTCTAGTTTTTTCCTTTTGTTGATTCCATCATAGATGATAATGTTATGTGACAAAAAGAGACAGCTTTACTTCTTTCTATGCAACGTGGATGCCTTTCATTTCTTTTCATTGCCTTATTGCACTGGCTACAACAGCCAGTACAGTGCTGAACAAACGTGGTAAGAGTAGACACTCTTGGCACGTTCCTGATCTTAGAGGAAAGCATTCAGTCTTTCACCTTTAAGTATGATTTACCTGTATGTTTTTCACAAGGAAACTCCTGTGTATCCCTAGTTTGCTGCGTTCAGGAATGATTGTTGGATTTGTCAATACTTTCCCTACCTCTACTGAAATAATCAGATGATGATTTTTTTTTTTTTAGTTTGTTGATATGATGACATATTGATTAGTTTTAAAATATTGAACCAACCCTAAATTCCTGAGCTAAACCCCAATTGGTCATGAAGTATTATCCCTTTTATATATTGCTGGATTTGCTTTGCTGCTTTTCAGAAGATGTTTGCATCTAAGTTCATAAGGGATAAACATCTACAGGGTTTTTTTGTAATGTCTATGTCTCATTTAAATGAGTATTAGGGTAATGCTGGTCTCATAGAATGACTTGTGAAGTTCTTACTTCCTCCTCTATTTCTGGAAGAATTTGTCTAGAATTATTATTTCTGGTGCTCTTCATTGCTTCACGTAAATCCAATTTCCATCTGGTATCACATTACTTCTACCTAAAGAACTTTCCTTTCCACTTCTTGTAGTATAAGTCTGGTACAAAGAATCCTTTCAACTTCTGTTTGTCTAAAAAAAAAAATAGCATTTTGCCTTCATCCTTGACAGATATCGTCACTGGGTGCAGATTTCTTGTTGACTTGTGTTTGCTTTTTCTTTCAGTACTTCTAATATGACATTCTATTGTCTCTGGTCTGTCTAGCTTCTGACCAGAAGTCTGCTTTGTCTTGCCTTTGTTCCTCTGTATGTAATGTTTCTTTTGTCTCTGACTGCTCCCACGATTGTCTCTTACTTGTTATTTTCAGCAGTTTGATCCTGATGTGCCTAGGCGGGGTGTGTGTATTTATTCTGCTTGGGGTCCTCTGAGCTTCTTGGATCTTTGGTTTGTTGTCATTCACTAATTTCAGAAAAGTCTTGGCCATTACTTCTTCAAATAGTTCTTTTTCCCTGTTTTCTCATTCTGGGACATCAATTACATGTATATTAGATCACTTTACCCTGTCTCAAAGCCATCCGATGCTCTCTTCTATTTTTTTCTCATTCTTTTTTACCTTCGTGTTTCAATTTGGATAATTTCTACCTTCAAGTTCACTGATTCTTTCCCCAGCTGGGTCCAAACTACTGATAAGCCTGTTGAAGGAATGCTTACCTCTGATATCATCCTTTTTGTTTCTAGCATTTTCAATTGTTTTATAGTTTCCATCGTTCTGCTGAATTTCCCTATACATCCAGGCATGTTGTTCTGAGAAGGTGGGCAGTGTTGTATTCCTGTCCCCCAGCAGCAGCCAATCATCGCCTCACCTGCATCAGCAAAAGCCAATCTCTCCAGTCTCCTGCCTGCCCCCCAAGGCAAGGAGGCTTCTGAAAAAGAGCTTGCAAGTGAGTGCAAAGGTCTCTTGTGTCTGCAACTCCAAGTTATTTTAAATTGATATGCTAGCTCACAGTCAACCTTTAAAAACTCATCACAATATTAGCTCATTTTTTTCTAACAACCTTATGTGGTGGCCACTTCTTCCTCCTCTACTGTGTCAAAAGTCAATGTGCCTGTGTCTCATCTTTCTTCAGAGGGGCTGCTGCTCTTTTGAATTGTTTATTTGGTTGCCTTGTGACCACCTCTAACAGGCTAAAGTTATACTTACTTGGATTTTGTGAATAACCCACTGTTATTAAAATGGGAGTGATGTTTTCTTGCACATTCCTACATCCTAACAAGAAATGGAACTGACTGCTTTGTTTTTGAGCCCTGAATCTTCCTTACCTCTCTTACAAGCTTAATTATGCATTTAACAGAATGCTCATTGTACTTTATCTAGACTTTCTATATGTTCTGATTTGGGAAAATTTTCTAGGATATTTAGCTCACCACACCGCCAAAAGGTTAGCTAATTCATAAAGTTTTAAATTAAACATTACACACCTTTATTACAGTGAAGTATGTAAATATCTTCTTTGTTTTATAATTTTGCCAGGATTGTAAATATTTTTATTTACATGACCCTTTGTATCACTCAAATGCCTAAAACCAGAAACAATATTCAAGTAGTAACAGTGGTTCTATTATCACAGAAATAAAAGATTTCCTATTAAGAGTTTCAGAAGTTCCAGGTCATTTTTATTCTAAGTAAGGTAAAAATAACACACGACTGAAGGACTATGAAGCGCGTGTGAGAACACTGGTCTCCACGAGAACTTACTAAGAGACAGTGTTTTGAGGTCTATCAGGAATATCGGCTAATATAACGTTTCATATATGCCCACAAAAACGATATGCTCAGTAAATGTTTCCATCGAATTTAATTATTTTTGTAAAATAATTAATGATGCTAACCTATTTCATCCTTAAACACAAATAGATATACATAAAAAGGAAAAGACATAACACAGACATTACTTTCTAAATTCACTGAGGTCAACGTACTTTTACTTTTGAGCTGTAAACCACAGAACACAAGAGGACTTTGTATCATCTGTTCATGCTCTCTAATTTCTTTGGTTAACACTACCTCTCTTTCTTTTTCTTAGTGAACTAGAAAAATGGTTATGTAATTTTATGCTTCCTAGCCCATAAAACCTCCTAGGAAGGTCAATTCTGACCCTGATGACTGTTTTCCATCAACTTACATCACAGAAATTATTTCACTTTCTTCCTCACCTTCCTTCATATCAGAGTGTCCCTAAATGCTTAGTTTGTCAATAGAGTGCTATACTCTCCCGTGGGCTTTTTATGACCTGTGGGGTGTCTGGAACATCATGTCTTGCTTATTATGTATAAAAGTGTTGCTTTCACAAAATCCTTTTGCTTTTCTCAGAACTTAACTTTTAACTTATCTCAGAAAACATCACCTACAGGGAGAAAGACACGTACTTTCATTTTTGAGCAGCAAACCAAAGGAAAAAGCAATTTGTATTATCTGTTAATGCTCTTTAATTCCTTTAGTTAAGACTATTTCTTTTTTTGGTGAACTGTAAGAATAAATTATATAATTTCATGCTTCCTAGAAACCTCCCAACAAAATATTCATAGTCAAAACACTGAACTTTTTAAGCCTAGATTTTCTCAACCGTACAACGAGAATACATCCATCCTGTGGAGTTGTTATAAGAAGTTTAAAAGGACGGGTCTAAAGCTTTGAGCACTGTGCCTGGCCCACACTGAGTGTTCCTCACATTATTATTGCTTATCCACACATCTGTGCCGCTTGAAATAGGACTTAAAAAGTAAGTAAAGTTAAGCTTTTTATTCACAAATATCTTTATTTACACAGTAAAGTCTTTCTATAAAAATCTGAAAATAAGGGGGCTGGCCCTGTGGCCGAGTGGTTAAGTTCGCGCGCTCCGCTGCAGGCGGCCCAGTGTTTCGTTGGTTCGAATCCTGGGCGCAGACATGGCACTGCTCACCAAACCACGCTGAGGCAGCATCCCACATGCCACAACTAGAAGGATCCACAACGAAGAATATACAACCATGTACTGGGGGGCTTTGGGGGAAAAAAGAAAAAAATAAAATCTTTAAAAAAAAAAAATCTGAAAATAAGATCTTTTTAGAAAATTTCCCTATATTCAGTAGATATAAAATACTCA
This sequence comes from Equus przewalskii, assembly GCF_037783145.1. Taxonomy (NCBI): domain Eukaryota; kingdom Metazoa; phylum Chordata; class Mammalia; order Perissodactyla; family Equidae; genus Equus; species Equus przewalskii. The sequence goes on along the minus strand of NC_091855.1, from coordinate 36,369,910 downwards.
ATCACATTGGGAGAAACTTGTGGCATTTTCTAATATTTCCATAAATGAAAAAAAAGTCATGCAAAATTAATAAAAGTAGAACTAATGCATCTTTTCAGAATCGGAAGACTGGTAGACCACACCTACTGATCTCAAATTACCAAATTTCATATTGATTATGCTTCTTTGATCCTTTCCTTATCATGTATCTCTCCCACTCCCCCAGAAAAGGTCTCTCTAGGAACAGGAATCAGCATTATATCACTCCACTGATATCATGTCTTTACTTCTCATCCAAGAATACCATCAGTGGATCAGGCCAATGTGTCATCGATCTTCCAGGGAGACACTTACTGTCTCAGAACATTAAGTTCAATCAATGCTCACTTTAAAACTATTTTTGAGTGCCTAGTATTTGCCAAGCACTGTTCTAGGTTCACGGGATATCGCAATAAACCAGACTGACAAAGATTCTGCCTTCAAGGAAGAAGGGGAAAAGAATGGTAGGTGATGAGGTCAGAAAACTAGACACAGTCATTTAAGAGTACGGTAAGAAGTTTTATTCTATTTGAAATGGGAAGTTATTAGCTTCCTGTGGCTGCTATAATAAATTACCGCAAACTGAGTGGCTTAAAGCAACAGAGATTTATTCACTTACAGTTCTGCAGGCCATAAGTCTCAATCAGTATCACTCAGCCAAAATCAAAGTGTTGGCAAGGCCGCACTCCCTCTGGAGGCACTGGAACAGAACCTGTTCCTTGCCTCGTCCAGCTCCTGGTAGTTGCTCACATCCCTTGGTTTATGACTGTATCGCCCCAGTCTCCGACTCTGTCTTCACATGGCCTTCTCTTCTGTGTCTGTGTCAGATCTCCCTCTGCTCTCCTCTTATAATACATGTGATGGCACTTAGGGCCCACTGGATAATCTCTCTATCTCAAAATCCTTAATTACATCTTCAAAAACTCTTTTTCTAAATAAGGAAACATTTATAGGTTCCAGGGATCAGGACCTGATATCTTGGGAGGCCATCATTCTGCCTACACACCACTTATGTAATTTTCCTGCAAGAAGAAGATGTGATTGATGCTTTTAAAAGATTTCTCTGAAGAAAAAAAGTAACTATGTGTGAGCAAGTTACTCAACTAAGTTGTTTCTTCCTCCAGCAAGTGACACTTACAGAACTGCTGTGAGCAATCGAAGAGACAAAAATGCATAAAATGTTTGACAGAATTCAGTCCCTGACACATAGTAAGACCTCAAGAAATGTTAGCTATAGCTATTTTTATCTGTTCCTGACATTGCACATTTTCTATTACATAATTTTATGCCATATATTTTGGTTCCCAAAATAAGTGAAGAAACAATTAAAAGGATTCAGTAACTAAACAGTTAGAGACTTCTGTGCACTTCATTGTAAAGGAGTCACCAGTGTTACGTGTTGTAATTATATCATTACCATTTTAAATTTTACAAAGGACCACGTTTCAGAAATGTATCTTGACAATCAAATTCTTTCATTTCTAGATAACCAGAAGTTTAAGTCAAATACTGAAATCTAACATTTAAGATTTCAATTAAATATATTATGGAAAATAATTCAAACAATCAGTAAAGACCACAGAAAAAGATCTATTTCTTTTTGAAAAGATACCCTAGGATTAAATCATATAACATGGATATATTATAACAACTATATTTAAAAGTGGCTCCATATCTAGGGAATCTAAATTGGAGGTCAAAATATTTCTTTTCTGGATTCCAATTTAAATTTAACCTTGAGAAGAGTGGCTTAATTGCATCATCATTCACTGTCCACTTCAGATGAAATTTAGAAAGCAAACTGTAGAAATACTACGGATTAGCTCAGTTCTAATCCTGACTCTCTTTCTGCCATTTTATTTTTAATCTTAAATTACTTCACCTTTAATACAGTAAAAATAGCAACCTATTTTAAAAACGATTTTTCAGTTAATACATTATTGTAAGGATGAAACAAAAATGCAATTAAAAAAACAAAAACGAAAATATCATTGATGAAATTTTATAATACACAAGGCTAGAAACATCTCCCTCATCACTTTATCTGATGTTCTTTCTACAACCTGCTTATACTGCTGTTATAAATGTGGTAATAATCTTGGAAATGATTCACTTCTTACATAAAATATTTATTGTTCCTACCTTTAAACTCTCTGGAAGCAAATCATTCATAGAAGATTAGTATTAGGAAGTACTCAAACTATTTTTCCCCATGGATTTAATAAACTATCAACCAAGATGCTCAAAACCAAGCAGAACCATACGGATGCTCAAGCCAGATACCTGGAAGCCACCTCTCACTTCCCACATCCAGTCCGTTAGGAAGTTCGCCTCATTCCACCTCAATAAACATTACCTCGGATATATCCACCACTCTCTACTGTCCTGATCCCAGCCACCTTCAAACATCACGAGGACTAGTGCTGTAGCTTCCTAATCCTCCCCCTCCAATCCACTCTCCACACAATTATGAAAACGATCACTGTAAAATGTAAATGGGGTAAGTCCCTTCCTTGCTTAAAGCTCTCAAATGGTTTTCCACTGTCCTAAGAAAGGACAACTCTTGTATCTCCGTCACTGACCATCTCTCTAACCTCTTCTCAAGTCACACCCCACCACCACCCACTGGATTCCAGCTGTACATGCTTCTTTCAATTCCCCCAGGCTCTTTCATCTGAGGGCCATCTGCTGCTCTCTCTGCCCGGGCCACTCATTCCTGAGTCTTCAAAGGTTGCTTCCTCCTGTTCCTTCAGTTTTCAGCTCCTCAAAGAGGCTTTCCTTGACCTCCCAAAGCAGAGGAGGTACCCCCGCCCCACCCCAGTCACGGTGTCCTGTTCTGTACACTCACTCACTTGTTGAACGTCTGCTTCCCCTCCTCTGGACCGTAACCTCCTTGAGAGCAAGTTCTCTGTTCACCTCTGTTTTCTCAGTGCTTAGAACAGTGCCTGGCACATGGTACGCATTTATGAATGAATGAGAATGTCAATATTACTAAAAGCTCATTTGTATTACAAGGTTGCTTTTTTATGAAACTAACTAAGAAATTATGGCAAAAGTGAATAAAGTGGCTATGTGCGATTTTTGTCATGGTTTTATCACTTGAAAGTAACCACTCACAGAGGCAAGGCAGAATTAAACAAGGTGCTAACTATGAGTACCAATACATATTAACAACTGGACACAATGATTTAAAAATGGTCTGCACATAAACATAGCTTTTATAATTTGACATGCACTGCTTAAATGTTTAGCTGCCTACATTATATAGTAACCCCCCTATAAAAGCCATTATTATTGCCCCATAAAGTTCTTCCTCCTTGCTTAATTCTTCAGCATTTTTACATAAGGTCCAACGATACAATTAGATACTTTGCCATGCTTGTTGTTTTCTACAGCCTTTAGGCCTTCCTGACATACAATCTAATCTGGGACAGCCTTCTACCTTTTTTGTATCTTTTTTAGTACAGGGCAAGATAAATGAGAGTCCTAAATAAACGGTTGCTTGTTGATTAACTAAAGAAATGGATCAAATCATTCAGCAATAAATAAAAGTTTTCTTAATACATACTCATTAGTATACATTTTCTTTATATCCATTTATTCAGTTAATCTTCTGTATTACAGATTAATTTTAATTACTTTAAAAGCTTATTAAAATCATATCTTCCATAACTCAGTTATATAGTTTCAGCAGATACATTTGATTCTTTGTATAAATATGCTCTATATATGAGTGTATAATATTCTTTATATATTCCCATGAAATTAAGATTTTTGGGGAGTTATTATTTAACTAACTTTACTGTGAACTCATTAGTAAAGGGATTTTTTCAAAATAATTTAGAGACCTCTAGAGGTCAATACTCTATCCTTCATTGTTTATTCTTGCTTTGCGAAACTTTAGACATTCAGTACGCTGCCTATGGACCAGATCCAGCCTGTTCAACACAGAGTGTATAGTATGCTCAGTATTTTTAGCTTTAAATCTAATTTACTTACACACAATAACTCCTTAGTCAAGAGCACTAACCACCTGTTCCCTTCTACTGTTGTTTCACTGGCACTTGCAGGTATCACGCTATCAAGCAGTTAACATCACTGAAGTTGAATGCGAAATTAAACCTGGACTGTGCAGACCTAATTCCACTGAAACTATGGCATGATGCTGAGAACAACACATAGGAAAAAGCTTGACTCATTTTTGAATCACACAGAATGCCAAAATTAACATCTCAATTCATCATTGTAACCAGTAAAAAAATTCATATTGCCTGAATAGAAATGTGAGCATCTCATAAAAATAACATGGTACGTCACTGATCCAAATGACGGTAACTGGAACCATGCCACATATGCCTAAAAATAAACCCAAGGACACACTAATAATTACAGTATTTTAAATATGTATAAATTAACCAAAAAATAATGAAAAAGTTATAACCAAACAAAAAGTCAAAGCAAAGTATACAAAACTCACTACTAGCAAACATAATCCCCATTAGTCTGTGACCTCCCTGAGTCCATTAGCAGGTAAGCTCCCTGAGGACACATGGATTGTTGTCTGTTTGTTCATTCAAGTTCTTATAAAGAATAGCACTTTGCACACAGGTACAAATAAGTAAATATTATGTATTAAATATTTAATATAGATACTAATAATAAATATTAAATAGTCAAGAGGAAAGAATGTCCTAGTACATCAAATATTTTTGTTTAAAGCAGGAAAACTAATTCTGAAGAATTTAGGAAGCAATAAAATAAATATAAAACTAACATCGTGATGGCCACAATTCGGTCTTTATTCAATTTATTCTTTAGAAGTCACCACAGAGTCATTATTAGAAATATCAGTTAAGTTATATTATCAATATTGTAGAATACTATTAATATAGATTTATGTCAACAGAATACCAAATAAGATAGGTATGATTTTGTAGGACTAATTAAGATTCTTTTTTTTTGAGCTAGTGAAAAACTAACCTTATTAAAATGTCTCTACCAAGAAAATGACTAAAGAAATCGTTCTAAGTTAAGATCTGGATTTCTCCTTTCCCATCAGCTAATTTCCCTAGTTTCACTATAATTCAAATGTGGATCACAGTATTTCCTCCACTCAATGATCAGGTACAAAAGATCAGCCATCAAAGCTCTGCAATTTCCTCCTGACAATGACAACATGCTACTAGGAAAAAAAAGGTAAATTTAAATCTTATTTTGCACCAACTTACTCTAACTTTTGGCAAGACTCTCCGAAGCGTCTCAGCTGGATTCTGTCGCATCAAACATGGAAGATTTGCAATCACACTTGTTCCTTGGATATCTTGACCAGCGCTTTCGAAGAAAACAGAAATTTAAAATTTGTGATTAAAAGCTGAATTCCTGGTTTACAATTATAAAAAGTGGGGTTTAAATTGAAAATGACTACTTTTAATGATAAACACTCAGACTTCTGACAAAGTTGTAAACACATCATCTGGATACAAAAATAAAACCAGAACTGAAATTTCATTAAGTAAATCTTTTAACAAATGCATGAGAATATTAATTATGCTTATGCTAAAACAAGATTCTCTATCTACACACACGTTGTAAGTTGAAAAGTCTTGAAGACTGTTATTAAATAGTCATTTTAAAATTCTACCTTATTTTTTTCCTGTGACCTGCCAGTTTGCTGTACTTTATTAAAAAACATAAGTGGTAAAATTTCACTGTGGTAAAATATTAATAATCACAACAACAGCAGGGACAGCAACAGAATCAACTACAGCAGAATCATACAACTACCTATTGCACTAGCCTGACTCTATGAGTTGCCAGAAACTTCTTAAAGATATATTCAAGATTCTTAAAAGTCAGTAGGATATATTTATACAGTACATTTTTTTTTCTGTCTGCTTTTTCTCCCCAAATGCCCCCAGTACATAGTTATATATTGTAGTTGTGGGTCCTTCTAGTTGTGGCACATGGGACGCCGCCTCAGCACGACCTGATGAGCCGTGCCATGTCCGCACCCAGGATCCGAACCAGCGAAACCCTGGGCCCCCGAAGCGGAGCCCACGAACTTAACCACTCGGCCACGGGGCCAGCCCCTATACAGTACCTTTTTGACATAACATTCATTAGGTCAGTAAGGCTTTACCAAAATAATTTCAGTGATACTCTAGTGGTCTAATATACCTTAGAAAAGGTGTCCAACTCTTCTGAAAAACCATTTCCATGCAAAAAAGCTCTTTGCTTTTAAAACATAAACTAAGTGACATAGTTGTGCAAGCACCTGAAATATACATATAAAAGATGCTGGTAAATGTGGTATCACCTCAGAGGAAAGTTTCACCTGTTCTTAACTGATATCAATTTAAATGCTAATTGCTGATGCCATAATATTTACTTATCTTAATTAAAATTATTTTTACTCAGCTCTTCAGATGGGACTATTTGTTATTATATGTACACAGACTTTAACATGATTTTTAAAGGTTTTTTAAAGTATGATATACTCGCTTCAGAGTTGTATAAGTCCTGTTAAGAAGAAGCATGTTCTGACTGTAAGTGAAGCTTCCCCGCTGTGAAGAAAGCTCTTTTTCCCTGTTGCAGTATGGCAGGCTGTAAACTACAGGTCAGCACAATCATTCCTCTCTTCTCACCACTCTCTAAGTGAACTCTTTAAAAGACAAAGTCAAGAAAGGGACTGAAATAGAGGACCCAGGCCAAGATGGGGAGAAGATCAGAAAAGGAAAATTTAGGTTGCATATAAAAATACTACCTGCAGTGGGTTTAATGGTGGTCCCCCGTAAAATATGTCTACACCCTAATCTTAGAACCTATGAATGGTGTCTTAACTTGCAAAAGGCTCTTGAGATGAAGAGATCATCTTGGATTATCCAAGTAGGCTATAAACCCAACAACAAGTTTCCTTAAAAGAGACAGACAGACAGAAGGCAATGTGACCACAGAGCAGAGACTGGAGAGATGCTGCCACAAGTCACAGAATGCTGACAACCACTAGAAGCCGGAAGAGGCAAAGAAAAGATTCTGCCCTAGAGCCCTGCTGACATCTTGACCTTGACTGAGCAACACTGATCTCAGACTTCTGGCCTCGAGAACCAGGACGGAATAAATTTCTGTTGCTTTAAGCCATCCAGTTTGTGGTCATTTGCTACGGCCACAGGAAACAAACAGACTACTAAAGAACTGAGGAAGAGAAGAAATATCTGCGACAGTAATGCTGCATATGACAACACCTAGCTCAGAGCACAGGTTCAATAAATGTCTCTTAAAAGGATGGATGAATGAACAGCTCACTGAGTGAAGTGATGTCAAGGATATTTAATATTGAACACTTGGTGAATTTTATTCACTAACTTTGCAATCAGGAAGAAAAACCAATACGATCTCTAATAATTCCTCACAGATATGAAGACAAAGCATGGCATGAAAGAAACAAAAAAAGAACAGAAAACAAAAAATAAAATGGTAGACTTAAGCCCCCAAATATCAATAATTACATTAAATGTAAATGGTCTAAATGCATCAATTAAAAGACAGGGATTGGTAGAGTGGATTAAAATACATGACTGAACTAAATGCAGCCTACAAGAAACTAATTTCAAATATAACAATATCAGCAGGTTGAAAGCAAAGGACAGAAAATGATATACCATAGAAATGTGAATCAAAGGAAAACAGGAGTGGCTATATTAGTATCAGATAAAGTAGACTTCAGAGAAAAGAAAATCACCAGAGACAGACCAGGACACTATACAGTGATAAAAGAGGAAATCCACCAAGAAGACATAACAATCCTAAATGAGAATATACCAAACAGAGTTGCAAAATATGTAAAGCAAAAATTAATGAAACTCAAAGGAGAAATAGACAAATACACAGGTAGATGGAGATTTCCACACCCCTCTCTCAACAATTAATGGAACAACTAGACAGAAAATCATCAAGGATATAGAAGAAGTCACAACACCATCAACCAACAAGATCTAACTGACATTTATAGAATAATCCATCAAACAACAGCAGAATACACATTCTTTTCAAGTGTCTAAAGAACATATATTAAGAAAGACCACACCTTGGGCCACATAACAATCCTCAACAAATTTTTAAAAATTGAAATCACACATAGAGTTTTCTCTGACCACAATGGAGTCAAACTAGAAATCAGTAATAGATATGTCCCACATATTAAAATTTGTGGGACACAAAGTACAGAGACAGAATTTATAACACTAATGCATACATCAGAGAAGAGGAAAAATCTCAAACCAATAGCCTAACTTTCCACCTCAAGAACCTGGAAGAACAAAATAATCAAAATGCGAGCAGAGGAAGGAAATAATGAAGAGCATAAATCAATGAAATAAAAACATAAAACAATAGAGAAAATAAACAAAACAAAGACCTGGTTCTTTTAAAGGATCAATAAAATTGACTAACCTCTAGCAAAACTGACAAAGAAAAGATGAGCGAAGAAACAAATTACCACTATCAGTATTGAAACAGGGTACATCACTACAGACCCTGCAGACATCAAAAGGATAATAAGAGAATGCTATGAATAATTCTACACACAAATTTGACAACTTAAACAAAATGGACCAATTCCTCACAAAACACAAACTGCTACAACTCATCCAATTTGAAGGGCACCATTTGAATAGTCCTACAACTATTTAAAAAACTGAATTCCTATTTTAAAATGCCTAAAAAAAATCTCCGGGCCCAGACAGTTTCACTGAAGAATTCTACCCAACATTTAATGAGGAACTCATAGTACTCGACACAAGCTCTTCCAGAAAACAGAAGAGAAGGGAACACTGCCTAAATCACTTGATGAAACTGCTATTACATTGATATCAAAACCAGGCAAAGACAAGAGAAAACGTACAGAACAAAATCCCCCATGAATATAGATGCAAAAATCCTTAACAAAATACCAGCAAATAAAATACAGTAATATATAAAAGGAAGAATTATCCACCATGATCAAATGGGGTTACCCCAGGGATGTAAGGCTGGTTCAATATTTGAAATCAGCGTAATCTATCATACTAACCAGTTAAAGAAGAAAACTATAACATGATCATATCAATCAATGCAAAAAAAAACCATTTGACAAATTTCAACAAAAACACTGAAATTAAAAATACAGCATCATTTACAATCACTCAGAAAAATGACAAAAAAAATAACAAAAGTAAAAGACATGCTGAAAACTACAAAATGTTAATAAAAGAAATCAAAGGAAATCGAAATAACTAGAGAGACATACTTTGCTCACAGATTGGGAAATTCAACATAGGAAAGATGTGAATTCTCCCAAATCAGTGTATAAGTTTTACACAATTCCTATCAAAATCCCAACAAGACATAGACAATATTTTTCTAAAATTTATATGGAAAGGCAACGAAACTAGAACAGCTAAAACAATTTTTAAAAAGAAGAATAAACTGGAAAACATCTGTCTACTCAATTTTAAGACTTATTACATAGCCGCAGTAACCAAGACTGCATGGTATTGGCAGAGGGATAGACACATAAATCAATGCAACAGAAAAGAGAACCCAGAAACAGACCTCCACAAATACGCCTGACTGATTTTTGACAGAGGGGCAAAGGTGATTCAGTGGAGAAGCCTTTTCAGCAAATGGTGCTGGAGCAACTGGAACCCACAGGCAAGAAAAGAAAGAACCTTGACCTAAGCCTTACATTAACTCAAAACAAATCACAGACTTAAATGTAAAACTATAAAACTTTCAGAAAAAAACACAGGAGAAAATCTTCTAAATCTAGGGCTAGGCAAAGAGTTCTTAAACTTGACACCAAAACCATGATCTATAAAAGGAAAAAACTGGTAAATTGGACTTCACCGAAACTAAAAACTGTGAAACTGTGAAAGACTCTGTTAAAGAGGATGAAAAGACAAGCCACAGACTGGAAGAAAATATTTGCAAACTAAATGTCTGACAAAGGCCTTGTATATCTAGAGAATAAAAAGAACTCTTGAAACTCAACAGTAATAAAGCACATAATCCAATGAGAAAATAGGCAAAAGACATGAAGAGACATTTTACTGAAGATGATATACAGACTAAATAAGCACATGAAAAGATGTTTAACCTCATTAACCATAGGAAAATGTAAAGTAAAATGACAATATCACTAGACGTTTATGAGAATGGCTAAAATTAAAAATAATACCAAAAAAATGAAAAGAAACTGGGTCATTCATTCATTGCTGGTGGAAATGTAAACTGGTACAGCCACTCTAGAAAACAATTTTTCAGTTTCTTAAAAATAAAGATTCAATAACATACAACCCAGCAATTGCACTCTCGGGCATTAATCCCAAATAAATGAAAACTTACATTCACATAAAAATCTGTGGATGAATGTTTACAGCAAATTTATTTGAACCAAAAAAATGTAAACAACCCATATGTCCTTAAATGGGTAAATGGTTAAACAAACTGTGGTACATCCATACCATGGAATGCTGCTCAATAAAAAGGAACAAAGTATTGATAGATGCAAGAACTTGATGAATCTCCAGAGAATTATGCTGAGTGAAAAAAGCCAACCCAAAAAGGTTACATACTGTATGACTCCATTTATATAACATTCTTGAAGTGATAAAATTATACAAGTGGAGAACAGATTAGTGGTTTCCAGGGTTTATTAAGGATAGGCATGGGGCAGGAAGGAAATGGATGTGACTATGAGAGTGTAACATGAGGGATCCTGGGGTGATGGAAATCTTACCTATCTTAATTGTATCAATGTCAATATCCTTATTGTGATATTATTACTAAGTTTTTCAAGATAGTACTATAAGAGAAACGAGGAAAAGGGTACATGGGTATCTCTATTATTTCTTACAACTATATGTGAATCTATATCTAAATAAGTTTAATTTTAAAATAGCAATATGACAGAATTTTTAAAAAACACATATGAACATCTTAATAGTTGTAGAAATCTGATAAATCCAACATTCATTCATGATTTAAAACTATCAGCAAACCCAGGGGCCAGCCCCATGACCTAGTGGTTAAGTTCGGCATGCTCCACTTTGGCAGCCCGGGTTAGGTTCCTGGGCACAGATCTACACCACTCAGCAGTGGCTATGCTGTGGCAGGCGACCAACATACAAAATAGAGAAAGAGTGGCACAGATGTTAGCTCAGGGCAAATCTTCCTCAAGCAAAAAGAGGAAGATTGTCAACAGATGTTAGCTGAGGGCAAATCTTCCTCAGCAAAAAAAAAAAAACAAAAACAAAAAGAAAACCTATCAGCAAACCCAAAATTCCTAGATAAAGAATGCCTTTCAGGTAAAGGGCATCTATGAAAAACTTACAGCTAACATCATACTTAAGGGTGAAAGAATGAATGATGCTTTCTCCCTAACCAGGAACAAGGCAAAGATGTTCACCATTATCACTTCTATTCAGCATTGTGTTGGAGGTTTGAGCTAGTGCAATAAGGCAATAAAAAGAAATTAAAGGCTTACAGATTGCAAAGGAAGAAGTTAAATTTTCTTTATTCACAGACAACATGATTGTCTGTGGCAAAAAGCCGAAGAAAGGTACAAAATAGCTAGAGCTAATTCATAAGTCCAGCACTACAGCAGGATACAAGGTCCATATACGAAAGTCAACTGCATGTCTACATACCTGAAAGGAAGAATCATGAACAGCAATTTAAAAAGAAATCCAATTTACATTAACATAAGAATATGAAATATATCAGGAAAATTTGGTAAAAGATGTGTAAGATCTGTAGACCAAAAATTACAGAGCATGCTGAGAGAAATAAAGAAGATCTAAACATATGGAGAGAGATTTATCACTCAAGGATTAGAGACTCGATACTGTTAAGATGTCAATCTCCCAAAGTGAAGTACAAAATTAACAGGATCCCAATCTAAATCCCAGCCGGCTTTTCGTAGAAACAAACAAGCTTATTCTAAAATTTATGCAGAAATGTAAAGGACCTAGAAAAGCAAAACAAATTTGAAACAAGAAGAAATTTGTAAGGCTAATACTATCTGATTTCAAAACTTATTATACAGCTACAATAACCAAGATAGTGTGGCACCGGCATAAAGACGGATAAGTAGATCATTAGAAAAGAACACAGTATCCAGAAATAGACACAAACATAAACGGGCAATTGATTTTTTAACAAAGGTGATAAAATAATTCAATGAGGAAATGATCATCTTTTCAACAAATGGTGCTGAAACAAATGAATAGCCATATGCAAAGCATGACTCTCTCCCCGACCTGAAACAGTCTATGAACGTAAACTCAAAGATCACAGGCCTGAATGTAAGAGCCAATACTATAAAACTTCTAGAGGAAAACTTAGCAAAAAATCTCAGTTCTTTTGGGTTTGACCTTGGGTTTGACAAATGTTTCTCAAATAGGACACAAAAGACATAAATAATAGAAAAAAAATCAACAAAATCAACAAAATCAACATCATCAACATCATTTTGTTTTTCAAATGCACTGTTACAAAAACGAAAAGGCAAGCCATAGACTGGTGTAAAATATTTGCAAGACAGATATTCAACAAACAATTTGTATCTAGAATACATACAGAACTCAAACTAAACAATAATAAGAATATCCAACAAAAAATGGACAAAAGATTTCAAAACTTACCAAAGAAAATATACAAATGGCAAATAAACACATGAAAAAGATGCTCAACAAAATTAATCATTAGGTAAATTCAAATTACAACCACAATAAGATACTCCTACACACAGACTAGAATGCCTAAAATTATAAAGACTGAACATACCCAATGCTGGCAAGGATGAAGAGCACTCCCATACACTGCTGCTGGGAATGTAAAATGGTACTACTACTCTGGAAAAGTCTGCCAATTTCTTAAAAGGTTATGCATACACCTTCCAAACAACCTAAACATTCCACTCTTATTTACCCAAGAGTAATGACAGCAGATGTCCAAAGAAACACCTGAACACAAATATTCATTGCCACTTTGTTTGTAATAGACAAAAACTGGAAACAACCCAAATGTTCACCAACAGGTGGATAGATAATCAAATTGTGATATATCCGTACAGTGGAATACTACTACCAATAAAAAGGAGTCAACTACTGATACACACAACATGGATGAACTTCAAAATAATTATGCTGAATTAAAGAAGCCAGACTAAAAAGAATACATACTACTGTATGATTCCATTTATATAAAATCATAGAGAGTGCAAACTAAACCAGAGTGACAGGAAGCAGATCAGTGGTTGCCTGGGGATGAGGGAAAAAAAATGAAGTTGAGATTACAAAGGGGCACGAGAAAACTTGCAGGGGTAATGGATATGTTTACTGTTTTGATCATGGTGAGGGTTTCATAGGCACATACATATGTCAAAAGTCATCAGACTGCACATTTTAAATAGGTGTGGTTCATTGTACTTGAATAATACCTCAGTAAATCTGTGCAAAGTACATAAATACAAAAAGGAAGACTGATAGAAGGGCATCTAGGAAGATGGCAGCAGTGGACACACAGTTTTTGAAATTTCCTGAATTCCTCCATAAAAACATAGCAACTAGGAGAGTAAAACAAAAAGCAATGCACGACATCTACATATAACTAAGTGATATGATTTCCCACACAAACTCAAAATACATGTGTGTGTGTGCAGCAGCTAAAACTATGAACGATTTTGTACATTCCAATAGCTAATGAGGTCAATGAGTCCATAATAATAACTGAAGGGGCTTATCCCATGAGCTCTCAAAACATCTAGAACAAAGCCCCACATGGAAGAAAAATTCTAGGAAACAGAATCTGAATGGAGCAGCACAGAAACAACAGATCACAAAGGAAAGAGAAGGTCCAAATAAAAGTAATGTAGAGAAACAGAACCCAGAAACCTCAGAAAGTAAGGCATCCTATATGGAACACTACAAAAAAAGAGAGAGGGCATTCTAGAATCTTGAAATTAGAAAAGCTATTTTGAACTACGACTTCTTCTAAGGTTTATGAAGTTAAGTTCACATAAAAAATAAGAAATATACAAGGATCATGATCTAATTCCATATACAGTTATTAAAAGAAAAAAGAGAATAAGGAGTGAACTAATACTCCTAAAGACATGCCCACAAAACAGCTAACTATAATCTACTACTTCTCCACAAGCAAAAAAAATTAAGAAAATGTGTAAGATATGGAAAAAAACACAGGAATCACAACTATGAAAACTCAGAAATAAGGTGATAGAACTCAGGAAAGAAATGGAAGAAAGTATTTCAGAAAAGACTAAACTAGAAAGAACACAAGGGTCAACAAATATAATAGATAATGCCTTAAGAAAAACAACACATGAAATGAAGGAAAATTTAAAAATAAAAAAAGATTTGAGAGAAAGTGACAGATAAGCCAAGAAGATCCAACATACTTTAAATAAGAGTCCCTAAAGAAGAAAGTCAAAGCTTTCTCTGAATAAAAAAAGATTCAAGGACAACACAAAGAAGGAAAACTACAGGCCAGTATCACTGATGAACATAGATGCAAAAATCCTCAACAAAATTCTGGCAAACCGAACACAGCAATACATCAAAAAGATTATACACCATGATCAAGTGGGATTTATACCAGGGAAACATGGATGGTTCAACATCCGCAAGTCAATCAATGTGATACACTACATTAACAAAATGAGAAACAAAAACCGCATGATCATCTCAGTAGATGCAGGGAAAGCATTTGACAAGATCCAACATCCATTTATGATAAAAACCCTCAATAAAATGGGTATAGAAGGAAAGTACCTCAACATAATAACGGCCATATATGACAAACCCACAGCCAACATCATACTCAACGGACAAAAACTGAAAGCCATCCCTCTGAGAACAGGAACAAGACAAGGGTGCCCACTCTCACCACTCCTATTCAACATAATACTGGAGGTGTTGGCCAGAGCAATTCGGCAGGAAAAAGAAATAAAAGGAATCCAAATAGGCAACGAAGAAGTAAAACTCTCACTGTTTGCAGATGACATGATCTTATATATAGAAAACCCAAAGAATACCTAGGAAAACTATTAGAAACAATCAACAGCTACAGCAAAGTTGCAGGGTATAAAATCAACATACATAAATCAGTAGCGTTTCTATACACTAACAATGAACTAACAGAAAAAGAACTCAAGAACTCAATCCCATTCACAATCTCAACGAAAAGAATAAAATACCTTGGGATGAATTTAACCAAGGAAGTGAAAGATTTATACAATGAAAACTACAAGACTTTCTTGAAAGAAAATGATGACAACATAAAGAGATGGAAAGATATTCCATGCACATGGATTGGAAAAATAAACATAGTTAAAATGTTCATACTACCTAAAGCAATCTACAGATTCAACACTATCCCAATCAGAATCCCAATGACATTCTTTACAGAAATTGAACAAAGAATCCTAAAATTCATATGGGGCAACAAAAGACCCCGAATTGCTAAAGCAATCCTGAGTAAGAAAAACAAAGCCGGAGGCATCACAATCCCTAATTTCAAAACATACTACAAAGCTACAGTAATCAAAACAGCATGGTACTGGTACAAAAACAGATGCACAGATCAATGGAACAGAATTGAAAGCCCAGAAATAAAACCACACATCTATGGACAGCTAGTCTTTGACAAAGGAGCTGAGCGCCTACAATGGAGAAAAGACAGTCTCTTCAACAAATGGTGCTGGGAAAACTGGACAGCCACATGTAAAAGAATGAAAATTGACCATTCTTTTCCACCATTCACAAAAATAAACTCAAAATGGATCAAAGACCTAGAGATTAGGCCTGAAACAATAAGTCCTCTAGAAGAGAATATAGGCAGTACACTCTTTGACGTCAGTTTCAAAAGAATCTTTTCGGACACCATAACCCCTCAGACGAGGGAAACAATAGAAAGAATAAACAAATGGGACTTCATCAGACTAAAGAGCTTCTTCAAGGCAAGGGAAAACAGGATTGAAACAAAAAAACAGCCCACTAATTGGGAAAAAATAAAAAAAGATTCAAAAGAGCAGGCGATATACCTGAGAAAAATCAAACTAGCATAACCAAAACTGAGACATATTACTGGACTCTAAAGAAAAAGAAAAATCCTTTGGGCATCCAGGCAAAATCAGCAAGTTACTTAGTAATACAAACAAAATCAGATTGTCATCAGACTTTGACAGCAATAAGATATTAGAAAAGTGAGTAACTGTCTATGGTGACACAGCTTACTATAAACAGCACATGGAAAAATATAAAAAGAAAGTGAACCTAAATTGCAATCACCATCATCTCTATCAAACACAAAATCTAAATTCAATTTCTGTAATCAATTTATGTCTGGCCCTTCTCCCTCTCAGGGAGAAAAATATATATAATATGGGTAGTGTGTTGGATAGTATTGCTTAGAAGAGAAAGCAACTGAGTTCGCTAGTGGTTCTGAATTGGGAGTGATGCCCCCTCTACCAGAGCATGTATGACAAGGTCTGGAGACATTTTTCTTTTTAAAGATTGGCACCTGAGCTAACATCTATTGCCAATCTTTTTTCCTTCTTCTCTCCCTCAAAGCCCGCAGTACATAGTTGTACACTCTAGTAGGTCCTTCTGGCTCTGCTATGTGGGACACTGCCTCACCGTGGCCGGATGAGTGGTGTCCACGCCCAGGATCCAAACCAGCGAAACCCCAGGCCGCCGAAGCAGACTGTGCGAATCTAACCACTCAGCCCCGGGGCCAGCCCTGGAGACGTTTTTGATCATAACAATTTCAGAGACGCCACTGTAACGTAGTAGGCAGGATCCAGGGAGGCTGCCAAACATCCTGCAACACACAGAATAGCTGTCCTCAACCAAAAACAAGCTAAGAAACCCTGGTTTACAAAAAATAACTATTAGCTCACCATATAAGACTGCCAATATTAGATAATTATTGACCTACAACAATGGCTATCTCATATTTTCAACCTATACATTGAGCTTAGCAGAAATATATTAAGTCAAAGACGTCGAGGTCATGTATAGAGGTTGGTAACCACAACATGCTAAAGCAGTGGTCCGCAAACTCCAGCAGGCACCAGAATCACCCGGGAGCACGCGTTAAAACAAGGCCCTACCCCCAGAGAGTCAGGTTCAGCAGATCCTGGTGAGGCCTGAGAACTCTTTCTAACAAGTTCCCAGCTGATGCTGATGCTGCTGATCCAGAGACAACACTCCGAGTGCTACCATGACAGAGGAAGAGTCAAACAAAAAAGGAGGAGACTGCAGATTCTTCACATTTTTTCGACTACCTGAGTGAATGGGCCAAGTACAGAGCGGCCGTTTGTCCAAATGTAGCGGAAGGTCCATCTGACCTTGACTGCAGGCGTCACTACTGCTGCTAGTCCTAGCAACAGGGCTCCTCTTCAGAATAACAACGTTAAAGTGATACAGCAAAGAAGAGTTGGCAGAGGTGGGATATCACGTGGTCTACTCTAAGGCTCGTTAGAAAAAAGCATGAGGAGGAGCGTGAGAAAGGGTCACGTGTCAGACAAAAGAGACACTGAGAGGAGTAGACCTGGCTCCACGCTAAAGTGGGGTACTGAGCTTGCATGCCTGGGGATTTCTTGGGTGCTGTGGACCTGCTGTTATCTCCAGCTGACTTTGGTCACAGGTAACATAAATAAACCAAACATGTATGGATCTATGCTATCATCACTGAATGGAAGGAACCCCAAAACAATCAGCATAGGTTTAAGTCAACAATACAAAATTCACTTGACTGTTGTTTGATATAGTATATGTAATTTTAAAATAAATGCTTAGTCAATGTCATACTTTTTATTTTTACACACTAAGCTTCCTCGACTTCAAAACCTACCACTTTCAAGTGAAAGGCACAAGGAACAACCATCCTACCTAGAACATGAGCTGCTCCTTTTTGCCCCAATTATGCTATTCTTTGGGACATGTTCCTTTTCTAGGATACTCACTCAAAACAAAAAGGACACGAGCCCACTCAGCAAACCATTCCTCTAAAACTACAAAGAACTGGGTTAATCACCTAATCTGTACACTAGTGGCTAAAAAGGAAAGAGAAGGAAAAAAAGGCTAGTTAAATAAAAGAATTTAGGACAGCTATCTTCTAAATTCTAAATTAATGTTACTAATTATTTTATTCCCATCAGGAGATGCACCTATTTTAAAGAGCCATTTATAGTAATACCTTAAACCAGTGAAAAACAAGTCAATCGACTCAGGCATTTTTTGCTATAATAAAAAGTTTCACAGTCTGTTGTCATCCCAGCTCCTGCTATTTTCATGGGTAATTTCATCATTCAAGTGATGGCTAATAGCTAGTTTTTGACCCTCTCTAATCCAATGATGTTACCCAAACATTAGCTTCCCCAGTGTTTAACACAGTATCTAGCACACGCACAGCAAGGGCCCCATGAACATCTGTTGATTTAAGCTGAATTTGTCTCCACTTCACATTAGCAATCCATGTCAAAGGCTGCATTCTTATCCTTACCTCGAAATGCTCCATCGCCAGAATCTCAAATTCTGACCTCACTTACTGGCTATAAGCTCTTATCTATTCTTCTACTTCTAAATCCATTTTTCACCCTCATCACATTTCTATTCCCTCAGCTCCTTCTTATTCTCCAGTTTCTAACATTCCTCCCAGTCTCACTTTCTTCCTTGCCAGCCTGAACCTCCCCAACTATTACTTCAATTACACTCTCATCAATAACCTTACTTTAATTCTCCTCCTCCTAACAACAATAAAAATAATACCTAATATACTATTTGCTAGGCATTATGCTAATAAGCACCTTACTTATAGTCATCTTAATTAATTTTCACAGTACTATGAGGTAGATTAGATACTATTATTAGCTCCATTTTATAGATGAGGAAGTTAGGGCTTAGAATGATGACTTGCCCAAAGTTATCCAGCCTGTACAACTTCAAAACCCAGGCAGCACACTGCCTCTCTTCCAGCCTGTGCACCCACCGTACCAAACTCATCCAAGCACTTGTCCCACCACTCCCAATCCCAAGCTACGCAGCAGTAGAGAAAATCGCACAACGGTGCTGCTTAATGCTTCTAAAACATACAGTTTCAAAAACAGCTCGTCCTCAACAATGCTGGAAGGAAATAAAATGATAACCAATTTGTGGGAAATCAAGAAAAGAACTAGAAATTCTTAGCATATCATATTGCCTAAAGTACTTTCAGAAACATTATATTGTGTCTCTAAAAATGAGGTCACCTGTGCTAGTTTATGAAACCCATGTCCTTCCCCACAAAGAAGAAGGTGCTTGTTAGAACAGATCTAGATACTGACAGTACTGTCTTTCTCCATTCTTCTACCTTGCTTCAAACTTCTAAGAGCTCAAAGTGTGATGAGGAAGACAAATTCACACACCAAGAATTCTGACTGTATAGCAACAAGTCCTAGCTCTTTCCCTAGCCGGACAACCCTCAAAGTTTATTTAATCCTAAACCAATGGGAAAAGGGAGAGGAGAAGGAGCAGATGCTATTCAAAAATGAGGATGTCACAGTCAGTCACTACTGGAGAAATCAATCTCAGAATTCTCGCTTTGCTATATTGTTCAACTATGTGCAGGATCTCAAATGATTTGTATATACAGAGCCTGTGACCCTAATCCGAGCAGCTCTCATCTCAAAATCCAAAATACAACACAGAAGCTGCTGACACTGTGCTTGAATTTATAACAATAAAGCAGACGTCACACAGACCTTGCTTTGCGTTCGCGATGAAAACTAAACTTTACATAGTTGATATTTAATTATTTCTTTACTCAAATTATTAGAGTTTATTTTATTGAATAGAACAAAATGAATTAAATAACTACCTTAGAGAATTAAAATGCCAAGAAAGACAAAATCTTCTTTTAAGACAAAGACGACTCAAGAATCTAAAGCAGAAGATACTAAATACCAATCCATAACATCAGTAATTTTTCAAATGTAGTATATTTTCATATGTTAGTACTATAAAATCAAATCCTTAATAATGTTAAATCTTCAAAGTGTCATCTTAAAAGATTCACATAGTAGGAGAACCATTCAACCCTCCGTATAGTCATTATACTTTAGAATCACAGAAATTTTTTTTTTGAGGAAGATTAGCCCTGAGCTAACATCTGCTGCCAATCCTCTTCTTTTTGCTGAGGAAGACTGGCCCTTAGCTAACATCCGTGGCCATCTTCCTCTACTTTATATGTGGGACGCCTGCCACAGCATGGCTTGCCGAGCGGTGCCATGTCCGCACCCGGGATCCAAACCGGTGAACCCTGGGCTGCCAAAGCGGAACGTGCAAACTTAACCACTGCACCACTGGTCCAACCAAGAAATGTATTTTTTAATAGTACCAAAGAAAGAATAAGAGAAAAATTAACATTTAAGAGTCTACTATGTGCCAGGCAATGCACTTTATACACATTATCACATTATCCTTCACAATATATTTCTATCCTTACTTTACAGTTGAGGAAACTGAGGCCCGGAAAAAAAACGCAACTTACCCAAAGTCATCCAACTACTAAAGGTTAGAGCCAGGATTCCAATCTATGATTTCTAAACCCATAACCTAGGGTCACTATATCATCTAGGATCATGGTCCCATCATAAGTGGCTGAACTAAAATGTCTAAATGTCTCTAGGCCTAAAAATGTCTATAAGTTGATAATTCTGCAAGAGAAAAATTTGCATGATTTATTCAGTAATTTTCATGTTACAATAAATTCTTTTACTGATAACTTCCACTCTATATCTCTTACTATTACAATGCCATGTCAACACAGTATGCAGAAGTTTTGTGTTCACTGTGAACAAGAGACAAATTCCTCTCTTGATTAAAACAAACAGCATAAATTATATAGAAAGCATTTCCTTTTGAATGGCTCTTCAACTTTCCATATCAAAAATCGAGGGGCCAGCCCCGTGCCCGAGTGGTTAAGTTCGCACGCTCCACCTCGGCGGCCCAGGGTTTTGCCGGTTTGGATCCTGGACGTGGACATGGCACCACTCATCAGGCCATGCTGAGGTGGTGTCCCACATGCCACAACTAGAATGACCCACAACTGGAATGTACAGCTATGTACTGGGGGGGGGGGGGGGATGGGTGGGGAGAAAGAGCAAAGGAAATAAGAGACTAGCAACAGTTGTTAGCTAAGGTGCCAATCTTAATTAAAAAAAGAGAAAAGAAAAATCCAGCTCATTTCCCCTCCACCTTTTTACACACAGAGGCACAAACAGCCCTGTGACTCTCCAGGTACACATCTTAGAATTACTTTAACCCTCCCTTTCTTCCTCACACTCCACATCAAATATCACAAGTACCCAAGATGAGCATCATCCTCGCTTGTTCTGGTGTGGAATGAATTTATTAGGGGCAAGCACACCTGCCACATTAATAATTCTTTCCTTATTTTTTTTTTGTATTGTTTATTTTGGATTTTTCCACATTATTAACGAGATTATATTTGACGTTACCTTTGATAAGTTTTTATTTCATTATACAAAGAAGTACAATTATTGTTAAAATTCAGTTTCAGTTATATATATTAAATACACACAAACACATGTGCGCATATGCCAGGTCACAATTTAAAATATATTCCTTACTGTGGGTCGTGGTAAAACACAATTGAAAATCACTCCTCCATAGTATTTTGCAAAGAGTAAAAGGGAAGATTACCAAGAACCTTAAATCTATGAACTATCAGCATGAATGTTGAAAGGTACGCAAATACAAGTTCAGGAGTAACTATACAAATTTGGAAGATTTCTGAAAACACTGTAATCTCCCCTATTATTTTTTTAATCAGGCTTTCTATTTCCCCATTAATGAATAACAGTAAACATTCTTTTAAAAATACTTTAAAAAAATACATAGATATATTAGGACATAGCAGGGGAAAGGAGATAGCTAAGAGGACGGGGTTTACCTAGCTACCGACCCAGTAAGAGATGAACCCAGAAGAGATTATAGAATAGTAAAAAAGAGATAAAAGCAGGCCAAATCCCTGGCACCCACAGGAAGAAAAGATGATAAACAGCTATCACAGGAAGGGGAAGAGACTCAATCTCTTCACCTATAGAAGACAAACGGAGTGACATGTTCAATAACTCGGGAAGCATCTATTCAGGATGTGCTGGGTGCCAGGCACTGGTTCCGGATTCTCCAACACAACTCAATAATGCTTTGTGCCCACCCACAGAATCTGTCCAACAACAAATATAGACTGAGCGTTTCTTACACGTTAGGCACTGAACTAAGCCCTGGCAGGGATGTGGGGTACAGACACACCCCTGCCCTGTCTGACCTTCACACTCAGAGAAGACACGAATTACACAACCACGATCATCACGTCATCTCAAGTGTGCGAAGACCTATAAAGGGACAGTAAGTACTATCAAGAACACCATTCAGTGTGCAGTAAAGGGAGGGCTTCCCTGAAGAGTTGGGACCTGAAAAATGAGTAGGAACAGGTGAAAAGAGAGAGTAGAAGGAACTGTGTGTTCAAAGGTCCCAGGCTAGATGGGATTTATTCAATTGTTTAACAAAGATTTACTGAACACTTAGGATTTGCCAGTCCCTGTGCTCTGGAAGTAGAAAGAAAAGAAAAACAAAGCACTCTGATTCTGCATATCGGAATTAGAGGGGAAAGGAAGGAAGGGCTTCTTGTAGAAATAAAATCAACAGGACCTGATACAAAACTAACTACTGAGAGAAAAATGAAGAGGACAAAATTACTCCCGCGTTTCCCTCCAGCATGATTAAAAAGGACGGTCAGGCTTCAATAACAAGTGAAGGCATATTTAGATAAAAAGTGATGAATTCAGTTTCAGGCACCCAGCGTCCAAAAAGCCAGCAAGACTTTCTGGTAGAGACATCCTGGGGGAAGAAGACAGCAAGCAATCCTGGCCGAAAGTTCAGGAGAAGACCCAAGGCCACAGCCACAGAGTCGGAAATTATGTCATGGAGACAGTAACTGAAATCTGGGGGTGGATTACATGACCTAGAAAGAGAGTCATAACAATATACAACGGCTCCTGTCTGCTCGTTTGACGGATATTACTATAAGTGAGGCACCGAATCAGAAGAAATGTAATAAAAACAAATCAATTTTAAAATTTAAAAGCTCATCAGTCAACCCAAAATCAATGTGTAAAAGCTGTGTGAAATGATTCCTTTTCTCTAATGCTAATAAGCTATACTGGAATGCTGAAGCTGAAGAGGGCCTAAGGATCATCGTCCCCAGGACATAATTTCCAAGTCTGTGGAAACACAAGTCACCTCCTCACACCGTGACAAGGAAGAAACCAACATCTATAGAGATCATGGAAGTGGTTCAAGGTCAACCAGCTAGTTATTGTCAGGGTCAGGACACTATCTCCACAAGGCAAGAATCTAATTCAAATAAAACAACAACACTATTGGTCCTACAAGATCTCTCATGGGTTCCTAAACAACTATTAATTTAAATTAATTTCACACGTATATTTTCCTCTTTAAGAGAAAGATGCAAACAATTTTCCCTGATGTCCCTTTCAGTAAAAGAAATGTTTTAGACATTCCTCTCGTTCTTTTTAGCAATGTATGAATCACAGTCCTCTGGTTATCTTAAAAGAAAAACCGTCTAGGGGCTGGCCCCGTGGCCGAGTGGTTAAGTTCGCACGCTCCGCTGCAGGCAGCCCAGTGTTTCGTTGGTTCGAATCCTGGGCGCGGACATGGCACTGCTCATCAAACCACGCTGAGGCAGTGTCCCACATGCCACAACTAGAAGGACCCACAACGAAGAATATACAACTATGTACCGGGGGGCTTTGGGGAGAAAAAGGAAAAATAAAATCTTTAAAAAAAAAAAAGAAAAACAGTCTAGAGAAATATAACTGATAATTACACCATATGTAATTCAGTGAGTAAATACTGATATATATAAGTAAATAATGAGTAAATTTACTTATATATGAGTAAATACATAATGATATATATATCTTACATAAACTATATATCTCAAGATTTTAATATGTTGTCCAAAAGATGAGGTCCACATGCTGTTTATGTGGGAATCAAGAAGAAACTAAGCAATCTAATGGACTTTTTAAATCACTATATGTAATGATTTTTACTAGAAAATAATGACTTGATGAAATAACAAGTCCTTCTACTCTTAATTATACACTGTTTATCTGCACAAAAGGATATAGAGCAGTACACATGTTTAAACATGCAAAATATTGAACATTTTAATATTTTTTAGAAAATACTATTTAAAAGAATCAGAGCTGAGTAGTATACCCTGAGCCTTTTTTTTTCAACTAGAGATAAGTAAATATTTTTGAAGGAGTAAAGAAATAGATGTACTAACCACTCGAGGTAGGTTGATAAGGGGGGTGAGCACTGAGTTGAATTTACAGAGTCACAGCGCAAGAAAGAACCTAAATAGCACGACTAGAACATCTCCCTCCCTTACTGACACAACACAGAGAAGCTAGACGAGGTTTCTTAGGTCACGCAGCTGGTTAATGGCTGTGCTCCATGTTTCTTAGCAACAAGGATAAACAGAAAAACACAAGTTATATAGCTCTCACTGTCTAACAAAAAGAAATAAAAAATTAGTCTACAGACTGATGATATATATATTCCTGTATAACAAATAAAAGACTAGAGCTGAACTAATAAAATGTATGCTATTTTGGAACATTAAGAAGTATTTCTCTAGGGGGCTGGCCCCGTGGC
Organism: Equus przewalskii; assembly: GCF_037783145.1. Classification (NCBI taxonomy): domain Eukaryota; kingdom Metazoa; phylum Chordata; class Mammalia; order Perissodactyla; family Equidae; genus Equus; species Equus przewalskii. The sequence continues at coordinate 36,345,080 of NC_091855.1, read as the reverse complement.
CGAGTGGTTAAGTTCGCGCGCTCCGCTGCAGGCGGCCCAGTGTTTCGTTAGTTCGAATCCTGGGCGCGGACATGGCACTGCTCATCAGACCACGCTGAGGCAGCGTCCCACATGCCACAACTAGAAGAACCCACAACGAAGAATACACAACTATGTACCGGGGGGTTTTGGGGAGAAAAAGGAAAAAAATAAAATAAAATCTTTTTAAAAAAAAAAAAAAAAAAAAAAAAAAAAAGAAGTATTTCTCTTGAAGGAAAAAAAAAAAAGGAGGCTATGTCTATTTACCTACTAGTGTACCAAAAGAAATGAATGTTTCCCCAAAGTAAAAACACTGGAATTTTGACCCTCCAGCAGGTTTCTCCTAATCAAGTATTTGAAAACTGTCTTGACTAAACAAATGTGGGGTTTTTTAATGTTTATATCAGAAGACAACAGAAACCTTGTGAATGTTCCTATTTTGCAAAGGAAAGATTTAATCTGCTTAACTATCAGAGATGAGGAACAAGAAAAATTGAAAACGCTCCCAGATTTTTAACCTGTGACACTAGGTAGATGATGGTGCCATTTATCTGATATAAGTTGGCAACCCACATTTGAGTAAATATCTGAAGGAAACGATAGAGCCAGCAATGCAGATATCTGAGGAAAAAAACATTAAAAGCAGAACAAACAGCAAGTGCAAAAGCCCTGAGGTAGATGTGCAGTTGGCATATTTAATGAACAGCAAGGATAGCCGGAGTACACACTAAGCGAAGAAAAGAATAGTAAGAGATGAAATCAGAGTTGTCATGGAAAAGGAGGGAGAGGTCACAGAAATCAGACAAAGCACACTCTCAAACCATAATGAAACTAAACTAACAATCAGCAACAAAAAGATATCTGGAAAATCCCCAAATATTTGGAAATTAAACAACACACTTCTAAATGACTCATGAGTCCAAGAAGAAGCCTTGAAAGAAATTTTTTAAATTTTTAATTAAATTATAATGAAGATACAACATGTCAAAATTTGTGGGATGCAGCTAAAGCAGTGCCTAGAGGGAAACTTGTAGCATTAAAAGGCATATATTAGAACAGAAGATCTAAAATCAATAACTAAGCTTCCACCTTAAGAAACTAGAGAAAGAAGAGAAAACCAAATGAAAAGCAAACAGAAAGAAGGAAATAATACACATTGCAACAAAAATCAATGAAACTGAAAAAAGAAAAACATTGGAAAAAATAATGAAACCAAAAGCTAGTTCTTTGAAAAGATTAATAAAATTGGCAAACCTCTAGTGATATTAAACAAGGGAAAAAAAAGCAAAAAGACACAAATTACCAATATCAGGAATCAAAGAGCGGACATCACTACCAGTCCCACAAACATTAAAAGGGAACAGTGGCATAGCATAATTCAATGCCTATAAATTCAATAACTTAGATGAAATAGAGTTAAGTACTCAAGACAGGAAACAACAAATGTTGGAGAGGATGTGGAGAGAAGGGAACCCTTGTACACTGCTGGTGGGAGTGCAAACTGGTGCAGCCACTACAAAAGGCAGTTTGGAGTATCCTCAGAAAATTAAGAATAGATCTACCATATGATCCAGCTATCCCACCGCTGGGTATTTATCCAAAGAACTTGAAAACACAGAGGCATAAAGATACTTGCACCCCTATGTTCACTGCAGCATTATACACAATAGCCAAGACTTGGAAGCAACCTAAGTGCCCATCAAGGGACGAATGGATAAAGAAGATGTGGCTCAGCCATAAGAAATGATGAAATCTGGCCATTTGTGACATGGATGGATCTTGAGGGTATTATGCTGAGTGAAATAAGTCAGAGGGAGAAAGTCAAATACTGTATGATCTCACTCATAAGTAGAAGATAAAAACAACGACAAACAAACATACAGCAACAGAGACTGGATTGGTGGTTACATAGGAGAAGGCGGGAGGGCAAAAGGGGTGATTAGGCTCACATGTGAGGGGATGGACTATAATTAGTTTTTGGGTAGTGAACATGATGTCACCTACACAGAATTCGAAATATATTATGATGTACATCCGGAGGGGGGAAAAAAAAAGAAATAGAGTTAAATACTTGAAAGACAAAAACCACCAAAACTCACTCAAGGAGAAACAGACAACCCAAAACCCTACATCTATTAAATAAATTGAATTTTTAATTAAAAACCTTTCAAAAAAAAAATTCTAGGCCCAGATGGTTTAACTGGTGAATTCTACTTAACATTTAAGGAATAAGTAATACCAATTCTACACAACCTCTTCCAGAAAACAGGAAACCAGTTCCCAAGTCATTTCAGGGCCATTCCCCTAAAACCAAAACTAGGAAAAGATATTAGAGGAAAACTGCAGACCAATATCTCTCACTAAAATGGATGCAAAATCCTCAAAACTATTGTAGCAAGTAGAGTCCAGAAACATAAAAAGACTCATACATAATGACCAAGTAGATTTCATCCCAAGAATGCAAGGCTGGTTCACCATTTCAAAATTGATCAGTGTCATTCACCATATTAAAAACTAAGTAAGAAAAGCCACATACTATACATCGATATATTCAGAAAAAAACATTCAACAAAATTCAAAACACACTCATGATAAAAACTGTCAGCAGATTAGGAGTAGAGGAAACTTCCTTAACTTACTGGTATCTATAAAAAACTTACAGCCAATATCATATTTAATGGTGAGAGATTGAATGCTTTCCCCCTAAGGTCAGGAACAAGGCTGGGAGGCGATCTCACCACTCCTACAGTGGAGGAACCTGGCAGATGCTACTTTACCCAACTGATCAGGATTAACATCACCAGTGATAAGTCATGTTGACAGCACGTACTCCGTGCAATGATGGGACGAGAAAGGCACTTCACCTCTATGGTATTCTTCCCAAAAACCCATAACCCAAATCTATAAGGAGAAAAACATCAGACAACACAAGCTGAGGGACATTCTACAAAATGGCTGCCAGTATTCTTTGAAACTATCAAGATCATGAAAAACTAAGCAAGTGTCACAGCCAAGAGGAGACTAAAGAGTTACAACAACTAAATTCAATGTGGTGTCCTGGATTAGACCCTGAAATAGAAAAAAGGGACATTAGTGAAAAAGCTGGTGAAATCCAAATAAAGCCTGGAGTTTAGTTAACAGTGACATACCAATGTTAATTTCTCAGTTTTGACAAACGTACCATGGTTATGTAAGATGTCAGCCTTAGGGGAAACTCGTGTAAGGTATACGGGGACTCTCTATACTATCTTTGCAACTCTTCTAGAAATCTAAAATAATTCCAAAATGAAAATTATTTTTTAAAAAAGTAAAAGGACAGAAAAAGATAAGCTGCGTAAACAGTAACCAAAAGAAAGCTGGATGAGTATATCAATATCAGATAAAGTAGACTTCAAAACAAAGAATATTTCTAGGGATAAAGACAAACATTACATAACTATAAAGAGGTTAATTCACCAAGAAAACATAACAGGCCTAACTGCGTATGTCCCTAACTACAGAAATCAAAATACATGAACTACTAGTGAAAACGACAAATTTGAAATAAGGAACAGACAAATTCACAATTCCAGTTCAGAGACTTCAATACTCCACTCTTTGTAGTCAATAGAACAAGTAGACAGACACTATCCTTAGAGACGTAGAAGACCTGAGAAAGACCGTCAACCAACTTGACCAAATTGACATTTATAGAGCATTACATCCAACTACAGCAGAATACACATTCTTTTCAAGTGTACATTGAGTATTCACCAAGATCAACATGTTCTGGCCACAACAAAACACCAGCAAATTAAAAAGTACTGAAGTCAAGCAAAATATGCTCTGTGACCATTACAGAATTAAACTAGAAACCAATGACAGAAAGATATCTGGAAAACCCCCCAAATAACTGGAAGGTTATGTGAGGTACACATTCAGCCCCAAACATATTCAAACCAAACCTACAACATGCAGAACTCTTTAAAGAAAATATTCTTCAACTCTGTTATTTTTCAGTTCATCAAAATGAATAGCATTTTCGGTTTGATTATAATGAAACAGGCCCTTTCTGAATTACGAATATCTACCTTACAAATGACCTTTCTTAAAAAGCTCTGAAACTGTTCACCTATCCAAGGAGTTTCTGCCCTACAGGGATGTCCATCTGCACTGCCTAGTGCATGAAATAAGAAACTGGAGTTCAACAACTTTTTCTTATCTTCTTTCTTAGAATTGCGGATAGCCTGATGAAGCAAGATGCAATGTTAATTTCTATCAGGCCCAAGCCATCATACCATATGGAGAGAAGAGGGGGTAATGATGCCTGGAGAACTGAAGTGACTTGAATGTGATCACAAAGATAGATGCCAGGTCCCCAGATTTTTACAGTAGCAAACTGGCCCTTTCTATTATACACCATAGCCAGGTGCAAAAAAAAAAAAAAATTAACCTCAATCCTTACATCATACACAAAACCTGACTGGAAATGGATCATAAACCTAAAATTCAAGAACTAAAATCTTAAAACTTCTAAAAGGAAACACAGGGAAAAAATCTTAATGACCTAGGATTTGGCCAAGATTTCTTAAGTATAACACAAAAAGTACTAACTATAAAGAAAAAAATCAATAAATTAGACCTCGTCAAAATCAGACCATGGCAAAGCAAAAGACCATTGTTCTTAAAAGATACAACAACAGGCAAGAATAGACTGGGAGAAAATATTTGCCAAGCATATATCCAACAAATGGGCAAAAGATTGAACAGACGCTTCACCAAACAAGATGTACGGCTGGCTCATAAACACATGTAAAGATGCTCAACGTCCACTGGTCATTTGGGAAATCCATATTCTAAATACAATGAAATACCACTACACTAGGCCACTGGAAACACCACCAGGATGGCTTAGAAACTAAAAAGTGCATACCAAGTGCCAGTGAGTGTGTGCAGCAATTCACACTCTCGTACACTGCTGATGAAAATGTAAAATTGTACAATCACTTTGAAAACAGTTTAGTAGTTTCTTAAAAATGTAAACATACACCTACTAAGTGACCCCGCCATTCCACACCTAGCAGCTGACCACAGAGGAAGGAAAGCACATGGCCACACAAAGATTTGTAATAGCCAAAAACTGAAAATTACCCAAATGTCCATCAACTGATCAATGGATAAACAAAATAGGTATTATCCTTAAAGAATAATTATCAATAATAAAATGGAATAAACTATTGATACATGCAACATTATGAATGAACTTCAAAATAATTACGTTGAGTAAAAAAAGCCAGACAAAAGGAGTAGCTTCTGTATGATTCACTTTTATAAATTTCTAGAAATTTCAAACTAATCCATAATAACAGAAAGCAGATCAGAGGTTGCCTGGAGTTGGGGAGGGGATCAGAAAAATGGGAGAGGATATTACAAAGGAGCACAAAGTTACTTTTGGGGGTGATGGATATGTTCATTATCTTAATTGTGGTGATGGCTTTATGGGTATGTATATGTGTCTGTGTCTGTGTGTCAAAATTCATCAAATTGTACAATTTAAATATGTGCAGTTTATTGGATGTCAATTGTACCTCAATAAAACTGGAATAAATGAAAATAGATGTACATTCACCATATGACCCAGCATTCTACTCTCAGGCAATCATCCAAAAGATATGAAAACAAAGGTCTACGTTCTAGGACACAAAAAACTAATCTATAGTGACAAAAAGCAGATCATTGGTTGCCTAGGGTCAGACGGAGGACTAATTGCAAAGGGGCACCACCTGGAGAGAAAATTTTTATAGCTACATGAAGTTTCTGGATGGGAATTTTCCTATACATCCAAAGTAAAACATGTTCTGAACTGCAAACAGATGATTTAAAAGACCAGTAACAACGATCCTTTCCTGCCCACAACTCTGCACCAAGTATTGTGCCCTCTAACATACATTTCCTCTAATCTTCTTAAGAATCCTACAGTGCAGGTACTATTATCCCCAGTTTAGACTAGGAGGCCTGGGCTCGGAGAAGTAACTACCCAAGGTCTTGCAGTAAGTAAATGAGCAAGTCTCAGCCTTCAAGAAAAATCTGGGTCTTTCTAAATATAAAGTATTTCCAATGCAACATACTACCTTCTCAATGCCCCAAATACTTGTTAATTGGGGATGACTTCTACTGAAATTTAAGAAAAACGCATTTGCTTCCTTAAACAAGTACTTCCTTGAACACAAGTATCTGCTGGTACAACGCCATTCATTGCCTGGCAACTGCCTTACACATAATAAGTACTCAATAAATATTTTCTATGTTTTAACCTAAATTCATAAGATTTATTCTAAAGTAACTTTATCTTTACATTACATTACAAATTACAAATCTTTCCCATTACAAACATGTCTGATTTGGAGGAAAAAATTACACTGTAAGGCGCATCCATACACAAGGATATAGGAGATTTTGCAATTATTTCTGACATGATTACCATATACTAGTACTACACAAAGATGAAGCCAAAAGTGGCGACTGTGAGGGACTGAACCTGAACTCTTTCTCCATGCCTCCCACATCTGGCGACCAACATGGCCAACAGAAGTTACCCCAAAATCCAAACATCTGAGTGGAAAGAGGTACAGGCTTAAAGATCATTGGACTTTATTTAACAGGTTAATGCCCTTCATGTGATCCTAATTCTAAGAAAGTTATACCTTTTACCACTTGGTGCAGTCGATACTTTAACGTGTGATGGGGCTACTAAAAAGCCACGACACAACTCTACAAGATGGAGAGCCAAGCGACACAAGTCAAAATGTTTACTGGGAACTAATCAGCTACGATTCAGGACAAAACTCAATCTTCCTGTGTCTCATTTAGCTACTTCCCAAGTGTCGGTATGAACTAATTGTTCGTGAAAATAAATATATACACTCACACAAATATATATACATACATTTATAATATACACACACATATATATGTTCTAATATGGTTACATTGTAGTTACAAAACTTAACCCATATTGTATTCAAATCTGTACAATTATTCATTTTAATATTACCTTATAGTGTTTTATCACAGAAATTTGTAGGTATGTTACATAGCTAATCAAACAGCTACAGTTAAGATGAAAACTGCTCGAATCTCTCATAATTGCATCATGTTATTAAGCTCTAGGTCTTTCCAATGACATGATATGGGTTACTTTTACATTGATGAAAATAGTTTACTTTTTATTTTTAAGCTTTTCCTACAGATCCCATGAGAGCAGTCTGCTTTCTACTGATGTCACAGTGAGAGCCTTGTGAAGCTTCAGTAAAGAGGAAAAAAGAAACAGATGCCTCCCATCGTTGTCTCATAACAAAAGGCAAGGAAAAGGAGACGGGAAATAATCTCTAAACCCCTTATATTCAGAGACCTAGTACTTTTCCAAAACAGAGACTTCAGGGTTTGCCAAGGACTTAAGTAATTTGACCTCTGTGATAATGGAAGATTTACAGCTAGAATCCATTATTTACTCCTCTTAATATGTGAAACAGTGATCCTTCTATCCTGGAACATGAAGATGAAGATGCCTCCAATTCCTACGTAGACAGAAACTTCTATGTGCATCGTCTTCACAGAGGATGATAACCTGGGCAACATTTTTTAAAATGGGACCTCTTGGAGTCATTTAAAGTGCGGCAACTAGAGGTGGTACTCCTAAAAGCACTTCTAACCCAAGAGTTATCTAATGAGTCTAGCAGTAAAAAACTAATTGTAAAAATTTATAGAAACTCTCTTTCTCACAAGGAAATAAAAAGTTAGATGATGTAAGTAAATCATGCACAGAAAAACAGAAACTTCTATGGGCTATTAAGTAGATAGTTCATTATTGATATGCTAGAAATTTATGTACTAGAAAGTTTGTCACTTTTGTTTCCTAAAAACTATAGGTTGAGACCACTCATGCACTGCTGGCAGAAGTATAGACTGATCCAAGCTGATCCAATTGTTTAGCAGTATCTTTTTTTTTTTTTTAAAGATTTTATTTGTTTCCTTTTTCTCCCCAAAGCCCCCCAGTACATAGTTGTATATTCTTCGTTGTGGGTCCTCCTAGTTGTGGCATGTGGGACGCTGCCTCAGTGTGGCTTGATGAGCAGTGCCATGTCCACGCCCAGGATTCGAACCAACAAAACACTGAGCCGCCTGCAGTGGAGCGCACGAATTTAACTACTTGGCCACGAGGCCAGCCCCTGTTTAGTAGTATATTTTAAGCTGGACATATGCATATGCTATGACCAATAATTCTACTTCTATAAAGATACCTAAAAGAAACGCATACATATATTCACCGAAAGACTTACACAAGAATGTTCATGACAGCATTACTCCTCAGAGCCAAAAAAAGGAAAGAAGCCAAATGTCCACAAACAGCAGAAGGAATTGTGGTATATTCACACAATGGAATACTACACACAAGCGAGGATGAACAATTCATTTCTCCATGCAACAATATGGACAAATCTTTTTTTAAAAAAGGTCGAGCAAAAGAAGCTAAACATAAGACAGTACATTCCACGGTTGCTAATATATAAAGGTCAAAATCAGGCAAACTAATCCGTGGTGTTAGAAGTCACGATAGTAGTTACTCTTTGCAAAGAGTAGGACAAACTGGACTAGGGTAAAAGGGAGGCTACTAGGTGAATACAATAGATTATGTTCTTTTTCTTAAACTGGGTGCTGGTTACAATGGGATGTTCACTTGAGAAAATACAACAAGCTGTATACTAATGATGTGCACATTTCTGCACATGTTCAGAAAGTTTGTTTTAAAAAACAAAGAAAATGCTTATAAGAGTACCTCCCTAACTGAGAATCCTACTTCCTTAATTTCTTTTTTAGTATATAAAGATGAAGGAAGAACAGATCAGACCATGGACCACATTCAATGCAGAGACAAGAGGAATATCACAGGTATCCAAGAATGAAGCAAGATCATTACAATGCACGCTTTGAAAAGGGAGAGGATCTCTCTCAAGAAGGTGTTAAAAGACTCTCCCAGGTAAGCAACACTCTCCATTCCCCTGCCAAAGGGGAGCTGAAAGCTCATAGCTAATAGCCTAGGCTCTAGAATGCCCACAGGCTTCTGCTCTCACTAGCTGAGCTGCAACCAAGAGTCAGATGTGTTTGTTCTCAGACCAGTTTATCCCCATTTCACTTGACAGTGCAATTACATAATTTAATTAAATATTATATAAACATATGAACGCAAAAAGAGTAGTTTCTATGAAAACTAAATTGAAAGTTTTAGAAAAACTCAGTAAATTGCTGAAGAAAACTGCTATGGAAGCAGGAAGAACAAGACAACTTGCAAAACATGAGTAGAAAACCATAAAAATCTAGAGCCATCCTTTCAGACTGCTTCATAAGCATATTTAAATTCTCACTCAACTTTAAAGAAACCTGAATTTGGCATTGTAAGTGCATTCTGGGAGTGATTTATGCAACAAAGAGGATTCGGAACTGTAATCAGCAGACTCATACTAAAGGAAAGGTGGTGGACCTACAACACAAGATTGGCAAACAACTATCTATTTTTTTACACCAAAATGAAATGTTGAAGGTGTGTATCATTTTTATGATTCCCCATGTTAACCAATTTTTTTGAATTAACTAACCAACTATCCATCCCAATTATGAGGAATTAAAAAGGCCTCTCCTGCACATCGCTCCAGAAAACTGGGCAAGCAATCCTGGCCACTCAAGACTGCCCTCAACAAACACACACACACACACACACACACAGACACTCTCACACACACACACGCACACACTCTCTTTCTCTCTCTCACACACACACACACCCCTTACACACCCGCCTCACTGAAAGAGTATGAAAGGCAGAAGGCATCAAAAAAAAGAAATCAAGACAACAGTGAAAGTAAAAAGTGTGGGGATATACAAAATCTTAGCAATAAGAGCATACAAAGGAGTTTTACACACAACCTTTCACGATTGCATAGCAAATAGGATAGGTATTTTTAAAGATAAAACAATCAAAAGCTCGCCAGGCAGCAAAGCAACCACTGGGTTTCTGCCTCAGTACCTCATTGCTACCCTCTTCTAGTCTCGAATGCAAGAGCTCCCAGACGTAAGGAGCAATAGCCTCAGTTTACAGCACTTTTGTTTATTTCCAGATTTGCCTGCAGAAATCTCATCCTGTGAGATCACTAGAGGGAGTACTTCCCCTGAAAAAAAAAAAATGGGAAGAGAAAGAAAAGGGAAAAAGTTCCTAATTAAAGATGCACTTTGGGGCCGGCCAGTGGCCGAGTAGTTAAGTTCAGGCGCTCCACTTCAGTGGCCCAGGGTTTTGCCAGTTGGATCCTGGGCACGGACATAGCATCGCTCATCAGGCCATGCTGAGGCGGCGTCCCACGCAGCACAACCAGAGGCTCTCACAACTAGAATCTACAACTGTGTACTGGGGGCGGGGGGCTTTGGGAAGAAAAAAAGAAGATTGGCAACAGTTGTTAGCTCAGGTGCCAATCTTTAAAAAAAAAAAAAAAAAGATGCAGCTTATCTGACTGTCCTTAGAAAGCAAAGTGCAAAATGTTTTAAAACTCACAGTGCAAAGTGACAGTCTAAAGGTGATTGTAAAAGTATGCAACATAAACGTTAGGTTAGGTACATTAACCAATCGACGCATTTAATGCATAGCATAAATAGCAAATATTACTTAAGATAAGGTCATTTGGTAAGAAAATATAAATCTGTAAAACAGGCTGACCTTGTTATCACTCAGTTTAAAAATCATAATTTGTGAAGAGCCGGTTTCTGATAAATACTATTAGTAGAGGAAGTTAATAGATATCTATCACAAACTTCAGTTGATATACTTTACTTGCCTGCTACTTTATTAAATTATTGGAAGGCAAAGTTAATACTGCGATCTTCTTTAAAGTCTAAAATGTACCTCGAGCACCTAAGTGGCAAGGAAGTAGGGACTGGGGAAAGGAGACAGAAGGGAATTAACATTTATTGGGTACCTATTCTGTGTCAGGGACTCTACACATAATACAACCACCTTGGGAAACAGGAAATATTTCCATTTTACAGAAGAGAAAACCAGGGCACAAGTAACTTGCCCATGGTCACAAACATAATAAATGGTAGAGTTTGAGGGTATTATGTTAAGTGAAATAAGCTAGACAGACAAAGACAAACACTGCATGATTTCACTCATATGTGGAAGATAAACAAATACACGGACACAGAGAACAGATTAGTGGTTACTAGAGGGGAAAGGAGTTTGTGGGGGGACGGGATGAGGGGTAAAGGGGCACAGATATATGGTGATCCAAAAATAATAACGTACAACTGAAATTTCACAATGTTATAAACCATTATGACCTCAATAAAATTTAAAAAATAAATAAAATAAAACAAATGGTAAAGTAGTATATAACCTTAACCTGATTCTATTGCCTATGATACAAAAAAAGCAGAAGTTGCTTAATTCATCTGGCATTTTGGCCATCTTAAAATAAACAAGCATACTTTATTCCATTAGGAGGTATATATTTATACCACAGCACAGAACAAGAAAGAACGAAAACAGCAAGAACACAAAATATGGCTTGCCCTCCAAGAGCTTACAATCTATTAAAGAAAATGTACACACACACACAAGTTAAGGAACACAAGGCCATGCTTAATTACTACCTGAGAGATACAGCCACGAAGTGATATGGCAGCTCAGAGAAGCCTGGGATCCATGCGGTTTTAGCAGTTAGGAAAGGCCTTATGAAAGATGCAAGATTACAGCTGGATCTTGGAGATGGAAAATGTTGGATAGGTATAATGAAAGGTATTCCATGATGGGGAAAGTTAAGAGTTAAGGATGAATACGATGTATCTGAGTAAGAGTGAAGAGGCTAGCATGACAACTTCAAAAAGAGGAGGACTGAGTGGAAACAACCCAAGAGTCCATCACCTGATGAATGAATAAACAAAACGTGATACAGCCACACAATGGAATACTATTCAACAATAAAAAGGAAGAAAGTACTGACACCATCCTACAACAGGGATGAACCTTGAAAACACTATGCTAAGTGAAAGAAGGCAGACACAAAAGGCTGCATGGCATATAATTTCATTTACATGAAATGTCCAGAATAGGCAAATCCATAGAGACAGAAAATAGACTAGTAGCTCCCAAAAGCTGGAAAGGCTGGGAGAAGTGGGGAGTGATTGCTAATAGGTACAGGGTTTCTTTATGGGGTGATGAAACTGTTCTAAAATTGATTGTGGTGATGGTTCCACATGTCTACGGATACACTCAAAACCACTGCATACTTTAAATGGATGAACTATATAGCATATGAACTAGATCTTAACCAAGCCATTAAAAAGCGATGGCTTGGTGAGACATCATTGCACCGCTAAGACAGAGCCACTTATGCCAAGCTTAAGGGTCTGAAATTTATCTGGTAGGCAGTTAGAGATACATGAGTAAAGATTTAGCTAATGAAAACACAGTATACTACACAGGACTCTTTTCTAATAAAATTCATGTGTTTTAAGTACATTCCTAAAATATATTCCAAAATCACAAAGAAGAGAGAGAACAGGAAAAAGCTGTTGTGATAGGATTTTGACTAAGCCACAAGCTGTGACTATCAGGAAAGTTGTTTTGCTTCAGTGCTAAATGCCACAGATGGGTATATCAGCATTATATTTATGCAAAACCACAAATTCATCTGTGTCAAATCTTCGGATACTGTAATGTTCTAAACTTAATTATGAAAATAGCATTAATAATTGATCTGCCATATTCTAGGGTAAGATAATGAAGAGTGTAATTTGTTTTTCATTAGATGACAGGACTCTGTACATAATGTTTTTTTAGATATTAGATTCAATTTAAATGCCATCAGAACCTCCACTGACAGAGCATTTCCTACCAACACTTACACATTTGACTCTGAATTCTAATTTAACATCATATTCCAGGATACTTTTAGTATAAAAATTAGCTAAAGAAACAAATCTGACATTCAAAAGCAGAGAGGAAAAAGAAAATCTGGATATTAAATGTCTAATACAGAGGAAAAAGTAAGGCACTCAAAAATAAACCTGAAAATCATAGGGGGAAAAACACACCAGGGCTCAGTATTAGGTTCTATAGCAATGGGAAGTATAAATGGGAAAAAAAGGAATAGATTACATTTAAAATGGCAGGTTCAACACATGAGAGCAGATGAGGCTTTAACAGAGGCAAAGTGTGGAACATGTCTATTGAGACAGGCCCACGCCCTCCTCTAAACCACAAGGAAGAAAGAGACTTTCAGGCAGTCGGCGCGTTATCGCGACCGAAGCTGGCCTAAAGGTGAAATCTCACTTTCTCCGAGGAGGTGGTGAGATGGTAGGAACACAAAAGAAGAACTTGGCTGGAGAACCCGTACACAGCCAAGCTAGTGTTCAGTCTTCTGAGTCACCTTGCAAACCTCCTTCAAGGTAGATGAGCCACAAGAAACTAAAGGACATATCAGATCTCTTTTAAAACACTCTTGCCTAAGAATGAGAGGACCCATCTGTCTCTATAAGGGCTTTGTAAGTTCCAGAACTAGATGAAACTTATGTTCTGTGTCTGAGAAATGCAGACAACTTAGACGACCTGGTTTGCTAACAAACAATAAAAGCAAAAGAGAAAACAAGCTATCCTAAAAAAGAAGGCTTGTCGCTGATATCTAGAATAAGGTATCTGCTGTCACAAGTAAGTAGAGAAAGACTCTCCATTTCCTGACGCTAAGCCAGCGTTTACACGAAAGAAGAGAATTCAGGAGGAGTAAGTCGGAACTTATTTCAAATCATTAATTGCTGTGTGCTAAACTTACCCAAACTTTCATCAATTGTCTGTCTACTCCAAACAAAAGAACTGTGGGAAAAGGCACATGTTTACAGCTATTGTTCACCATATCGGACATGTTAATTATTAAGGAACAAAGTACTTCAACTATAACACAGTAAAATATCAAAACAGGTTAAACGTTGGATCATTCTCTGCGTAAACACCAAAAATATATACTGTTAATTCAGACATAAATAAGAAAGTTTTTCTTTTAAATAAACAGGTAGAAATGATGAGAGAATGCTACCATGGATTACCAAAAGAGATGGGGAAATGGCATCAACACGAGGTCTAAGATCCAGAAACGTTTTAAAGTGATAGAATTATTGGAGAGAACGGTCTGAATTGTAAGCATGCTAAAATTCTGACTAAAATAAGAACAGAACCCAAGATGCCACTAAGAGGCTACAGAATAATTAAGAAAATGGAAGTCATGGAGAGGGGATTTTTTTTTTCCACAGGATCATTCAGTGAATAACATGGGGCTGGAAACATGATCTACAAACAAGAAAGGAGAACGAGAAACTTGCCAGCACCTGAAACTGGCAAAACAGACCTGAGCTAAGGAAACAAGGATGACAAATATCCCAGGGGGGAAATAACACCAGTTTTCCAAATCTGATTCTGAAAAACAAAAGCGAAAACTAACTTGCCAAAGGGGAAAAAAAGGTGCAAGTTAAAGAAAAATTTTAAAACAAATGTACATAAAATGCCTTCAGAAAATTTCTGTTTCTGAAGTATTTTCATAGATATGTTCACTAATGCTCACCACATTAGCTTTTAAGAAGCTAAATCGACAACACAGTTTTTTAAAAGTCAAGAGAAATCTTAAGTATTTGCAATAACCGTTTGCCTTAAGCAAGTCTGTAGAGCTTGTGATATGAAACGTAAATCAGAGTGGGCTCAATTAAATTTTAAAATCTCTCAGGCAAAACTGTGAAGCTCACACAGCAAAAGTAATATAAACAGGAAATCCTGAGCAAGAAATTGAACTACCATCTTTGTGGATTTTTTAATCTATATAATAAATAGCATATAAGGTTCATACACTACAATTAACTTAGAATTAATCACTGGATATTCTTAAGTTTCATCTAAACTTATTGGATCTTACATGAGAACAACCAAAGCTGGAAAATAAAATAAAATAGAATGAGATTCCACTCAAAACATTAACTGTTCTGTTCCTTCTCCTCCAAGCAATATCCTCTAAGTTAGCTATCTTATTTGATTTCAGTTCTCAAATTTATAAGTCTATGTCTAATTCTTAATTTATACCATGATTAAGTGCTATGCATGCACAACTACTCTGTTCAAGCGGTTAAGTGAACCTGAACATAACCATAACATGACATTTCGGAAAGCATTCACAGATGCTGCCACAGAGGACGAGTAGCGATTGCACAGAAAGACTAGGAAATACCTGAGCAGATAGACAGCCCTTTCAATATCACTGAGGTCTTCATCAACTGTCAGTCTTTCTATTTCTTCTGGTGTCTGTCAAGTGTAAAATACAGATTATGCACACAAATACCCATCAGTCTTGCCCTTCGGTGACCCTCCAGGGACCCTATATGAGTAGAGACTAGTGAAGTTTCACAATTAAGCATTATCAGGGAAAACTAACCAAGGGTCTGAGGACTCTAAGCGACCTCGACCACAGAGGTCTCTAATTGCTGGGTTTGGGTGGTAAGAGTTTTGGGGGTTTGGTGTTTTTTGTTTTTACTCTTCTAGCTTCTAGATTGAATCTTGAGAATCACGTTGTGGCTTCAGAACATTGCCGAAATCAATTTTATATGCATATATAAAATTACACATACTTTTTCTCTCTTATACCCCAAGGCTGTTTCTCCAGCATTTTCCACCCCAGGAAATGCTAAAAGGGGACATGGAGGAAGACTGCAGCCCAGCGGGAACGAACAAGACGATATCTGGAGTAGGGGGAGGGCAGGGAATGAACTCCAGGGCTGGAAGGAAATCAGAGATTGGAGATACTGCGGCAGGTGGGAGTGAGAAGAGCTAAAGGAGGGAGTAAGAGGATGGCGGGGGTCCATGAGCCAGGTGTGCCAGCGCGGAGGGCTGGAGCCTCGGGGAGGCTGGCAGGAAGATGACTCTGCGGGCTGGGGGAGCTAGTGGAGGCTGACTCCGTCCAGGGGCCGGGGAGCGGGGTCCCAGCTAGAGTCCCGGAGGGGCCGGGGGGGGGGGAAAGGACGTGTGGCGATTCAGGACGGAGGCAAAAGGGTCGAGAGGGTTCTGAAGACCGGCCGCAGGACGACTCCAGGATGGGCGCTGGCTGGGAGGGGAGGGGAGGCCGGGCTGACTTGAGGGCAGGGGCACGCGAGCTTGCTCTGATGGGGGGATGGGACGTGGGGGGTCTCGGGGAAGAGTCGGGGCTGTGTTGACCGAGGTGCCAGGACCGGGGCAGCACCCGGGGGCCATGGGGATGCGGGAGGGGAGGACCCGCGAGGAGCGGGCTGCGGCTGCGGGGCAGCTCCCGCAGGGGCGGGGGGAAGCGGGGCCAGGGCCGTCCGAGCGCGGCGGCGCGGGAGGCGCCGGCGGCCGTTCCTGGGGGCGGGCTGGGGAAGGGCCCGGGACCAGGGGGCCGGCCCCGGGGCAGGGGGTAGGGTCCAGACCCAGAGAACCGGGCCGTGTCGAAGAAGGGGCCCCGAGAGGAGCCAGTTTCGGGTGACACGGGGACCGGAGGAGGACCGAGGGGCCAGTCCGACTCCGAGGGGGTCTCGGGCCGCCTCGGGGAGGGGCCAGGACGCGGGTCGGGGCCGGGGCACGCCGCCGGGCGCCTGCGGACAGCTCCTCCTCCCCGGGGCGCACCTTGAGGCTCCGGCGGACCGGCCTCTCGATGATGGTGAGCTCCTGCAGGTCCTCCATGTAGCCGAACAGGCTGTTCTGACTGAAATCCATCGCGGCGCCGGGCGGCGGCGGATGCATGGACCGCCGGGCCGCCTCGCCGCCCGGGCCGGAGCGGCCCCGGGATGCTGGACGCGCGCAGCCCCGCGGCCGCCCACCAGCAGGACTTTCTCCCGCTCTCGGCCGCGGGAGCCCGGCCGGAGGCGAGCGGGCGGCGGGAGAAGGAGCGGGGCGGCCGAGGGGGCGGGGCGGGCCGGCCGAGGGGGCGGGGCGAGGCGCGCGGGCGGGCTGCGGGGGCGGGGCCAGGGCGGGGGAGGGGCCACCGTGCCCGCCTCAGCCCCGCCCCCTCCCGGGTGCCGCGCGCTCGCGGACCGGACGCAACTGCCGCGCAACATTGCGGCGGCCCCCAGACCCCTCCGCGCCCGACGGGCTCTGCCCTCCACTCCCACTCGCCCCGCCCCCGGCCGAGCGGGTCCCACCTTGTAGCGCCTGCGCAGAGCCTGCCACCTCCCGTGGCCGGCAGAGGCGGGCAGGGGGCGGGGGCCGGCGGCGGAGAGCTTGAACCAATGAGAGGGGAAGTAAACGAGAGGGAGGTGGGCTGGGGTCTTGTTTGACCTGCGGCAATAACTTTCCAGTTATTCGTGGGACCGCCCACCCTAGCCGGCGAGATGCGGTCTTAGAGACCAGCCTAGTTCAGCTCTAGCCCTGGGGGAGGGGTGTGTATCCAAAAAAAGCAATTACAATGTGGTGCATGGTGGGGGGGGGATGGAGGATGGGAGGATGGGAATCGAGTCCTGGCGGGGCTAGCATTTGGGGAATGGCAGCGGTCAGAAAGGGGCTGCTGAAGGGGAGGCACTTAAACTGAGTCTTAAGCGATCAATAACTTTCCCAAGAGGAGAGTAAAACCATTTTGGATTGAAGCCTGGGCGCGTTTTGGTTGTGGGACGTGCAGTAAGAGTCGAGCTTGGAGTGCTGGAAGCGAGTGCTTGGCGAGGTGGATGGGAGAGAGGCAGGTCCTTTACGGAGAAAGGCGCTGTTCTGAGCAGCCACGTTGAGTCTTTTGCTTTTGATTCTGTTAGGAATAGGAAGCGATGGAAGGAGGTTGGGGCGATATTTTTGGACCTCAGGGATAAGAGTTATGTTGATCATACTCCTCAGCTCGTTAGAGTCAGCGAGGTCCGTCTCTTTTTTATTTTCCGCTCGTTTCCTCTCCACACTCCCATTTACCCTCCATTTGCACCTCTCTCGTTGTGTTTAAGAATGTCCCAGTAAGTGTATATATCCTGGAAAGATGCTGCTTTAGTTTGTCTATTTTTAGTGTACGTGAATGGTATTGTGATACGAACTCACGCTGTTTCTTCTTTCTCCCTCAACATAATGCCTTAGGGATCTGTCTATGGGGCTATATATACCAGGAGTTCATTAATTCTGACCACTGATAGAATTTGATTTGTGTCCAACACATTTTACTTATCAATTCCTTAAAGAGTGTACAATTAGGTTGCCAGCGGTTCCTTGTTGCCACAGACAATGCTGGAATGAGTATTGGACGTGTCTTTTATGGACCCTAAGAAAGAAATGGAATTGCTGGGTCGTGGAGTTCACTCTGCCTCGTGGCCCTCCAAAACGGCTTTGCCAGTTTGCACTCCCACCAACGGCACATGAAGATAGGAAGACTCCTGTTTTCCCACTCTATAAGCTAACATTTGGTATTATCTGATATCCTAATTTTTATCAATCTGATATCGGTAAAGTAGTATCACATTGTAATTTTCATTTGTATCTCCTTGATGAGTAGTGACGTTAACCGTTTTTCCATATACTTAAGAACCATGGAGATTTTTTCCTTCCATGAATTACCCGCTTACATCCTTCGCCTGTTTTTCTGCTAGATTTCCTATTATTTTTCTGAATGAATTGAAGGGTTTTTTATATATTCTAAATATTAATCCCTTGTCAGTCTTGGACATTGTAAATGTCTCCCAATCTTTCATGCATTCTGTTAACTTGGTCTTTGCTATCCTACAGTGTAGGGGAAATCCTGAATTTTGATGTAGCCAAATGCATCAAATTTTAGCCTTGTGGAGTGTGCTTTTTGGGTCTTGTTTAAGGATCTTTTCCTTCCCACGGTCGCAAAATATTCTCCTACATTTTCCCCTATTTAGCTTCATACTTTTACCTATCACAGTTAGGTCTTAATTTATCCAGAGTTCACCTTGCATGCAGTGCATGTAGGAATGTGAGATTAATTTTCTCTACATCGTGAGCCAGTTTTCCCAGCGGTACCCACCAAACAACCCACCTTTTCCCCACTGTTGTGCGATGGCATCTGTATCATATGCCAAGTCTCCATAGACACACGTCTCTGTTTCTGAGCTCTCATTGCTGATCTGTTGCTCTAGATCTGTTTCTGTACCAGGGCTGTGCTGATTTTCTTGCTATGGCTTTGTTATATGTCCTAATATCTGGTAGAGTGAATCCTCCCACTCTTTGCTCTTTTCCTCTTTGTCAAGATTGCCTTTGAAGTTCAAAGCAAAAAGGGTCAGGGCTTACCTCAAAGCTGAAATTCAGGTTTCCTGATCTCTCCTGCACTAGGGAGGAGTGAAGGGAAAATGGAAAGGGGTGGACCTTGATGGGATCAGGATGGAGAGGCACAAAGATGTGGGGGAGGTGGTTTTTCCCTAGCAAATACCTTGCAGCCTCCCCTTTCTGTCAATTTCTGAAATTCTCCTCCTTTTCGCCTTGATTTGCAACAGAATCTAAAGAATACTTGTAAACTTTACCCAGTTTCAGCTAAGAAGTATTATTTCATATTTGGATTTTGTAAAAGCATCCTTTGAGACTTGATGACATTCTTAATGAGCAATTGATTGAATACACAGTTATAGCTTTGACGTTGGCTGTTACAGGCCAGGAGGTTGATGAAGGGAAAATGTTCAGTTTGATGGCTGGAATCTGTAGCTGCTCTAGTTACCGCTCTGTGGTGGAAATAGCCCACACCAGCCTGGCTGCCAGGAAACTTGAGTCCCAGTCCTGGCTCTGCCAGAGACATGCGGTGGAACGACGAGTCCCGTTTTCCGCATCTGAACTACTTTCTCACAACTGGCCTCCGTGTGCCCTCAAAGCAGCCTGTGAAGTACAGAAAAGATGACGACTGTTCCAGTTTTACAGGTAATGAACTTGAGGCTCAGAGAAGTTCTGTGACTTAAGACTTGAACGCACAGCTAAGGGAAGCTAGATTTATTCACTTCATTTGTTCACTTCATTTGTTCATTCAACGGTAGCATGGTGGTTAAATTCGTGGGCTTTGGAGCCCACCTGCCTGGGTTTGAATCTTAGCTCTGCTGCTTCCGACGGTGGGCAAATTACTTAACTGCTCTGTCCTTCCCTTCACTCATCTCTGAGACAGGAGTAACAGTAGTTCTTAGCACAAAGTCTTGTTGTAAGAGTTAAATGAGATAATACACATAGAATGCTTAGAGGACATTCCTGGCACCTAGCAAGCATTCAGTGTTTGCTATTATTATCATTACCACCAGACCAGTGTTCCCTTGTGCACACGTTCAGAAAAGATTTAATAAACTGTGCTGAATTGATTGATTATTGTAGGAGGCAGAATAGTGCTCTCCCAAAGAGGTCCACATCCTGTTCCGCTGAACCTGTGGCTGTGTTACCTTACCTAGCACAAGGGACTTTGAAGATGTGACTAGTTTAAGGATTTTAAGGTAGGGAGATTATCTTGGATCATCCAGGTGGGCCCAGTGTAATCATAAGGGTCCTTATGCGTGAAAGAGGGAGGCAGGACAGTCAGTGTCAGGGTGACGGTCAGTGTCAGGGTGATGTAAGGCAAGAGAAACTTGACCGGCCCGTGCTGGCTTTGAATATGGAAGGGCGCCCAAGTGGGCAGCCTCTAGAAGCTGGAAAAGGAAAAATAACCCAACTCTCCTAGAGCCTCCAGATAGTACAAATTGTTATAGCAAAATCCTGGTAACAGCTCAACGCTCGTCTACAAGAGCACAGATAAATTAATTGTATGATACTCAATCAATGGAAAACTATGACAGTGAAAATGAACCACAACTACATAATCCAGCAGAGATGGATCTCATGAGCACGTTGAGCAACAAATGCAAATTGCCAAAGGTTGTCTACATATGATGCTATTCATATAGCATTCAAAAACGATAATATATATAATATCCATATGTGGTTAAAATGACCAAGAAAAAAAGACGATAAAACAAAATGCAGTCTGTTGTTACTCTCTAGGACAGAGATGAGATCAGGGAGGGGCGTGCAGAGGGTAACAGTGACGGGAGTTTTTGAACTGGGTAGTGACAGAGAGTGTTTTATTGTTATGCGTAAGATGTACATATGTATTCCATATAGTATTTTAGGCGTGAAATATTTTAGAATTTTTTAGATCAGGGAGGTTATGCGGTTACAGCTGTAATTTAGCCACTGCATTCATTCATTCATTCTTTCAAAAGACGTTTCAAGCATTCTGGTGTAATACAGGCATCGCTCTAGGTCTAAGGATACAAAGCAGGTTGGGTACCGGTCCTACCATCAAGGAACACAGGTCCTAGGGAGAACAATGGAAATTGATCCAATAATCATAATTAAACATATAGTTACAAACTATGATAACTACTATGGAAAAATGCAGGGAGTTATGAGACTAGTGGAGGAGGACCACCTGACCCACTTTTGGCTAAGTGAGAAATAAACATTTCTGGTGTTAAGCCACTGAGATTTCATGTTTTCTCTTACTGCAGAATGACCCATCTATCTTGATTATTAAAAGATTGTAGGGGGCACCAGAGTGACAACAGAGAGAGCAGGTGGGAAATGATAATAGTTTGGACTAGAGTCATTAAGATGGAGCTGGAGTCCTGTGAACAGATTCAACAGATATTTTGGAGGTAACTAGAGATGCTTGAGGGATGGAGGGGGTAGAGGTCGGAGAGGCAGAGGCATGAAGGATGATTTCCAAGTTTGGGGCTTCTGCAGCTGGATGAATGGAGACGTCACCCACTCTGTGCTCATTCTGTGCTTTCCTTAGTGCCGAGTAGATGGCACCCGCTGACGACTGCCGCAGAGCTCCATCTGCAGCCCCAAGCGGACTTCCCAAAGTCTGCCCTCCAGGTTAGCAACTGTTCCCCGTAGCTCCCTTCTCTTCAGCTTGGGTCTGGGCAAACTAGACAAGGGTCCGAGTGGGTCATGTCTGTTGGAGTCTGCCCAGCACCTGACACAATGGTTAGCACACAGTAAGAGCTCTGTTCATGTTTATTGAGAAAGTGAAAAGAGAAAGAGGGAAGGGCAGGGAGGCTGGCACTAAATTGGCATAGGAGATCTTCTACTTCCTGGTCCAAGCAACCATTATCTCTCTCCTGGATTAATGGAGCCTCTGCTTCTGCTCTTCCTCATTTAAAATCGCTCCCAACATAGCCAGAGTAATCCTGTTAACCAAAAGTCAGACCCAGTCACCTTATGCTCTAAGCCAGAGCTTCTCAACCTTGTTACTATGTGAGACCCAGCAATTCTTTGCTTGGGAGGAGAAGGAAGATGCTGTCCAGTACATTGCAGGATATTTAGCAGCATCCTGGCCTCTGCCCACTAGATGCCAGTATCCTATCCTGACTTCTCCTCACCGCCCCCCCAATTGTGACCATGCAAAATGTCCTCACACATTGCCAAATGTCCCCTGGGGACAAAAATCCCCCTGCCCCGAATTGAGAACCCCTGCTCTAAACTCTGCACTCCCTCCCCATGTCACGCAGAGAACCTCCTCCTGCATCCCCTCACCTCTTGATCTGACTGTTTTCTCCCTCACCTGCTCTGCTTTCTTCATGCACGCTGGCCTCCTTGCTATTCCTGGAAGACTTGCGGTCTAATCCCCGTCAGAGCCGTGGAGCATGCCGTTCCCTCTGGCTGAACGCTCTTCCCTCGCGTTTTCAGATAACTCACTCTCTATCACCTCCTTCAGGGTGTTACTCAAATGTCACCTTCTCAGTGAGGCTAGCTCGGGACACCTTTTCTGAAATTAAAATCCCACTGTGTTAGTTTGCTAGGGCCACCAGAACAAAATACCACAGACCAGGTGACTTAAATAACAGAAAGGTATCATCTGCCAGTTCTGGAGGCTGGAGGTCCAAGATCAAGGTGTTGGCAGGGCTGGGTTCTCGTGAGGCTTGCAAATGGCCACCTTCCCACTGTGTCCTCACATGGTCTTTTCTCTGTGTGTAGGCATCCCTGGTGTCTCTTTGTGTGTCCAAATTTCCTCTTCTTCTAAGGACACCACCCTAATGGCCCACCCTAACAGCCTCACTTTAACTTAATCACCTCCTTAATTGCCCTCTCTTTAGATACAATCACACTCTGAGGTACCGGGGGTTAGGACATCAACATATGAATTTTGGGGGACACAGTTCATCCCATTATACCCGCTATCACCACCACTAGCACTCATCAGCCTAACATCTGAATATTTTACTTATTCATTTCATTTACAGCCTTTTTCTCCTCCACTCAGATGTTGTGTCCCATAAAGGCAGGGATTTTGTCCATTTCATTCACCACTGCATTCCCAGCATCTAGAATAATGCCTGGTGTACAGTCAGTGCTCATTAATTATTTGTTAAAGTAATGACTACACATTGCTTCTCCACTGACTAGCTGTCACCTTGGGGAAATCACAACTTCTCTAGGCCTCAGCTCCCTCTGGCAAATGAGGGAATTAGGCTGGATGATAGAGAATAAGAGTTCTGTTCTAGTTGAATCCTAGTGCTGACTTAGCCCAGGTGCCTTAGAAAAGAGTCTGAGGCAAAGCTTTAAGTGCTAACCCTTCCTTGGGAGGTGCAATCCCAGGGCAGCCAGAGCGAGGGAGAGCAAAGTGAGGCGGCACAGAATGGAAAGCAAATACCTGGCTCTGTGCTGCCAAGCTGGCCCCCAGTTCCTGCAGAGGCACAGCCGGGTGCTCAGCCACCGAGGACATCTCCAGACAGGCTGGGCGGAAGCCCCAGGCCTGGGAACTGTCCATGGGAAGGAGGCATGTAAAGCTTCCTCCTGCCTTCTGTCTCTCATTGGTCAAAGTTGGCTCCTTGGGGAATCAACTCCCCAGCCCTTTAATGGTCTCTCCTGGCTCTTTCAGCAGCCTCTGGGGGAGCCAAATCCCAAACCCTGAGGAGGAAGGCTTCATCCCAGTTAGGAAATGGGGACAGGAGCCTGAAGAGGTTGGCCTCATGCTGCAGAGAACCAAGAAAAGAGGGTTATCAGGACAGCAATTCCTGGTCCCTAGGGCTGAGCAAGTAGCTCACAACCTAGGAGACAGCTGAGACCCAGAGAATCTGAGACGGCCTGAGATGTGTCTAAGACAGGAGGGATGAGAGAAGGAATAAGTGAGGAGGGAAACAGCTGGGTGTCTGGGACAGAGGTCAGGAGAGAGCTGGCGGGGAGCACTGATCAGCTCCAACAGTGGAGGAAGGAGCTCACAGGAGAGCAGCCAGGCAGGGGCCACTTGAGTAGGCCTGGAGGAACTGGATGGAGGTGGTCCTTTGAAGTCCTGCAGGGGATTCCATGGCTCCAGCCACCCAGCCTCATGTAACTGTTCTAGTAGGGTCCTTGAAGAGGGCGCTCAGCCTCATTAACCACCAGGTCAGACTCCAGGCATCTGTGGTGATGGAGGGGCTCTGATTTCCTAGGTAAGAAGCTGCTTCATTAGCAGCAGGCTCTGGGTGCCCGCTTCCCCCAGGTACTCCTCCCTATTAGCCGCTGCCTCAGCCCCTCTTCTGATCATCACTTTGCAAACTCTTCCTACCCTCCAGCCGCCCCCTCAGCTGTCTCTGGACGGGGAGAGGGCGTTCACTGCCAAGGCTCCCCTCCTCTGGAAGGGGGTGTTTTTTCTCATGTGTGGGCTGTGTGTTGGGTTGGGCCTCCACTCGAGGGCAGATTGCTCCCTCCAGAGGTGACGATACACGCCAAGAGCAGATTGCACATTTGTCTCCTGGGAGGCAGTGGGCGAGGGAAGCAGAACTCAGTGTGTGAGCGTGGGGAGGGGGTGTCTGCAGAACCGTGATGGGGTGATGGGCCCGGAGAGCAGGGAGCTGGCTGGCTGACTGTTGCTGCTGGCTGTGTGCAGAGGCAGCAGGAGGCTGATTATAGGGCTGGGTCCCGTGGCCCTGGATGTGGGTGCAAGAAGCTGCGTACGCACTTGACTGTCAAGGTGGGGGTGATGGTTACCCTGGTGACCGGGCTAGGAAGTGGGTTGGCCCGGCAGGCAGAAATGCTGGAAAGAAAATATAATAAATACTGGTGGGGGCTTCTCTCCCTCTTTTCTTTTCCTTGATTAGATCACCAGTTAGATGGAGCCTTGTCATCATAAATGAAGTATGACTTTCAGTGGTTGCGCCCACCATATCCTGTTCTGGTTCCCTGTGAACACCCTCCTCTACACCTCTAAGCCCGCTAAGCTGACATAGAAGATCTGGATCCTAGTCCTAACTAGTCCTGGGTCCTGGGACAAGTCACTTCCTCTCTCTAGGCCTCACTCAGACCAGGCAACCTCCAAGATCCCTTTGTGTTCTGATTCCTGGGCCCCACCCACAGACATTCTCATTCAGCAGGTCTAGAGCTGTGCCTAAAAGTCTGCATTTTAGCCATTCCTCCCCCCACACCCCCAGGTACGCTGTACCTGTGGTTCAGAACCACTGCCCCTTGGCGTTGACCGCACAGGCATGGGAATCATCAGACAGACTCAGATTCTCATCCCAGCTCTGCTCCCTCCTTGGGCAGTTTATCTGTAGCCCATCTGAGCCTCAGTTTCCTCACCTCTATAATGGCAGAAAGAGGACCGCCAGACACAGGTGTTATTGCGGGAATCAGCTGAGATGAGGCTGCAGGAACCTGGCATGTGATAAGGGTCCAACGAGTGTTACACTTTTTAGCTTATTATTCCATATGAATCTGTAGTGTCTCTACTGTCCTCTCCCCTTGCCAGCAATCCCCTTCCATCTGCTCATTCTTCTCCATCTTCTCCAGCCAAATCCCACATCCAGGAAAGCAGTCTCTGCGGTAAGCAAGGAATCGTCAGGCTAGAACGCAGGCAGAGGAGGAGGAACAGTGCACTCACAGCTGGAGTGCTCACACCCAGTTCCAGCTCCGTTTAATCTGTTGCCATGACGACTCATAGCTTACCCACCTCTGTGGGGCAAAATGACTTCCTCCAGCCTTGGGGAGCTCTGGATGTGAACGGTCATTTTACCAAGGCCCCAGGAGATGGCAGGGCTCCATGCCCACCCCCATCCCAACCACCACATTTTCATTTCAGCATAAACTGAGGGCTTCTCCAGCATGAGGACTTAGCTGCATTTCACTTTAAAGCCCCAGCACCTAACACGGTGCCTGGCATACAGGAGGAACTTGAGAAATGCTGGTTGAATGAATAAATAAATGTGTAAATCTGATTCTCTTGAGTCTCGTCATCAAAAATGAGCTTTGTTTAGGAGAGGTAAAATGAAATTAGGATGCCAGGTGTCTGTCATTTGATATCTTTCCCACCCATCCCCTTTGGGCAAACTGCATTCCAGCCTCTTTCGATGGCATTTATTCACCTTGGCATCAACACATTTATACATGGGAAAGCCCAGGGCATGCAGATACAACTCCCCAGCCCCCCAAAGTTTTGAAGTAGTATTGTCTCGACAAATTTGTTCATCTAAACTCTTCCAAACCAGAGTGTTATTAATATAGCAAACTCTAGACACTGTGAAAATGAACCTTTCCTTTGCAGGCACTTGCTTCCCCCATCCGGGAATTTTTCATGTCTCATCAAGTCCCATCCTCCCCTCTCTTGAGGACCGACTCTCTCTAGCAAGAGATGGAATTGATGAAACTCAGATCTACTCAGTATTGCAACTGATTAGCAAATCTCATATCAAAAACAGAGATGAGGGGCCGGCCCCGTGGCCGATAGGTTAAGTTCGCGCACACCGCTTTGGCGGCCCGGGGTTTCGCTGGTTCGGATCCTGGGCGCCAACATGGCACTGCTCGCATCAGGCCACGTTGAGGCAGTGTCCCACATGCCACAACTAGAAGGACCCACAACTAAAATATACAACTTATGTGCTGGGGCGATTCGGGGAGAAAAAGCAGAAAAAAGAAGAAGATTGGCAACAGTTGTTAGCTCAGGTGCCAATCTTTAAAAAAAAAAGAAAAAGAGATGAGAACTCATGGCTCAGAAGTTTTTAAAAAAATTATCTGAGAGATTAATATATCTATTCTGTCTTCCATTACTAGACAATTGTGAGATAATAAAAAATGTATATATTGGTCTCTGCCCCTGGTTCCTGGCACAGAGCTCCTAAAACCTTTGTAATTTCCTAAGTGATAAGAGAACCAGGTGCATCTCTTGTCCTAATATGTGTCTTTGACCCAGTCCCGGACATAGTGCTTGTAAATTCCTTGTAAATTCCTAAGTGATAAGAGCACTAGGAGCATGTTTTGTTCTAATGAAGCGACTCTGGGTGGGTTCCTGGATAGGGGTTGTCACCAGAAAGACCAGGCCATGATTAGAAGCTTGGAATTTTCAGCCCGTCCTCCAGAGAGCGGAGAGGGGCTGGAAATGGAGTTAAGAATTGATCATGCCTATGCAATGGGGTCTTAGAATCATTTCAACAATTGAGTTTGGTTAATGAGGCCTGTGCTTAAGAAGTAACATTTGTTCATTCATTAACCAAATATTCATTGAGTACTTACTATCACCAGGCAGGCCCGTCTTCATGGGCCTGCAACCTGGATGGTCCCACAGGGAGGGCCCGGCACTCAGAAGGGCCCCATGCTTGAGGTTTAATGCTCTCCTGTCACCATCTTGAAATTCTTAACAACTTTATCTTTGAACTTGTGTTTTGTAAGTGAAGTCCAATGGAACGCATGTGCACGAGCAGAGAAGATAATAAGCACGATATGTGTACAGCGGCGAACTTTCCTCATTCACTGGTTTCTGATGCTGGGATTCTCTGTTAGTTAGCCAGCACAATATTTTCTTTTGCTCTGTAATTTGGATTTCAAAGCTATGAAGAGAAGCAGTGCACCCAGTTGCTTCCAGCTTCGCCACTCCCTGTTGGCATATACTTGGCCACATCACACATTTCTTACTTGTCTGTTTTTTCCCTGGGCTTTATTCACTTGTTCCTTCAACAAGGCTGGGTTGAGAGCTGGCTTTGGTTCCTGTCCTGCCTGCTCAGTTCCGTTGCATGAAGGAGGTGACTCCTTTATTCAAATCCAATATGAAAAACTTATTCGATGTAACAAAAATATTTATAAAACATCCTTCTATTGCCTAGCACCCTGCTTGGAGCTAAGAGAAGGCGAAGGGGTGTAAATCAGATGTAGTCCCTGCCTAGATGAGCTTATGACCTAAGAGGAGAAACAAAATAGACAAACTGTTAAAAAGTGCAGCTTCAGGGGCCAGCCTGGTGGCGTAGTCATTAAGTTCGTGTGCTCCGCTTCGGCAGCCTGGGGTTTGCAGACCTGGATTCCAGGTACAGACAAGCACCACTCGTCAAGCCATGCTGTGGCAGCATCCTACAGAAAATAGAGGGAGATTGGCAACAGATGTTAGCTCAGGGCCAATCTTCCTCACACACACAGAAAAGTGTGGCTTCATATGATGACCAAGTATTTTAAAAGCAAAACTGACTGCAGTTACTCAAAAGTTACCTCTAAGGCAAAGGGGCAAGGGCAGAGACAGTGGGAGACATAATTTATATCCATGGGTAAATTAAATCTTTATACTACTCGCTCCTCCCCCTTAAAACACAGGTAGGAGAGGGAGTAAGACCTAAGGTGGGTGCTGACTGTTCTAGCAGACAGCGTCAATGACTCTAGCCACCAGAGATATTCCCTGAGTCATTTGGGAGACAGGAATGAAAGTCACCCCCCAAGGGAAAGGGGACAGAGGAGATGGCCAAATACAGGCACAGCAATGGAAAGACTTTTATTTTTTTTTTTCCAAAGCTTGGCACCTGGGCTAACAACTGTTGCCAATCTTCCTTTTTTTTTTTTTTTCCAAAGATTGGCACCTGGGCTAACAACTGTTGCCAATCTTTTTTTTTTTTTCTGCTTTATCTCCCCTGTACACAGTTGTATATCTTAGTTGCACGTCCTTCTAGTTGTGGGATATGGCACGCCACCTCAACGTGGCCTGACGAGCAGTGCCATGTCCGCGCCCAGGATCCGAACCCTGGGACGCCGCAGTGGAGTGCGCGAACTTAACCACTCGGCCACGGAGCCGGCCCCCTGGAAAGACTTTTAAAGACAGTGATGTCTAACATTCAGTATTAAGTTGTTGGCACTGCTGGGTGTTGAAGGCCCCTTCTTTGCCAGTAAATCTTCAATAGAATAAAACAGTGCCCCACAGACAAAGACCCTGTGTCCCGAGTGGGGCTTCTTCACCATGAAGAATCACATTCATTTTTACATCTCCCAGTGTGTCTGGCACTTGGCAAGAAATTGATGAGTATTTATTATAAGAAAGAAAAAAATAGAAGAAATGTTTAATGAGTAGACACAAGTGAGAGAGCGAATGCTGGTCCACTTGCACCAGGGTTTCTCTAGCCTTCACATCCGAGTATGACTTGGAGATGCAGAACGCACAGTGAGGTACTTCCAGACGGTGTGGGTTAGATGGCGGGATGAAGCCGAGCTTTTGTTAATTTCTATTTGGAGACCCATCTATAAACAGATGCTGTGGCCCAAAAGACTCAAAGCACCTCTGCGGTAAGCCTGTGTCCGAATGGCTCACATTCAGGATGAAACAGACTAAGCAGCTATCAAGTGCTTCTACACAGTTTCTCAGCAAGACCACGCGAGGATCTTTAATGCTGCGCGCTGTGATCGCGTTTGTCTTGGCAAATGGAGCTCCAGGCAGTCCGTCACCACCTGTTTCGCCACAACACGTGCTAATGCTTTTTCCTGACTCACGCTGGCTCACTGTTTCGTAAGAGGGGGCAGCTCCGTTTCTCTCCCTGTGTCACCACAGTAATTATTGAGAACAAAAATTTGAACAATGAGAACCTATAATTCTCTAGTAACATGCAAAAGTACTGTCGTTTACAACCAAATAATCTCCTGAGTATTGGGTAATGGAAACCATCATGTTCTACTCCAGCTTGCATGGCAAGTGTCAACCTCGGCTGTGAGTGCGATTAGAATCACACACTCACTCATTCACTCATTCAGCACATGCCAGTGACATGGCAGGCAGGGGACATTATGGAGTCTAGAGTCTGGCTTTTTCCCTCCCACACCTTGATTCAGGGAGAGGGCCTGCCAGAACAATGACTGCTTGATGCTGGGCTCTAGGGGAGTCATGACATATATCACAGACAGCCAAGAACATTCTGGCTACCATGTTCGAGGGGCCACAATATAGGGGTTTAAGTCTCAAATCAGAAACCTCCTATATATCCCACAGACACGATGCAGTGGGCTGCTCTGGGTCTGAACCCTAGGCCTGCCCCTGGCAAGCTGAATGGCCTGGACAGGTGTCTTCCCCTCTCAGAATCTCTACTGCAGGAAGTAAAACAGAAATAAGTTATGTCTCTTAGGTCACTCAGCAACAGAAAATAAGAGGGAGTGATGGATTTAGAAACTAAGGCAGATCTTAAGAATGGATATTCTCTGCTACTCCAGGCAAATTGGTATAACTCAAGGCATAGCACACGTTAAATGATAAGCATAAGCAGATAAGATTAGTTCCTCTTAAAATTAGCTCCAGACCCATGAAACAATTTCAAGAATATTACAGCCTTTCAAACTCTTTGTTGGGTAAACACACCGCAGTGGAGTCTAGAGAAGAAAGCAATGCACACACAAAATGTCCATCTACATTCAACAGCGACCACAGCTCTCGATACACGTGAACCCAGACACAAACAAGACTTACTTAACACAGTTTCTAGTTTTGTTGCTAAGAAACCACGACTGCCTGGTATGAGTGTGTGACCGCTCTCTGTCTTGAGTCAACTCATTATGCCAACAGAATTAGAGTGAACTTAACATTAGAGAATGGAATGTGGGATTACATTTTTCATAACCTATACAGCTAGTCTATTATTGTCCAGAGACCTAAAGAATATTTTCCAGAACATAGTGGAAGAACAGAGAGGTCAAGGAAGAATTGAGATTATATAGGAGGGAGGAAGGAAATATGACTTTTCACATGACAGTCCACAAGGGCCTACCAACTGGGCGGCAGCCATTCATCTTCTCTCCTTTTTCCCTTTCAAATACTGTGCTGTCATACTAGTCAAGCATGGACACCTAGGGATTGGTGCCACAATGGAAGTAGACCGGAAGAGTGAGAGCAATATTTCCACAGTTATGGTCATTGTTACCCTAAGCCACTCCTCTCTCCTGGTCATGGGAGAAAAAGTCTAGTGGGAACGTGGTGGCATTCTCCCCAGGAGTGAGAGGGTCAAAGGTGATTGGCGTCTCCTCCTAGTAGCCTGTCCCAGACGGCTGGGAACCCCTTAGCCTGTGGGTGGCTGCAGTTTCCCAGAATTCCACAATCACCCGGAAGCCCAGAAACACAGCCAGATGGTTTCTCTCTGTGCTTCTGGAGGACATTTTGTAAATCACTTCTCTTAGGAAAGCAAATGGTCTCAAGATAACTGCAAATTATTCACTCACTCCTTCAGCTGGATATAAGTTCCTTCACCCCATTTCACTGGACAATCAATTTTTTCAAAACATTGATGCAAGCGATGACACACCAGCACCGGAGAGAGCACGGGAGACAGATAAGTTAGCAAACGACAATTCAGTGTGGTCGGTAAGGCGATCAGTGTAAACACACAGAGCTCTGGGGCCCCAGATAAGACACCTATTCCTGAATGGGACAGGTGTGTGTGTGTCAGAGAAGGGATCCTTGAAGAGGTGACCTCTGAGGACCCGCAACTGTGGCTTCTTCACTTGAGAGCAGACACTTGGCCTCGGTCACCTTTGCATCTTCCCTCTGTCTAGCACAGAGCCTCACACTGGGCGGACGTGCAATAACCACGGCCTTGGACTGTCGCCTACTCAGGCGTCTCAGATGACCCCTGACCCTCCCAGCCATTGGTTTCACCTCTCTCTAGCTTGCTCATTCCTTGAGTCCTAGGGTAAGCTCATTTGTGCTTGTTTAGCTTTGATTTGACCATTTTATAAAAACCAAATCAAAGTCAGCTTCCAGGCTCTCATCACGTCTTGAAAGAGGAGCTCTTCCGCTCTGGGTCTAAGCAGAGCCTGGCTCTCCGGGCCCGTTCTAGGCATCAGTGCTCTGAAGCTCCCCAGACCAAGCCCTCCTTCTCAGCACCTGCAGGGGGTTCGGGCCAGTCAGGGGGCAGATGGCAGGGCTGTCGCTACCATCTCCATTGTCAAAGCAACACGGCTCCTCTCACAGCTGTGTGGGCACGCATAGATTTTGTTTGGGGCAGTAGTTTTCTAGAAAAATAATACAAGTGTCAGTTAAACTCATTAAGTCGGAAAAAGGAAAAAACACCTACTTGATGTGTTAGTTAAATTTCGAATGACAGCCCTTTGTAAAATACACCCGATGTTAGAAAGAAGACTTAGACACTGGCTGTTTAAAAGCCGCCTCTTATCAATACCTAATTTATAGAGCTACATCACGTGTCTTCTTCAAAGTCCTGTCTGTGGGGGTAAACTCTGTACCCTAGACGTTAATCTTCCTTAATCACTGTTTTCATTGTGTCACTTTTCTGCTGAAGAACTTGAGCTGATGCCTAAGTCCCACTGAAGCCAGTCCAAAGTCTCAGCCCTCATATTTTTTACTGCAAAGTCCCTCCCCACCTTGGCTTCCTGCTCTCCCCAGGACTGTTGCCTCTGCTTGTGCTCTAAACCGTGCTCATTCCTGCCTCCATACATTCGGTTATGCTCTTCTCCTGCCATGAATGTGCTTGCCCTTTCCTCCACTAATAGTAAAACACCTTGCCCTTCAAAGTTCAATGTGTGCCTGCTTTCCTCCTGGACTGTCTCGGATAACCGTAACCCTCCTGTCCTCCTCAGTCCGAATCCTCCATCGTTTATGCATATGGTCTGTTCCGGTCTTCTGCACTTCCACGTGTTTTGTGTCTCTGTTTCAGCGGTGGAAGGCAACATATATGACAGGAAGCTCACTGGATTTGGTTTGAGCCTCAGCTTTGTCACCTATTAGCTGTGTGAACTGGGGCAAGTTACTTAACTTCTCTGATTCCTCATCCATAAAAATTTTTTAAAAAGGACGATAATGTATACTTTGCAGGATTGTAGTGATTATTAGAGCTAATGGGCATAAGTGCACCTGGCATACAGGGAGCTTAGTAATGATGACCACCATTGGCATTAGTGATCTGCAAGGCTTCTTTCTTTTGGCCTGACCTTCTCAAAGGACGTGATTAAAGAGAGCTGGCTGGCTGCCGAGGGGGCAGGAGGACAGTGACTTCCTCCTGATCCCAGCCCTGTCTGAACATGCAAACTCCTCCCACCCGTCTCCTCCCCTCCTGCCCGCCACACACAAACTGCCACTCACCATTGTTGGCTCAAGAGAGAAACTGTGCATTTTGATCCAAGAATGTTGTTTTGTTCTCCTTTGTGCCTTGGTCTGGGTGTTTCACGTAAACATGTCCTCTTTAAGCCACTCCCTCTCCCCCCCGCAGGGCCCAGCTCAAATCCACCGCCTCCCTCTTCCTTTCAATCAAAACTTGCTTGGAGGGGCCACCCGGTGACGCAGCGGTTAAAAGTTGCACGTTCTGCTTCTCGGCGGCCCGGGGTTGGCTGGTTCAGATCCCGAGTGTGGACATGGCACTGCTTGGCAAAAGCCATGCTGTGGTAGGCATCCCACGCACGTATAAAGTAGAGTAAGATGGGCATGGATGTTAGCTCAGGGCTAGTCTTCCTCAGCAAAAAGAGGAGGCTTGGCAGCAGATGTTAGCTCAGGGCTAATCTTCCTCAAAAAAAAAAAAAAAATGCTTGCTTGGAGTGCCTGTGAATCCTCACCTGGCTTTACGTGTCCTCTGCCCATGGCCCTGTGAGGAGTCATGGAGTTAAGCTGGGAAAAGCCCTTAGAATAATTCCTGGTCAGAATGAGCACTGTGGAAGTGTTGGCCTTTATTTTTGTCATCCTTGTCCTCCATCACGGACTGTGCTGGATGCCATCTGTCTGTCCATCTGTCCATTCGTCAGTTTTCCTCTCCAGACCCAGTCTCTGTCCACAGAGGCTGACTCCAAGGGACTGCAGGACCAGGCTCCTTGCCTCCAGCTTCCTGTTGGGCTCGGCTGATGAGGAACCCTGATGAGGGACGGGAGGAGAGAGGAGAGTGTTGTCAGGGGACTGTTTTGTCCCAGGGCCTTGCCTGTGGGCTGCTGAGGGCTAAGGCCACAGGAGGCCCCTCCACACAGCTTTACCCCTCTCCATGTTCCAACAGTGGCTCCCCCCCACACCCCCTCATGTTACCAGCCCTGAAATACTGCACAGTCTCTTTACTAAATTCTCCTGAAATTACCCAAATTGACTCTGTCATTTATTTCTTGCCAGGACCCTGCCTGAGACACCTGCTTTCTAAACGTTGTACATAATCACGTTTTGTTTGGCCAAATGTCATAGGTCAGTCGGGTTCCCTGAGGTTCTTCTGGATGCACTCTTTTAAAGACCATTTTAAATGTATATGTATTTTTAAGATCATTATTAGTCGGAATTTGAGAATTCATACTAATTTTAAATATTTAACCTTGAAGCTCCCTGAGAATATGTCAGGGACCCCTGGAACGTGGTGCATTCCTGGAGAATGCCATGTAGCGCCCTAAGGCAATGGGCCCTGGATGAGGAGATGAGGAGGAGGCCGCCCCATGAAGGCCCTGGCCTTCACAGCAGGGGTCCTTAGGAAGGGCTAGCTTCGGCCCCTCCTCAGAGCCGCAGTGCCCCTCAGAAAATGAAGGAGCTGCCCTTGTCAGCTGCACTGAGCAGCAGAAGGAACAAGGCACAACACCAGGGGTCTCTCTCCTGTGACTCTGGACAGGGGGGCAGGGGTGCACCAGAGGGAGCCCCATAGTACGACCGAGAGTCAGCCCGTTCCAGACCTTGATAATGGCATCTCCAAGCCAGATTTGATTTGTTTAAAAAAAACAAAGAAATGAGACATTTCTTGAACCTCATTTTTGTGGCAGAGACTGTCATCTCTCCCGTTTTGTAGGAAAGGCTCAAGACAATGGCTGCCTAGAACAAAGGCCTCACTTCCCTGATCCTCTGTGGTTAGACATGAGCAGAATTTCCAGGTCCTGCCCTTAAGGAAAGGGGCACGATGATAGGAATTTATCCTCACTCAGCTCTGCTCTGCATAGCCTCAGGGCCCACACTCCTTCTCTCCCTAGGACATTGCCTTCATCTGCAGGCTCTGAGTGGCCTTCCCGCTTACGTCTGCCTTCCCATGATCGTCAGGTTCAGCACGGGGCATGAAGGCAACCCTAAAGGGACAGCAGGAGGGGTTTTTTGGGGTGATGGATCTGTCCTATATCTTGATTATGGTGGGGGTTACACAAACCTATAAATGTGTTTAACTTCATAGTACTGTACACAAAAAGGGGAAAAAGTCAATTTTACTGCATAATTTAAAGAATAAAATTAATACACACACGTATGTATATGTGTATATGTCTGTGTGTGTATATAGATACACTATATAGAGAGAGTGCTTAGTTGTGTGCCTGATGCACAGAAAGTGCTGTAGAACGGTGCTACTCAATGTGTGGTCCACAGCCCAGCAGCCCACAATTATGGTAGGGTCCATGATGAGACAGGACCTCGTGTTAGAAGATACATCAACTACTTTGTTAAGCGCGCACTTTAGGCTGTAGCTGAATTTTCTTTTGCGTAGTAAGACTTTCTCACTGAAGTTAACAGTGTGTTGATTTCCGTTATGGTGAAGCTCCTTTCGTAGAAGCAGATGGGCGCTTTGAGAAGCACTGTGCTAGAAAGGGTAGCTATAGTAATATCTATGTCATTTACAGAAGAGCATTGTAGCAATGGTCACTGAAGGCAGAGACCACGGCATTGATCTCTGGGTGGCTGGTGCCGGGCACAGGACCCGGCTGGCAGATGGGAGATGTCGAATCAGGTTTGTTGGAGAAGAAAATGAGGACCTGAAGGAAGAATGACTTGCACACACAGCTCATCCACTCATTCGATGGATGAACCTTTCCTGAGGAGCAGACAAATGAACAACGCACTCTAATGCAAGGCATATGGAAAAGCCAGGTGAATAGCAGCCCAAGAAAGGAGCTCTGCACAGGGACCAAAAGGGGTGACGGTCACCTGTTGAAATGTGGGTCTTTCCCGATGCCAGAGGTTGTGCCTTTTTCCATGTGCAGAATGAGTCCTGCTCTCCGCGGCTGTACAGTCTGCTGTTTTAAACCCCGAGTCCCTTGTCCTGCTTAAGAAAACTCAGACAAGATCTGGCCCATGTCAAAGCAAAGGGATGAAGTGGGTGGAAAAAGCTGAGACTACAGTTCAGAAGCCAGTATCCTGGCCCCAATGCTGCCTGCAATAAGCTGGGCAGCCTCGGGCAGGTGTCCATCTCTAGGAGCCTCTGTTTCCCCAGCTGCCCAGAGGATGGACTGGGCTCTCAGACTCTCTCACCTCCAACCCTCCTACCCAACATTCTGAGATTCATTGGGGCTGAAACTGTCTCTCACTGATTGGACCTTTTCATTTTTCTTTTCCTGCCCAAGATCTGCAGCTCTGAGTATGTTGGTCCTTTGCCAAAGGCCAGCAAGCTTTAACCACAGAGAAAAGCATGTGTCCCTGCTGACAGGACATCCAGAAGCTGACCTCCTGGCCTTAACCTCCCCTTCCTCTTAAATTCTCTCTGTGCCCTCGGTACAGCCCATGGTTCCTGAGCAAAGAAATCCCTCATCTCGGCCATGGCAGAACTTCCGGCAGATTGCAGCAGCCTCTATTATTTCAATGTATAATTCATATGGCCCATTTCCACTACCAAGGACAGCCCACAAAACAAACTTGATCCCGCAGGGAAACGGGGAGCTCTGCCCTCTGAGATGTGTGTGTGCTCTCCCCCTACGGCCGCACACACCTTTTCCAAAGGCTTTCACTTTACTGGGGCACCTCACTAGGCCAGGAACAATGGGACCTCGGAATAATAGGACAGTCACCACAATTTCAAGGCTGCTCTCAAGGAGAGATGTGGGTGATGTTCAACACACAGGATGGTTTGCAGCACCTGCAGAGCTGTACCTGGCAGGCTGCAGTCCACAGCTACACGCAGCTACAACTTAGCAGTTGAGCAGCATGGTGAATCAGGCATCGGGTTCCTGATCAGGAGCCTGGTTCCATTTCCTTGATACGTTTCCTGCTTGCTACCCAGGAGGCTGCAAACATGTCATGCCAACTCTCTGGACTTCCGCCTCCTCAGCTGTAAAATATAAATGCACTAGCTCCTGCCCTGCCAACCTCACTGGGTTGTGACAAGGATCAAGAGCAATAATACGTGTAGAAGTTCTTCATAAAACACTATATACTGTGGCTACTCAAAGTCTGGTCCATGGACCAGCAGCATCAGCATCATCTGGGAGCTTGTTAGAAATGCAGAATCCTAGGCCCCTCTCCAGACCAAGATGCCCAGCGATTTGTTTGAGAAGCATTGTGATATGCATACATAAGTGTGCTATGGGGGC
This sequence comes from Equus przewalskii, assembly GCF_037783145.1. Lineage (NCBI taxonomy): Eukaryota > Metazoa > Chordata > Mammalia > Perissodactyla > Equidae > Equus > Equus przewalskii. Next base: position 36,307,603 of record NC_091855.1, on the reverse strand, counting down.
AGAGGGGAGGAGAATGTGCAGTTTGGAGGCTGGAGCTCTTAGTTCAAATTCGTCTCTGCCACTGACTGCCTTGTGGCCTTCGGAGCGCTGCTGGGGCCTTGTTTCCTCAACTAGAGAACAGTGTCACACTGCTGCTGTACGAGAATGTGAGATGAAGCCATCAGGCAGAGGGCAGAGCGGCAGGGACCCTTTCCTGGAGGGGTGAAAGGGAAGTAAGGGGTCAGGGAAGGACTCTGTAGCCAGATGGGAAATGGAGAAGATAAAATGATGGAGGAGAGCAGGAAATAGACCAGTGCTTCCTTCTGCCTGCCCTGTGTCACCTCCACCCCGTCTCTTGCCCAGTCACCAAACCCTCCTGACATGGACTCTCAAGTCAGCTGCTGACCAAAGGCAGCTGAAGAGTGGACAGCTCCTGCTTGGTTTGCAGATATCCAAAGACGACAACCAACGCAGATGGAAAGAAAAGGACCAGGGCTCGGGGCTATGAGGGTTCCCCGTTCCTCCAGGAGGGCTGGAGGGGTTTCGGACTATTCCCAGACCACAGAGCATCCCATGTATCCATGTACGGTACCTGGGGACCCAAGACTGAAGTTGGCAAGTGAATGGGAGAACCACAGAGCAGCTCCATCCTCCAGTTGCAAAGGGGGCAGCTGAGGAGGTCCTGCAGGCTGTCTCAGAGACTCTGCCTGCACATTTAATGAGTGACATTCTTATTACACTGGATTTTCTATTAAGCAAGCTTCTTGATATAACTTGAAGGTGAGGGTACTTGACCTGTGTTTCAAAATTTTCCAGCAATGCTGGGAAATGGACTGCGTCACACTCGACAAAATTCCATTCAAGTAATTACCCAGGGAGAGGTATTATAATTGCACAGATGTAAGTGCTCCATTTCGTGGGTTTAAAAATACCAACTTTGCAGGGCTGTGGTAAGCATTAAATGAGATAACGTGTGGACAGCTCTTGGCACAGACTCCTTATTAGTCTTTTCCCTGCAGTCTTGCAGATGAATTGAAAGCTGTGCTCTGGCCCAGGGGCTTGTCCTTGGCCTCAGCCCTGGCAGCTGCATTCTAATGGCTCTGCTAATCGATGTTGCAAGTCCACGGAGATGGAGCCCCAGGCCCCCTGATCCTGAAAGCCGCGACTCATGGCTGGTAGAGGTTTTTGGATGTTTTTTTCCAAGAAAAAGCTCTTCTATTTTTTTCAAGAACTACAAGCAGCTTGGCCCTCTGTGCTTTCTGCAACCGCAAATGATCGCTTGAAAAAATTAAGTCAAAAAAGCCCTTGCAGACAGTAGTTTTAAATGCTTCTGGGCACATATTCAAAATCGAGAGAATATTCAAGTTAACCTGGGGGACAAACAGTACAAGTTGAGCACTGACCAGGAATGAGAGCTTGAGTTACTGGCCCCAATGCTTCACCTCTCTCTGTGTCTACACCCTTGCCATGGCCTCATTTTGGGCAGAGTAATTCCACACTCCTTGATTTGGAGCTTGACCATGGACTTGCTTTGGCCAACTGAATGGAGTCAAAGTGACAGCATGCCAGTTGCCAGCCGAGACCTTAAGAAACCTCATATGTTTCTGCCACCACCACAAAAGAACTTCCCCAAGGGGGGCTGCTGCCCATCAGACTGGACTCCAGAAGGAACACACATGGAGCAGAGTCACCCCAACTGACCCACAGACCATCACTGAAAGCGAAAGTTGCTGTAGCTGCCACAGCTTGTGGCAGAGCCACCCAACCATGCCCTGCCCAGATCAACAGAACTGCCCTAGCTTGCCTGCAGAGCCACAAGAAAAAAACTGTTGCTTAAGCCAATGTGTTTGGGGGTAGTTTTTAATGAAGCATTATTGTGGCTGTAGGGAACCGATACAATCTGTGATAGAATTGAAAAAGTAAAATGGGAGGGAAAGAAATGGGCAGGAGAAAAGAGCAGGAAAGACAGAGAAGGGGGGAGTTCCTTATACTGTTAGCTCATTCCAGCTAAAGACTGACATGACCTGTTGCCTGTTCTCAACTGCAGGCACACATGGTGATAACGGACCTTGGTGTCACATAGCTTGGTGATACCGGCTACATGTAGCCCTGAGAACCAAGGTAAGACCAAGCCCAGCATAAGTGGAGTTCACAGAGATGCAGGAAAGGAGCTTCAGAGGTAGGAACAGCCAGGGAGGGGTCAGCAAGGACCAGATCTGCCTTCAAGGTGAGAAAAGATCAGGGACCTGAAGTTATAGCCTGTTGGGCACAGCTTTGGAAGGCAGGTCAGGCTCGTCAGAGTTAGCCTCGGGCCAAGGCAGGCAAGGAAGAGCCAGAATCAAGTCCATTTCCTGCACAGTGGGGGCGGGCAAGGACAAGGCAGGTGCCAGGTTTTAGGAGGCAGGAACTTGAGAGAGCAGAAAGGAGTCAAATAGGCAGACAGAGTGTATTAGTCAGGGCTCTCCAGAGAAACAGAAACAGTAGGGTGTATATATAAATATATATGAGGAGATTTATTTAGGAATTGGCTCACGTGATTACAGAGTCTGAGAAGTCCCAGGATTGCCATCTGCAAGCTGGAGACCCAGGAGAGCTGATGGTATAATTCAGCCTGACGCCAAAGGCCTGAGAACCAGGAGCACCGACATCCAGGGGTGGGAGAAGATGGATGTCTCAGTGCAGGCAGGGAGATGGAATTTGTCCTTCCTCCACCTTTTCGTTCTATTTAAGCGCTCAGCGGATTGGATGCTGCTCACCACATTGGTGAAGGGATCTTCTCTGCTCAGTCTATCAATTCAGTGCTAATCTCTTCCTGAGACACCTTCAGAGACACAGCTAGCTACCTGGGCCTCCCTTAGCATCGTCAAGTTGACACATAAAATGAACCATGATACCCCAAGGTTGCACCTAGGGGACCTTGGGGTGTAGGGTACTTGCCCACTGTAGTGGATTGAATGGTGGCCCCCAAAAGATATGTCCATGCCCGAACCCCTAGGATCTGTGAATGAAACCTTTATTTGCCAAAAAGTTCTCTGCAAATGTAATTGAACTAAGGATCTCAAGAGGAGATCCTCCTAGATTAACCAGGTGGGTCCTAAATCTGATCACAAGTGTCCTTGTAAGAGACATAAGAGGAGAAGACACAGACACAGAGGAGAAGACCATGTGAAGAAGGAGGCAGAGACGGGAGTGAGGAAGCCACAAGCCAAGAGACATGTGGAGCCACCAGAAGAGGAAGGAAAATCCTCCCCTGGAGCCTTCAGAGGAAGTGCAGCCCTGCCAACACGTTGATTTCAGAGTTTTGGCCTCCAGGACTGTGAGAGAATGAATTTATTTTTAAAGCCATTCAGTTTGTGGCCATTGTTATGGCCGCCCCAGGAAACTGATAGACCATCCCACCCGGAATCACAGCACAGAATGGGCTACAAGGGGAGAGTTCCGGCGGGCATGAAGTGGAATTCTACTGTGGCTTTACTGTGCATTTCCCGCATGACTAAAGATGTTGAGAATATTTTTTTGTGCTTACTGGCTATTCATATATCTTTCACCATGAAGTGTTTGTTCAAACCTTTTTAGATTGGGTTGTTTGTCTTTTTAATATTGTGTTACACATGTTCTTTATATATTCTGGATACACGTCCTTTATCAAATCTAGGCATTATGAGCATTTCTCCAGTCTGTGGCTTGCCTTTTTATTTTCTTAATGATGTCCCTTGAGGAGCAGAAGTTCTTATGAACTGATGAGCAGTTTCTCATTTTCTTTTAAAGTTGAGCTTTTTATGTTCTATCCAAGAAATCTTTGCCTGTCTCAAGGTCACAAAGGTATTCTATGATTTCTTCTAAAAGTTTCAGAGTTTTAGCTTTTATTTTATTTATTTACTTATTTTTTTTTGAGATTAGCCCTGAGCTAACATCTGCTGCCAATTCTTCTCTTTTTGCTGAGGAAGACTGGCCCTGAGCCAACATCTGTGCCCATCTTCCTCTACATTATATGTGGGACGCCCACCACAGCATGGCTTGCCAAGCGGTGCCATGTCCGCACCCGGGAATCCCGAACCGGTGAACCCCGGGCTGCTGAGAAGCGGAACGTGCGCACTTAACCGCTGTGCCACTGGGCCTGCCCCAGCTTTTATTTTCATTTTATGCTTAAGTCTGTAATTTATACTTTGTGTATGGTATGAGGTAGAGGTTGAGGTTCGTTTTGTTCCCTTATGGAGCGTATTCGTTTCCTGTGGCTTGCTGTAACAAATTACCATAAACTTGGTGGTTTAAAACAACAGAAATGTTTTCGCTCAAAGTTCTGGTGACCAGAAATCTGAAATCAGTATCACTTGGCCAAAATCCAGCTGTGAACAGGGCTGTGCTGCCTCCAAAGACTTTAAGGAGAATCTGTTTCTTGCCTCTGCAGCTTCTGGTGACTGCCAGGAGTCCCTGGCTTGTAGCCACATCATTACAATCTCTGCCTCCATCGTCACGTTGCCTTGTTCTCATCCATGTGTCAGAGCTTCCTCTGCCTCCCTCTTGTAAGGATACTTGTGGCTGCATTTGAGGTCAACTCAAATACTCCAGGACATCTCTCCATCTCAGACGCATAACTGAATTACACCTGCAAAGACCCTTTCTGCATAAAAGGTAACATTTACACGTTCCAGGAATTAGGAGTTAATATCTTTGGGACCATTATTTCACCTCCTGCGTGGATATCCAGTAATTCCAGCACCAATTTTTGGAAAATCTATCTGTCCCTATGGAATTTATCTTGATACCTTTGTTGAAAGTCAGTTAACCATATATGTTTGGGTTTATTTATGGAATATATTCCATTGATCTCTTTGCCTATCCTTACACCAACACCACACTGTCTTAGTTACGCAACTTTAGTCTAAACCTTGAAATCAACTAGTGCTAATCTTTCAACTTTGTTTTTTTACAAAAAAGGAAAAGAAAAGGCTATTGTAGATCCTTTGCATTTCCATATGCACTTTTTAAATTTTTTTTAATGTTACCTGTTTTTTCTTCCTGTTTTTTTTAACATTTATTATTTATTTATTTATTTTTGAGAGAGAGATTAGCCCTCAGCTAACATCTGCTGCCAATCCTCCTCTTTTTGCTGAGGAAGACTGGCCCTGAGCTAACATCTGTGCCCATCTTCCTCTACTTTATCTGTGGGACGCCTATCACAGCATGGCTTGCCAAGTAGTGCCATGTCCACACCTGGGACCCGAAGTGGTGAACCCCGGGCCGCTGAAGCAGAGCTGCACACTTAACCGCTGCGCCACCAGGCTGGCCCCCATATGCATTTTAGAATCATCTTGTCAAATTCACAAAAGGAAAAAAAAACGGCCAGCTGGGATGTTGATTGGATTGCATTGAATCCATAGGTCAATTTGTGGAATAGTGACAACTTAAACTTCAGTTCAATTTTTTAAGCTTCCCTTGAATATCACTCAGCAATGTTTTGTAGTTTCAACGTATGTGTCTTACACATATTTTGATAATATACTCCTAAGTGTTTTACAGTTTTGATGCTATTGTGTCATTTGAAGACTCTGACGCTGTTGAGGTGTCATTTTAACTTTTGCTGCTAGTATTTACAAATACAATTGATTTTTGCAATACTGTTCTGTTCACTTGTCTAGTAGTTTTTTGTGGATTCCTTAGAACTTTCTACATAAACAATAACGTTGTGCAACAGAAATGATGAAAGTGGACGTCCTTGCCGCCTCCTAAGCTAAAAGGGAATGCACTCAATGTATCAGCACTAAGCATGATGTTTCTTGTTGATTTTTTTCATAGAAAAATTTTGTAAGATGTGGACAATCCCTTTTATTCCTAAATTGCTTAGAATTTTTAATTGAAGCATCTATTGAGATAAGCATATGATTTTTCTTCTTTATTCTGCTTACATGCTAAATTACTTTAATTTTCAAATGTTAAACAAACCTTATATTGCCAAGGTGAACCTCACTAAGTCATGATATAGTCTCTTTTATACATTGATAGATTTAATTTACTAATATTTTGTTCAGAATATTTGCATCAACGTTTTTAAGGAATATTGGTCTGGAGTTTTCTTTTTTGAAATGTTTTTGTCAGATTTCGGTATCAGGATTGTATTATCTCATGAAGTGAGTCAGAAATATTCTCTCTTCCATTTTCTGAGTTTGTTTAATTGGGGCCAGCCTGGTGGCATAATGGTTAATTTCCCATGCTCTGCTTCAGTGTCCCAGAGTTCACAGGTCCCAGTTCCTGGAGTGGACCTACACATCACTCATCAAGCCATGCTGTGGTGGCATCCCACATACAAAGCAGAGGAAGACTGGCACAGATATTAGCTCAGTGGCAATCTTCCAAAAAAGAGTTTAAGATTAGTAGTATTTCTTCCTCAAACATCTTATAGACTTCATCGGTGAATTTATTTGGGCTTGGAATTTTCTTTGTGGGAATAATTTTAATTATGAATTAAATTTGTTTAATACATAGTGTTTTTCAGGTTTTCTATTTCTTCTTGGGTCAGTTTGTTAATTTTCCAAGGAATGAGTCCATTTTATTTATATTGTCAAATTTATAGGCATAAAGTCGCTTATAACATTTCCTTATTATCCTTTTAGCGTCATGATAACTACTCTTTTATTCTTTTCTGTTGTCTGTTTTCTATTTCATTGATTTCTGCTATCTTTATTTCTTTCCTCCCCCTTACTGTAGATTGAATTTGCTCTTCTTAATTTGGAAACTTACACAATTTATTTTAAATCTTTCTTTTCGTCTAATGTAAACATTTAAAGTTGTACAAAAAATATTTTTATGTACTGATTTAGTCGCATCCCACGTATTTTAGTGTTTTATCTTCATTCAATTCAAAATATTTTCTAATTTCACTTGTGATTTTTGAATTTGTCCCATGGATTATTCAGAAGTGTGTTGCTCAATTCCCATATATTTAAGGAATTTCTAGATATCTCATTGCTATTGATTACTAAGTTAATACTTCTGTGGTCAGATAATGTACTCTGTATGTTTTCAGTCTTCTGAAGTTTACTGAGACATGTTTAATGGCCCAGTAGATGGTCCATCTTGGTGAATGTTCTATATACTTTTTATAAATTCTGACAACATCTGCTTCTTACATAAAGTATTTAGTTCTTTGATATTTAAATAATTATCAGTATGGTTAGGTTTAAGACTACCATCTTGGTTTAGTTTTTTATTTGTCCCATATATTCTTTTTTCCTCCATTGACCATTCTCTGCCTTATTTTGGGTGAACTAAGCATCATTTAGCATGCCATTTCGTGCATCAATCAACTCTTTACCAAAGACTGCTTCTGTTGTTCCTAGTGTTTTTTTCTAGAAATTGAAACATGAATCTTTAACTTATCACTTTCTGTTTTTGACTAATAGTATCCTACCTCACCAACAATGTAAGAAACTTCCAATATTAAATTCCAATTCTCCCTCCTCTATGCTTTGTGCTCCTGTCATATATTTTACTTCTATATACCTTACAAATCCCATAATACATTGTCACTATTTTTAATAATTATTTTTAAGTTTACATTCATATGTGCTTAAAAAGACAATTCAAAAGACCTTTTATAGTAACCCACATATTTACCCTTTCTTTTTTTTTTTTAAGGAAGATTAGCCCTGAGCTAACATCTGCTGCCAATCCTTCTCTTTTTGCTGAGGAAGACTGGCCCTGAGCTAACATCTGTGCCCATCTTCTTCTATTTTATACGTGGCATGCCTGCTACAGCATGGCTTGACAAGCGGTGCGTAAGTCCACACCCGGAATCTGAAGTGGAAAACCATGGGCCGCTGAAGCAGAACATGCGAACTTAACCACTGCACCACTGGGCTGGCCCTGAGAATTTCTTAAGATGTACATCTGCTGGCAACAAATTCTCTAAGCTTTGGCTTATCTTAAAATATATTTATTTCTCTTTCATTTTTGTAGGAGATTTTCACTGGACATAGAATTTTAGATTGATAAGATTTTTTTCTTTTAATACTTTAAAGTTGTCATTCTGGTCACCATTATTTTTGATTTTTTAAAAATTGCTATTAATGTTATTATTTTTCCTTCTATAAATGTTTCTTTTTTCTTTTTACCTCCACTGCTTTTAACTTTTTTTAAATTTTAACATTTGATTGTCAGAAGTTTGACTATGATGTGCCTAGGTGATTTAGGGGTTCACTGAGTTTTCTGGGTTCAATGAGTTACTGTTTTCATCAAATCTGTAAAATTTTTAGGCAGCATTTTTTCAAATATTATTTCTCCCCGATTATTTCTCTCCTCACTAGTTACATAGATGTTTGGCTACTTGATACTATTCCACAGGTTATTGAAGCTCTGTTCATCTTTTTCCTTTCTGTGCTTCAGTTAGATTATTTTTATTGATCTTTCTTTGGATTCAATTCTGTTGTGTCAAGTATGCCGTCAATCCTATCCTGGGAATTTATACTTTCATATACTGTATTGTTCGGTTTCATGATTTCCATTTAGTTCTTTTTCACAGCACCCAGCTCTCTCCTGAAATTCCCAATCTCTTCAATCACTATGTTTACATTTTCTTCTAGATTCATTAATTTGTTATACTTATTTAAAAGTATATATCTGATAATTCCAACATATGGGTCAACTGAGGAACTGTGTCTATTAACTGATTTTTTTCTTGACTACAGTTACACTCTCCTGCTTCTTTGTACGTTTCATCATTTCTTTTAATTGGATGTCAGACATTGTATCCAGGAAGGGCTTCTTATCTCTTGGGAGTTCAGTTATTTTAGATTTCTTTGTCCATGGCTCTTTGATGACTTTAAAGTGGGGGTTGGCCAACTATAGCCCACAGTCTAAATCCAGCTCATAACCCGTTTTTGTACAGATCATAAGATGAGTGGCTTTTACGTTTTTAAAGGATTGTTAAGAAAAAAGAAGGGAAGGAGGAGAAGAATAGAGATCCTGTGTGACCTAAAATATTTACTCTCTGACCCATTACAGAATATTTGTCAACACCTGCTTTAAAGAAAATATATATATTTTTCATTTATCCATTGATCTCTTGTTTTTCAGTGATGATAACGGCCTTTCACATCCTTCCACATCTAAGCCAGAAGTAGAACTCCTCATATTGTGGTTTTAATTTCTATTTCCTGGGTTCACAGTGGGATTTTGCATCTTTTCACATAGGTATTGATTATTAGAATAGCCTCGTTTCGTGACTTAAGTCTCTTGCAGGTTTTTCTATAAGATTGTTTGCCTTTTTATTGATTTGTAGGAGTAATTGATACATTCTGGATATTGGCCATTCATTAGTGATAGGTATAGCAAATATTTTCTCCCACCAAGTGACTCGAGTTTTCCTTCTCATGGTGCCCTTTGTTGAATAGAGCATCTTAATTTTAACGTATTCAAATTAATAATCTTTTCCCTATGGTTAAATGCTTTCTTGTGTTTAGTTTAAGCTTATGGTCTTTATTTGCAAATTCTAGGAAATCAGAAAAGACCCAGTTGGCACTACACCAGAGGGACTATGAAGGTGGCTGCTATACCTTTGGGTTTTAGGTTATCCTTGAAAGCAGCTTTCATAAACAGTAAAGGCTATTTGTTGCTCGGGTCTTAAAATTAATATTGAATTTATTGAAATAACAAATTAAAAGCTAATATCCTTAAATTACTAGGTTTAATTAAAACCTCCATATTCTATTTATAAATCTAAGAGGATCTTTACAACTTAATCAAATTCTCCTAAATATTTTAGGTTGCATATTTATTAACATAACCTATTTTCTTTTTAAGTTTGTATATATTTATAATCCATTTTTTTTAAAACACTGCATTTGTCTCTAACAAGCAAAGCCTTCTCAAAAACATTGTTGAATCATAAATCTAATAAAATAAACTTATACAATTTTGAATTTTAAGTTTTCTTAGATGATATTGTTTACAAAATTGATTTTAAAATAGACTATTTTTCATCTTCGTAATCACAAGATTAAATCTCTTACTGAAGTACACCATTAAAATTGGAATCAGAACTCTAATCTGTCACATGTACCAAATTCTTATGCACAAGTTAAATATTAAATGTGCACAAATTATTCTTAAAATGAATGCCAAAATATGAATATCATTGGTTTTACTTATTTCATCTTGAAATAATTATAAATGTTCCTAGGTTTTTGTTACCCTCTAAGATGGTAGTTTTTAACAAGGATGGTACTGCCCCCTAGGGGACATTTTGGAAATTGGCGAACAGCTTTTTAGTAGTCACAGACATGGAGAAATTTTCCAGTATTCAGCACAAAGGAGTCAGGGACGCCCGACATCCTGAAACACACAGAACAGAACTGAAAGTTATCCACACAAATTTCAAAAGTCCCTTCATGTAAGCAAAACTCATAACTACCTGAGCGTAGAACTTCACTATGTTTTATATGTATTTTTTGCATAGTTTTATTATAGATTGAATTTGCCAGGAATTACAATTATCTTGCAAATCAGGGAGAGAGTGCACTTTGATTTGTCCTGAACTTTACCAAGAGTTATTGACCATTTTAGAAAATTGTGTCTCCAATAGCAATGTCCCTCATGGGACTTGACTCAGTCAGTATGTGCAGCTGTCCCAGTCGTGGTGATTAGATATTGATAGGTGGATAGGAATATACAGACATATTTCTTAAGCCCTTGTTTCAAATTATCAAATATAAAAAAGTGATAATTTTCAGTTGCATATTCTCTTATCTTAAATCTCAACTTAAATGGGCACAAGCAACTGATTCATTATATCTTTTGGCATAATTGTGCTTGAGCATATACTTATTGAAATATACACTTCTTTATTATAAATAACTTCTTTTTATTTCTCTTTTGCATCACAGTTTGGGCAGTATATTGTGTGTAACTAGATGATGTTATCTATGAATTCCATTTCAGGATAGTAGAAATCATTATAAAGAATTTTTTTTTTCACTGAGGAAGACTGGCCCTGAGCTAACATCCGTACCCATCTTCCTCTACTTTATGCGTGGGATGCCTACCACAGCATGGCTTGCCAAGCAGTGCCATGTCTGCACCCGGGATCCAAACCGGCAAACCCTAGGCCACCAAAGCAGAATGTGTGCACTTAACCACTGCGCCACCAGGCCAGCCCCTATAAAGAATTTTTTAAACTTCACAAAAAATATGTAGCCTTGGATTAACAGTTCTGATACTACTCGGCTGTATCCTGGAATTGAACAATTAAGTATGTTCCAGTAAAAGAAACCAGGACTCCCATTGTAGGACTAGAAAAGAAATACACAAAATGAGCCTGGACCATCTTATAGCGCCAGACAGTAATGAAATGCTAAACACACACACACACAATGATGGAGGTATGTCAAGACACACAAGAACCAACTAAAAGACTCCCATTGGCTAAAGCTGGAAAACTTTGAGCAACAAAATAATTAAAGTGGCATTTGGATTATGCACCAAAGTATAAAATAAGTATCAGTGAGTCCATATTGATATAAATGATGATTAAATTAATAAATAGGTGAGAAGAGACAAACCTCCCATGCAGAAGAATCCCAAATAATTTATAAAGATACTCTATCCTCCAAGAGGTGGAACGTAATTCCCTACTCTTTAAATGTGGACTGCAGTGAATTCCTCCCCACGAGGAGAGTGTGGAAAGGAATGGGAGGAAGTAACTTGGCAGGGGAGCAACCTAACAAGCACGACCTCAGCCAGGTGATCAAGGTCACCATCAACAGTGCCAAGTCATCTTGATAGTGTGTACCTTTGACATCATGTGACGAGAATGGCAATTTACCGCTGTGGTCTTCCTCCCCCACACCGGTATCTCTAATCTAATCATGAGGAAAAAATTCAGACAAATCTCAGTGAAGGACCATTCTCCAAAATACCTGACCAGTACTCCTCAACACTGTCAAGGTCACCAAAAACAAGGAAAGTCTGAGAAACTGTCACAGCCAAGAGGAGCCTAAGACGACAGGACGACTAAATGTCATGTGGTGTCCTGGATGGCATCCTGGAACAGAGGAACATTAGGTCAAAACCAAGGAAATCTGAATGAAGTATGGACTCTAACTAATAATAATGTACCAACATTGGTTCATTAATTGTAACAAATGTACCCTACCGATATAAGATGTTAATAATAGGGGAAACTGGGTGTGCGGTATATTTGAACTCTTTTTGCAATTTTTTCTTTAAATCTAAAACTTTCTTAAAAAATAAAGTTTATTTTAAAATATATAGTCCTTAGATAAAGACAATTACAAAACTTTACCAAGGGATATAAAAGAAAACTTGAGGGGCCCGGCCCTGTGGCTGAGCGGTTAAGTTCATATGCTCAGCTTTGGCAGCCCAGAGTTCGCTGATTCAGGTCCTGGGTGCGGACATGGCCCTGTGCATCAAGCCACACTGTGGCAGTATCCCACATAGAAAAACTAGAATGACCTATACCTACGATATACAACTATGTACTGGGGCTTTGGGAAGAGAAGGGAAAAAAAAAAGAGGAAGATTGGCAAGAGATGTTAGCTCAAGGCCAATCTTCCAGGAAAGAAGAAAGAAAAGAAAACTTGGATAAGAGACATCATGTTCCTGGATGTAAAGAACAGTTTTTGTAAAAATATTTCTCTGTAAATATTTATTCAAACATTTACCTCAGGGCTGGCCCGGTGGTGCAGTGGTTAAGTTCACACGTTCGGCTTCTCAGTGGCCCAGGGTTCGCCAGTTTGGGTCCTGGGTGCAGACGTGGCACTGCTTTGCAAAAGCCATGCTGTGGTAGGCGTCCCACATATAAAGTAGAGGAAGATGGACATGGATGTTAGCTCAGTGCCAGTCTTCCTCAGCGAAAAGAGGAGGATTGGCTGTAGTTAGCTCAGGGCTAGTCTTCCTCAAAAAAAAAAAAAAAAAAAAATAGCTCAATTTCAATCAAAATAGCAAAGAACTTTTTTTTGGAAATTGAAAAAATATTTTAAAAGTTCATCTGAAGAATTCATAGGTAGAAAGAGTCAGAGGATTATTTTAAACCTAAATCAAAATGAGCACAGTAAGACTTTAAATCAAATATTAAATTTATAAACATTAAAATAGTATGGGGAAAAAAAGGAGGGGGCTGGCCCCGTGGCTGAGTGGTTAGTCAGGTGCTCTGCTTCGGCGGCCCAGGGTTTCATGGACATGGGACTGCTCATCAGGCCATGCTGAGGTGGCGTCCCACATGCCACATCTAGAAAGACCCAGAACTAAAATATACAACTATATACTGGGGGATTTGGGGAGAAAAACCAGAAAAAAAAAAGATTGGCAACAGTTGTTAGCTCAGGTGCCAATCTTTAAAAAACAAAACCAAACAGTATGGTATTGTTGCCAGGAGAGAGAGCTCGGTGGGACAGAATACAAAATTCCAAAACAGACATATATACTATTATATGAATTTTAAATATAAGGATGTAATTTCAAATCCAAGAAGAAATGAAAGATGATTTAATAAATGATTTTGGAACAACTGGCTAAGACATATATAGATATGTAAAGCACCCTGTATGTACCAAACTAAATTCCAGATGGATCAAAAAGTTTATTTTGAAAAGTCAAACTCAGGGCAGCCCGGTGGCCTAGTGGTTAAGTTCCCAAGCTCTGCTTCGGCAGCCCAGGGTTCAGGGTTTGGATCCTGGGCATAGACCTACATACTGCTCATCAAGCCACACTGTGGCAGCATCCCATATACAAAAAAGAGGAAGACTGGAATAGATGTTAGTTCAGGGCCAATCTTCCTCACCAAAAGAAAAGGCAAATCCCAGAAGACTTTAAAGAAAATACAGGTGATGATGTATCTGAGAGCTAGTGAGAACAGGCTTTTTAGGCACACAAAGACAAAAATACTAAAGTAAAATATTGGCAAATTTGCATAAATTTTAAAAACTTTTCTGCGTTGACCCCCTCCTACCCCAAAAAAGACAGTGATGAACTGGAAACAAAACTTCACAACATCTGTGAGACTGGATTAAGATAGTTATATACAATAACTTATAAAAATTCCTACATATCTGTAAGAAAAAAATAACACTTTAAAGGAAAAAAGATCCAAAAATAGGAGAAAATAAGTCAGAAAGTGAGAACTGCATAAGCTTCATAAGCTTAAAAATAGTTTGGCCTTGTTAGTGGTAAGAAGAGATGTAAATTAAAATGTCATCATTTTTCACCTGTCGTCAGCAAAGGTTTTTTTAAATGACAAAGCTAACCGTTGGTGAGGAGTAGGAAAAAGGTAGCTCCTCCCACATACTTCTGGGGGGAGTGGAAACTGATACAATATTTTTGGAGAGCATCCTAACAATAAGTACCAAGTACCATAAGAAACGCAGAGTTTCAGACACAGCAACTCCCCCTCTAGGAATATATGATCAGAAAATACTTGTGCTCCATGCCGTAAGCATTTCATGCCAGGATCACTGGTAAGAGCAAAAATTAGAAAGAATTTAAGCCCTGAAAAAGGAGGGCTGATCCACTGAACTATGGCAACTTCACAGGACAAAATATTTGATGACAAGTAAAAATCATGTTGAAGTTCGGGAAAAGACAACTGTGTGAGGACGAAAAACAGATCAGTGGTGGCCAGGGTCTGGGGTCCAGGGAGGGCTGGCTACGAAGGAGCGGGTGGGGGCACGGGTGACGACAATGTTCTGTATGTGAGCTGGTGGTCCCGCGACTGTAACAGTTTGCCCAAACTCATAGAAGTATGCTCTAGAAGAACGAAGTTTACTTTGTGTAAATTATATCTCAGTGACCTTGACTTTAAAAACGTCCTGTTGAAGAATACTAAACAGCCTGGGAAAATTTCGATGACCGATTAAATAAAGTGAGTAATTCGCAAAGTAGTGTGCACAGTGTGATTGGAATTTGGCGGGGAGGGCGGGTGTTACTTTTGAGAGCGACAGAGATGGGCGGCTTTGGCGAAACAGACTGAAAGGAAATGCGCCAAAATGTATCAGCATCTTGCTCTGGAAGTGAAATGAAATATTGCTTTTCTCCTTACTTTTTTTGTGCAGCGAACAACTCCTGTCAGGAGGGGAAAATGTTACAACTTGGAACCGTGGCCCTCTTGCTTCAGCTTTCGGGTGCTTTGGTGCTCTTTTCTCTTCGGCAGAGCCATCGAGCAAGTGAGAAACCCACCGAGGGAAACCAGCAGTGAGCAGGAGAGCCAGCGGGAGAGTGGGCGAGCGGTGGGCGGGGTGGACGCGGGCTGGCAAAGGGGGGCGGGGCGGGGCGGGGTGGACGCGGGCGAGCACAGGTGGGCCAGTGGGGGGGTCGGGGTGGACGCGGGCGAGCAATGATGGGCGAGCGCGGGGCGGGGGTGGGGTGGACGCGGGTGAGCACAGGTGGGCCAGTGGGGGGGTCGGGGTGGACGCCGGCGAGCAATGATGGGCGAGCGCGGGGCGGGGGTGGGGTGGACGCGGGCGAGCACAGGTGGGCCAGTGGGGGGGTCGGGGTGGACGCCGGCGAGCAATGATGGGAGAGTGCGGTGGGGGGGGCGGGCAAGCAAAGATGGGAGGTGGGGGGGCGGGCCAGCAAGGATGGGCGAGCGCGGGGCGGGGTGGGGTGGACGCAGGCGAGCAAAGATGGGCGACTGTGGGGGCGGGCGAGCAAAGACGGACGAGTTGAGGGGGGCTTCGCGTGGGCGAGCAAAAATGGGCGAGCGCGGGACGGGGAGGGGAGCGGACAGGCAGACAGACGGTTGTGGGGTGGAGCGGGCGCGGGTAGAAGGCGTGTTCCTGCGTTTTGATAGGGCTGAGGAGCTGCGAGGGGCCGGCCGTGTCCCGATTGGTTCACTGGGAATTAACGCCCAACGGAGCTTAGTCATTTCTTGAGCTGCGCTGGACGAGGAGGGCCTCGCCATGATAAGTGAGTCGGGCTCTCCCGCGGGGCTGGCGGCCTGGGCAGGGGGCAGGCCTCCCGGACCCCAATCCACGAAGGGCCAGAGGAGTCGCTTCCTTCCCTCACTCCCTCAACCATCTAACTAGCTGACTGTCTCTCAACCTTTTTGTCTCCCAAGAACGGGCGGCTGCTGCTGCAATCGGAGGAGGTGAGTTATCTGGATGCCCTCAGTCCCCACACCTTTGCTGGGCCCCAGGTCCTGGGATGGATGGAGAACTTAGAGACCCAGCGCTGCAGGGGTTATGAGGGCTGGCCCACCATCAGCCACTCCACTCCCAGAGCTGCCTGGATGAATCTTAGGGGCTACAGAGCGATACTCACAATACTCCTGCGGGAGAGGTCATCTCCATCCCCCACGCCCTGCTCCTCTAGTCCTTTTGTATAATGAGCACATACAGAAGATTTCATTTGAAAGGGGGTTCCTTGCTAAAAACAGCAATGGTTTATTTAATCCCACAAATATACACACACACCTGAGGCCCAGTGAGGGTTAGTGACTTCTTCAGTGTCACACAGCAAGTTAGAGACCCAACCAGGGCTATGCCTGGGCCTCCTATGACTTCTTTGCCCCCAACTGGCTTCACACCCCTTGGGACCCTTCTCCAACTTGCTGTCTCCCTTATGCTCAGAGGAGACAGTCCCCAGAAGAAGTCAGGGAATTCCTAAGGGGTCTGTTCTCTTGAGCCCATGCTCTGAACCAGGTCCTCTCCCCCTACAGCCCTGGCCGTGGGGGCTGTGCCCCTGGTGCTGGGCGCCATGGGCTTCACGGGGGCAGGAATTGCTGCCTCCTCCATAGCAGCCAAGATGATGTCCGCAGCCGCCATCGCCAACGGGGGTGGCGTTGCTCCAGGCAGCCTGGTGGCCGTTCTACAGTCCGTGGGTGAGTGTGCCCGGCAGGAGGAGGAGGGAGAGGAGGCCAGAGCCAGGAGGGGATTCAGCTCAGAGGCTAAGCCTGAGGGAGGGCCTGGCCCCTCCCTCCAGTTCCAGGGTCCTCAGCATCCCTGCTTGGTCTCTCCCTCACTGTCCTCTTTCTGGCTCCTTCTGAGTGAGGTTTGAGGTGGGAGGAGAGGGGTGAGGGGTTCTGAAGGGAGAAGAAGGGAAGGAGCCCAGAGCTGTGGATCCAGCCCTACCCAAATCTGACAGCTGGGTGGCCTAGGCAGGACCCCTCCCCTCTCTGAGCCTCCTAGCTTCCTGTGTAAAGTGAGGGACCCCGTAGCTCTTGGGGTCTGTGGCTGACTCTCCTCTTCCCATGTCTCTCACTTCCCATGAATTCACCCCTCTCTTCTCCCTCTCAGTCCCCAGCATCCTCTGCCCAAAGTGGAGCCCCCGGGGGTGTCAGTACCTAGAGGAAGGCCCAGGTAGGATCTCTGGGCCTCCTGAGGGGCCCAGGCCTCTGACCACTGCACGCTCCCTGTGCCCACCCTCTGTCTCTTCCTCAGGGGCAGCTGGACTCTCCACGTCATCCAACATCCTCCTGGCCTCTGCTGGGTCAACTTTTGGGGCCTTGCTGGGAGGTTCAAAAAAGGTACCCCCTCCCTCTGCCCCAGGTGCCCCCAAGGCTGAAGGGGACCAGCCAGGAGAAAATGTGTCCCAAGTCAAACCTCCAGAAGCCCCACTCAGGTCAGAGAAGCCTGAGAAATAAAGATCATGGCAGATGCACTTCTCTGTCTTTGCTCCTTGCAGCCCTTGTTGGAGGGATGTGAATGGGAGGTTTCCCGTTCTCCCCATTCCCACAGCCTGCCTTCTGGGGGGGCGCAGAGGGAGGGGGAAGGCTGACCAAGCACAGCTCAGTTGGCAGAAGGCTTTGGTTGGTCTAGTCTTATAAGGGATGGGCTGTATAAGCCAGGGCCATTCTCAGGCCGTCTGGGGGCCTCAGTTTACCCCTCATTCAAATCCTGATAAGACCGACCTCCCTCTATAGGCCCATACAGGAGGCGTCTCTATTTCTGGGTATAAGTACGCCACCTCTGTCTCTCCTGAGCTGGTGCAGCGGACACTGCAGGAGCCTTGCCCATATCCCCGGCCCTCACTCTCCCAGTACCTGCTGGGCCCCCTGTGACTGTCCTTCCTGGGCCCCGCCCCTGAGGCCTACTAGGCAGGCTGGAAGTGTCGAGGTGTTGGTGCCCCCAGAATAGCCCTCAGCCTGTGATGGATTCTAGTCGGGGGATATGCACCCCTCAGGGGGCCATCTGTGAGGCCTGGCCCACACTGTCTCCCATCGTCTCCAACAGGAGCGACCCTCAGATGCCCACAGTGCAGCCTCACTCATTAACGGCCCTTTCTTGGCTGCCTGTCCTTCCCTGTCTCATCTCCCACTCCCCTGTTGGTGCTCCCTGGGGTCACCTTTCACTCAACTCCTTGTCTCGGGGTCTCAGCCCAGGGCAGCTTCCCGCCCTCTCCTCAGGCCCCACTCAGCGTCCCACAGGGCTGAGCTCGCACAGCCAGCACTCTAGCAGATGGTTCCTGAAATCCGGCTGTGTTCAGGCCTTGTCCATCCTCGTCCCTCAGGATGAGGCTCAGACAGGAGGCCCCACAGTCTATCTCATAGTGACCCACCTGCCAGGACCCCAGGCAGGCCCAGGTGTGTCAGAATCCCAGCAGACAACACAGCTCACCTTTGGGGCAGGACCCCGAGCCCGGCTACCCAGGACAAGGCCTCATGCCAAGGCCCGAGGGGGAAATCTCCCAAAACAGTGGACAGTCCCTAAGTCTTTGCAATTTGTCAGGGAAAGCCTGGCACAATTTCACTTTGAAAAACATTCCCTCTTGGGGCCGGCCCAGTGGCATAGCGGTCAAGTGCACACGTTCTGCTTTGGTGGCCCGGGGTTCACCGGTTCGAATCCCGGGTGCGGACATGGCACCGCTTAGCAAGGTATGCTGAGATAGGCGTCCCACATAGAGAGTAGAAGATGGGCACAGATGTTCGCTCAGGACCAATCTTCCTCAGCAAAAAGAGGAGGATTGGCAGCGGTTAGCTCAGGCTGATCTTCCTCAAAAAAATAAAAGAAGAAGAAAAATGTTCCCTCTCACTTAGCTTTTCCTCTAGAAAATCCCGGAAATCCCGGTTCTCAAAGACACTCAACTGAGTCTGGCTGGGCCTGGCCCGAAGATGCTGGAACCTGTTGAAGTACTCCAGCTCCCCACCCACCCCCACCCTGAATCTCTTCATCAGTTTGCAATTGTCTGATTCAATACAAAAATAATTTTATCTCCCCAAAAACAGGCCAGGTGCTCGAGGAGGCAGCTGGAAGGGAGCTGGTGGGCAGGGAGCGAGTTTAAGGCTCCAGATCTCCTGGAAATAACCCAGAAAAGGGCCATCCTCACCTGGGGGAAGGCGCCCATCACGGGTAGTAGCAGAGTCAGGACGTTGGTCACTTCCCACGGGTTCTTTACCAACTTAGCAAGAGGGATGGCAGCTCAGCCCATCCTGGGATGCTGTGCGCGTCCATGTCATGATCCTGGGCCGTGTCTTAACCACAGGAGACCCACGTTTCACGTTATTGGTGTGGATCCTCTGGTGCCAGCACTCTAGATCACTCTGTGGCTAGCTAGGGTGCCCCAGGGGTGTCTCAGAGTTGCTGTGGGGTCTCCGAGGACTGAGGGCAGGGATCCTAGGAAACAGAAGCCCCTTCCTCCCTCCCCCAGGAGGTGCCATGGAAGTCACAACCCTCCGTCCACACCCCTCCCAAGCCCGCTACACTCCCCTCCCCACAGGACCCCTTTCTGCAACGCTGTTGTCCACAACCTCAGACCAGCCACTGTGTCCCCCGTGGGTCCTCTGGTCTCCTGGGAGGGGCGGGAGGGGGAAGCCGGTGGTGAAGCTGCACTTGTGTCAAAGGGTGAGTGTCCTAGGGCTGGGGTGAAAGGAGGGACAGGGCCAGAGACACGAGGGGCTACATCGCTCCCCTTCCAGTCTGAGCCTCCACAGATGTCCCATGACAGGCTCAGCCACAGGAGTGGCTCTCGTCAACCCGGGGACCTGCTGTGATCGGGCTGAGGCTTCAGCGGGTGCCCCCTCCCCAGGCGTCAGCAGGCAGTGTTTCTTTCCTTGGGCTGGTAGGGGTCTTGAGAAGAAACTTCCTCTCTCCGTTCTGGATGTTATAAGCTGGCTGCCAGCCTTCTGGGCGCCTCCTGACGGAGAAGACTGGGGGCTCAACACATAACAGGAACTCTCATTGTTAGTAGGAAGTTCCTGCTCTCAGCTGTGCCTGGGCCCCTGTCCCAGAGACCCGATCTCGCCAAAAATAAACGCCCAGTGGTCTGCTGGACGGGGTACCTGGGGATGTGCCTGCTTCCTAAACAGACTTCCTAAACCCTCTGGCTGCCAGTCCACCATAATGCCAACCCCCAGATGCTCAGCCCTTGGGGCCCTTCAGGGCAAAGTTGCCTCTTTCTCCCCTTCTCTACTGACAGCGTAAGGTTCAGCTTTCTTGGGACTACTGAGTGGAACCACATGTCCATGAGATTTCTGGCTCCTGAAGTTGGGCTGCTGTCCTCTTCTATCTCCTTCCTTTTGTCCATGTGGGTTTAAGCCTTTCTTTAGCCCCTTACTGTTATTTTAGGGGCATGTGGGGAAGGAAGAGGTGAAAGCAGCCATCCCTGTTGCTTGCATGGGAAGATTCCCCACAGTGTTCATAAAAACGTATGTCTGCTGGCTGTGAAAGAGACCCTCTTGGTTTAAACAAGCAGTTTCTTTCTGTAACTCAGTTGTGTAAAAGTCTAAGCCTGGCTGGTGGCTGTGCTCTGGGAGGCCCAGGCTCCTGCAGGCTTGTTGCTCTGCCTTCCTTAAGGGGCTGCTCCCATCTGTGGGGTAGGAGATGGCCACTCCCCTGCCTGCAGCAGAGCCTGTTGGAAGGGGCCCAGAGGCAAAGGCGGGCCCACCCACTTCCCTGACTGCCAGCCCAGAGAGGGGCATACTTCGTTTCCGCTTTCCTATCTCTGGCCAGAACCCCGTCCCCAAGCACACCCACCCACAAGAGGGACTGGGAATGCAGTCCTTTGCTGGTGATTGTGCCACTGACCGACCATCAGGGCTCTCTTCTGTGAGCCAGAAGGAAAGAGTAGACATCGGGCTTCTAACAGCGTTCCCTGTCCTCGTGATGAGGACCCCCACCTCGACAGGACGCCATCCCAGATCCCCACCAGGAGAATTCGCTCTGCCTCCTGTGCTCTAGGCTTCAAGGTCCTGAGCCATCGTGTGCCAGAATGTGTTAGCAGGGAATGTGCCTGGCTTCCGCTGACCGGGGGCTCCTGAGGGCAGGGTGGGGGGACCCCTGGAATCCACAAGGGGAGGACCTGGGTCCCCTGTGCCTGTGGGAGCCAGAAGTTTCAGTATTCCCCCCGCTGCCAGAGTGAGTTCATCAGGCTCCTGAGCAAGCCAGCTGTCAGCCAGGTAGGGGGAGCCAGGGTATCAAGGCAGCAGTAGTTTCTGTCCTGTGTCACCGATTACCACAAACTTAGAGCCTTAAATTAACACCCACTTATTGTCATGACCGAGTTCTCTGCTTCGGGACTCACAAGGCCAAAACAAAGGTTCCAGCCTGAACACCTCTCACGTGCAGCCCGCGGTAAGAACCTTCAAATCCCTCTTGCTCCAAATCTCTGACTTCCTCTTCAGCGATGAGCAGAGAACACTCTGCCTGTGAAAGGCTTGTGTGATTTGATTAGACCCACCTGCAGGATCTCTGTTTGTCGAATGACTGAACGTAAGTACAGGAGTCATAGCTCATCACGTCCATAGGAGCCACGCACACCCAAAGGCGGGGCATATACAGGGTGAGGCCCACTGGGCACCCTGCTTACAGTTCTGCCTGGGCAGAGGCCAAACCGGAGGGTCCGAGCCATGGAGCCCGGAGGTGGGGGCTAAAGACTCAACGTCAGAGTAGAAACAGCTGCTCTGGTGTGTGGGGGCCTCACCTTCATGATGGGACAAGCAGGAGGTCGGGACACACTGTCTGACCAGTGGGTGCTCTGGGGTGGCCTTGCAGGGCTGTGTGCTGGGCCTCGGCAGGGAGGGAGGCCGGCGTGTCCACCTTCCATATCCAGGTCTTCTCAGGGGAAGAGGGTGCCCAGACTGGCACCTGAGGCAGAGGCTTTCCCTTTGCCCCCGAGGAAGGTGGTCAGAGGCTCTAATGAACCAGCAGTTGGAGGCGTGATCGGGGGAATGTGTGCATGTTGGGGGAGGGGATTCACAGGTTTTTACCAGATTCTTCAAGGCATCAGACAAATGGGGAAAGAAAAGAATCAAGCACTGAATTAGTTAAACCCTAAGGGGCTCGTTCCTATGGCTGGATGGCAACTCGGCTCCTTGGAGAAGCCGCTGAGGACACGGATGAGCTGCTTAAAATGCCCGAAAGCGCAAGACTCATAGGTTTGTTTCTCAGTGGAACCGGGATCCCGTCAGGCTACTGACAGCTCCTAGGATGGGGTGTGCAGGAGTGTGGGGTCCGTGAGGGGTCACTGTCGTGCTGAAATCCCTTCAGTGTCTCTCCAAACCCTCAGGATGAAGTGCAAACTCCCCTTCTCCCCAATATGCCTGCTATGGCCTGAATGTTTGTATCCCCACAAGAGTCGCAGGTTGAAGTCCCAACTGCCATGGTGACGGCCTTAGCAGCTGGGCCTTGGGCGGTGCTTAGATCATGAGGACGGAGCCCTCGAGAATGGGATTAGTGCCCTCCTATAGGAGACCCCAGACAGCTTCCTTGTTCTCCTGTCACGTGGGGACGCTGGGAAGATCTAGGAAGAAGAGTCTCTCCGGACGCCTCACCTGCCAGAGCCTTCTCTCAGACTCCCAGCCTCCAAAACTGTGAGAAATACATTTCGGCTGTGCATGAGCCGCCCTGTCTGTGGTATTTTTGTCACAGCAGCCTGAACGGACTAAGACCGCTGTTACAGCCTTCGTCTGGGCCCCCACAGAGCCCTGGGCTGGCCTCCCATGTGGCACTTGTCAGAGGGCCGTATGGATGGCCATCTGCCTGTTGGTCCATCCGCCCAGCAGAACAGGAGCGCTTCCCGGAAAAGGCCAAGTTGCGTCCCCCTGGTCCCTCCCACCTGGCCGGGGCCTGACCCGCAGCAGCTGCACAGAGTGTGAGGAAGGCGGAGTGAATCAACGTGGAAGCAGGCTTTCCGAGGCTCTGGGATGAACCCAGCCCAGTGAGGAGAAGTTTCTACAAACCTCGTTGTGGGAGAAGGACATTTAGGGACCAGGTGCTGAAGCAGAAAGCTCAGAGCCTCTGAAAGCTGTTCCCTCTGGCTGTTGGGGAAAAAGCCCAGGGCCGGGGCCGTGGACATTGACTCTGACGGGGCAGTCACATCCCAGGGCCTGTGCTGTCTGAGCCCAAGCCAAACCACTTGGAAAGTAGCCACTGGACACGTAGAGGCGGCAGGTGGGGTCAGTGGGCCAGTGAGGCTCGGCTTTGAGGTAAGTGGTCCAAACAGGATGCCCTCTATCCCCGACCCCCAACTCCACACAGGAACTGAGCCTAGGACCCACCTGGGGCCATTTAGATCAACTCCCTGCTCAGAGAGGGGCCGATGAGGCCCAGAGGGGAAGTGACCGGGCCAGGGTCACATGCGGAGTCAAAGCAGGGCAGGGGCAGCTTCCCCTCTTTGCGTTTAGGCTCTGTCCGGCTCACCGCACCCCAACACCATGTTGTTCTGTGACCCCCCGGCGGGGAAAGAGAAGTGAGCCCTCCCCCACCCCGACTTCTGGTGAGCAAGAAGAGGGGATCTGGGAAGGGTGGCCACAACTCATTTTATTCCTTATTTGCTTCTGGGGGTGCAACGTTTGGCACACCGTCACCCGGGACTGGTCCCTCGCTGCCTGGCAAGGGCTGGCCCCACCCAGTCCTCTCCTGTGCGGGGCTGAGTGGCAGGAGCTATTACAGGGGTGCCATGAGGGACACAAGGGCAGACCCAGTGGAGCCCAGGATGACTTTGGAGGACAGGGAGAGTCCAGCCGCTCCTAGAGGAGAAGCAGAGGTGAGCAGAGTGGGAGGGGGAGGCTGGGACAGCTCTGTGCCCAGAACCATGAGGTCATCGACTCCAGGGCCCCTCATGGGGCCTGAGGCCCAGACCGCCCAGCCAGCAGCCTCCTGTTTCCCCAACCCCCAGGATGTCTGCTTTGGGAGAGCTGCTGCAGGCAGCTACCCAGTGGCATGAACCCTGGTGGTGAAACCGAGGGCTGGAAGCTCCATCAGTCTTTAGGGCTGGAGGCTGGACCCGGGGGGATGGAGATGTCCCAGGAACACAGCCACTCTGCTGTGGCAGAGTCAACCTGAACCCAGCACACCCCAGGCTGGAGCTCTATCCCTCGCTCCTCCACCTCCCTCAGAGAAACCCAGAGAGCAGACATGGAGGGGGACAAAGGCGGAGAGACCGGGATCACCGGGGCTAAGATCTGGGCTGCATCCTCTGAGGCTCTGTCCTTCCCCTCGCCCGCACAGCAAACCCTGTCGGGGACACTCACCCACGGACTGTAGAGTGGCCACCAGGCTGCCGGCCGCAACTCCACCCCCGTTGGCAATGGCGGCCGTGGACATCATCTTGGCCGCTAAGGACGAGGCGGTGATTCCTGCCCCAGTGAAGCCCATGGCGCCGAGCACCACGGGGACAGCCCCCACGGTCAGGGCTATGGGGGGAGAGGAGCTGGGTTGAGGGGAGGGCTGGGGGAATGGACCCCGCATCCCCCAAACTCTCCTCAAGCTCGGGGATTTCAGGAGGTCCAGAGAAGCGGGTGAACTCTGAGCTTGGGGGAGAGACAGGCGTGGCCAGCATCCTGAGTCGAGGGCGGCACCACTAGCTGGGAAAGTGAGGGGAAGGACTTGTGGGGTCACTCGGGCCGGGGCTCTGAGCCAGGCTCTGATCTAGCAGGAACTTCCTTGGGAAAGCCACTCGTTCTCTGGGCCACAGTTTCCACCCCAGAAGATGCCAGAATTAGGGAGTGGTTGGAAGCATCCGGTCCTTGCTGAGGAGATCTTTAATTCAGGCAAATCTTACCCAGGGGCCTGGCATGAGCTGGAGTCCCAGCGTAGGGCTCCATGGCGTCACCACAGAGCCAGCAGAGGTCACTAGACCCAGGGCGCTGAGCCAATGGCTTCTCCTTAATGCTCTTCCTGTGTTCAAACTGGTGCATGTCTCATCCTATATAAGCTCATGACATCCCTGATTGGGCAGTACTGGCCTGTCAATCATGGGAGGAAACAGGAGCTCCAAGACCCGCCCAAGGTCACACAGAGAATGCTCTGCAAGGAGGCTGGGCCCAGCTGGGGCTGCCTCCCCAGCAGTTTCCATGACACTCCTGGCTTCAAGCTGCTGTTTCTTGTTTTCAGTCCTTGCTTCCTGCTCATCTCCATCCTTCCTCCTGCACCCCTACCTTCCAGGGGAGGCCTTGGGTAAACCTGGGCTGCACAAGGCTGGTTGCTGCTCTAGTCCCAGGGTCTGGGGACAGAAGGGGACTTGAGCCGCTTCCCTGCAGAGACTCACCTCCTCCAACCACAGCTGCAGTAGCCTTGGCTGGAAAGCAGAAGAACATTCTGTGAGTGGACCCACTCTGGCGTCCCCTCCACTTCTGAACCCATGGCCCGCCTCTCGGGAGGGGCTGCCCCAGGTTGGGAGACACAGGAAGGAACAACCCCCGCCTGACCCTCCCTGCTTCACTCAGAGCACTGGGATTTCCTGAGAAGGTGGACCCCTGCCCTGAGCTTGGCGAGGATTGCTGGGGAGTCTGAGTCCAGAGGCACATGCCCCGTCCCGTGTGGCTTCGTGTGCCTTAGCCGGGAGTCCTCTGGAGGTGGGATTTGAGGTCCTTGCTCCAGAAAACTCAGTCATCAGATACACTTTGTTCCGTGTGCTCTGTCTGCTGACTGGCTGGCAGGTTGGCATCCCAGGGCCCCGACACGCAGCAGCCCACTGAGTCGGGTGCTGGGTGTCTGCCCGCCTGCCTGCTGAGCTCCCCCGGGGTCATCATGGGGAGGGGCCTGGCCCTCCTAGGCTGTTGAGAACCTGTCCTGCCCTGACGCCTCCTCCCAGACCGGCCTCTGCTTTTCCATCTACTGGTGCTCCCAGGCTCCACTAGGGGCAGCAGCCCCTCCCTCCTCCCTGCCCAGGGCCCTGGGACCACGGTCCCTCATCTGTGAGTGAAAGACAAGGTTCTCTCCCTCTGGGCTTTTGGAGAATTAAAGGAACTGAGGAATGTCCAGTGCTAGCAGAAGGACGAGGGCATCACCGCGTTGGATCCAACCCAGCTGTTCTCATTATTTTCAGTTTTTCAGTTGCTTCTCGTCAGCCGAGGGGTCCTCCACTCCTGACACACAGAGAGGACTGCCAGCCGTGGCCCAGGCCCTAGCTTGCTCATCGCATTTCTGTGCACTGTTGGTGGGGGGCCCGGGCAGGGTGTGTGTGTCAGTTACCTGCGAGTGGGGAAACGGTCAGGGCCGCGGCAGGCGCACCCAGTAGGTTGAAGCCATTCAGTGTCCCCAGCCAGGACCCCAGGGCAGACACGGCTGGGCCCAGGGCAGCCTTGGATGACAGGGTGAGCCCTGAGGAAGAACAGATGCTGAGTGCAAGGGGGTCAAAGATCAGAGGTCGGATAGTGGTCAGAGGCCCTGTCCCCCCTTCCATGCTATGCTGTCTGTACTGGCAGAGGTGGGGGCCCTGGAGTCCCCCCAGTGGAGAGCAAGGTCAATGGTGGTGGATACTCATGGGAGCACTTGCAGCCATTGAAAGCCAGGATCCGATGCTCACCTGGCAACACTGAGGGATTCAGTGTTTCTTGTGAAGAAAGCAGTAGGTGAGATACACAACCTACTATTCCGTATGCAAATTAAAACACATGCAGACCAAAAAACACCAATTTTGCAAAAATATATATGAAAAACAGATACGCACTAAACATATTAGAAAGGTTGACTTTGAGGGAGGGAGAAATCGAGGGCAAAAGGGAAGATAAACGGAGAGAAAAAATTAGTAGAACTGGAGATGGAGCTCCCTTGAGCTAATGAAGAAAACGGCCTGAAGTAAGGAATTTCTTTGAAATCAGTGCTCTGGATCTGAGAGCCAACAGGACTCACTGCCAGGAAGGCTTGTTGGCCCTGGAGGGAAAAAGCTCTGAGAGGTGAATTCTGGTGGTGAATCAGGGGAAATGGAAGCCAGAGAGGAGGCCCCAGGCAGAGAGGTCCCCTCAGTCTAGGCAGTGGAGACCTGGGCCCAAAGGGAGGGGCCCAGATGCCCTGAGAGAGAAAGCCAGGGCAGACCCCCAGCGGCAGGTCAGAGCCAAGGGGATCGGCTGCAGGTGGTACCACCCTCTCCCTCCCACAGGTCCCTGGGCTGGACCCTGTGCCTTCCCAGCCACCTCCTCAGCCCCCACCAGCCCCTTCCAGCAACTCTCACCCAGTGATGGAAGTCCAGCCAGGACACTGCCGGAGGCCGCCCCTCCCACTTTGGCCAGGCTTGCTGCTGACATTATCTTGGAGGCCAGGGAAGAGACTAAGATGCCTGCCTGGCCTAACTCCATGGCAGAGGAAGTCTCAGGCGCCCACTGGAGCCAAATCTGCAAAAGAGTGGAGCTTTGATGGGGAGCTGGGCCACCAGAACTGGGGTGGTGCCCACCACCTCGAAAATCTCAAAGGGCTCCAGGGGGCATAGAGAAGCTGCTCTGAGCTGTTGGGGGAGCAGGCCTGGAAAGCGGCTGGGGTGTGGATGTTGGGGTTATGAAAGTTCTTATGTAAGGAGAGGGTAGCAGGGGATGGATTTTATTTCCCCATTTGGGCTACTTCCTTCTTCCGGAAAATGCCAGTGCCAACTTCTGAGATTTTTCTGGAACTCCATTAAATCTCCAGAGAGCAATTTAAAAGGTACCAAAATTCGGAATTCAGAACCAATTGTGTTTTTTAAGGCACGTAGTGGGCAGGTTGCTCCGGGTCCTGTTCTTACACAATCTCCTCACTAACACAATGAGAAAGACGAGATTACTATCCCCATTTTACAGACGAGGAAACATGGGCACAGACAGGCTAAGTGATTCACCCAGGGGCGCGAGGCTTCGAGTGGCAAAGCAAGATCTGGCGGAGGCCCAGCGGCTTCAGAGCACGGGCTTGGCGTGGCTCTGATTTGGTTTCTCCTAGGGCTTGTCTCGTCCCCCTGCCTGTCTCACCCCCACTGGGGCATGGACAAGGCTGGTTGCCCCCAAAGTCCCAGAGCCCAAGGTCTGGTGGGGGCCTGAGTCCCTTCCCTCTGAGACCCACCCTCTCTGATAGCAGCCGCCCTGATGAGAAACAAAACAACGTTCTGCAGGTGGATCCACCGGGGCCTCCCCTGCTCTCGTCGAGCCCAGCGCCCACCTGAGGCTGGGGGCCGCAGGAAGGAGCAGCGCCTGGCCACCCCTCTGTGTCTTACCTAGAGAAGCGGATTTTCTGCAAACGTGGAACCGACGTTGTGGTCTTGACTTGGGATGTTTCCTGCACAATCTGACTGGGGATGTTCACACCAGCTCCGCCCAGGCTGAGGAACGGCCCGAGTGGCAGGCAGCGAATGAGGGAGGTTTCGTTTTACAGGAAAATGAAACTACAGACATTTTGCTCCTCCCTTTCCCAGTTAGAGGACAACAATGTAGTGATTATAGAGATGGGATTTGGTCACTGCATCTGCCGCAGTCGGTTCCTGTAAGATGGTTTGTCATTTAAATCAGGGATGGGGTATGCTGTCTGCATAATAAAGTTCATAAGAACTCTGATCACAGTTATATAGTAAAAGGATAGATATTAATTTCTAATGGAGACAAGAAGGTGATTTTCAGAATAATATTAATCCTTGCAATGTCCAGATGTTCAGTTATTCCAACAGTCTGTGCTTGGGCCAGCCCTGGTGGCCTAGTGGTTAAATTTGGTGCACTCCACTTCGGTGGCCTGGGTTCGGTTCCCGGGCATGGACTTAACACCACTCATCCATCAGTGGCCGTGCTGTGGCAGTGGTTCACATAAAAAATAGAGGGAGATTGGCCACAGATATTAGCTCAGGGAGGATCTTCCTCAGCAAAAAACAAGCAAACAAAAATCTATATTGAAGGCCCACCACGCAGGACACTGATCCAGGCCCTAAGATAGAGCAGGGACCATGCTAGACTCAAATATCTGACCTCATGGGGTTTACAAGCCAGTGGGGGAGATGAAACCAGAACGAAATATACAGGATATTATTTGAAGAAGTGCTAAAGCAGATGAAGGTAGAGGAGTGAGCCAGGCAGAATTACGGAGCAAAGTTGTTCCAGGTAGAAGGAACAGAGATGGCAAAGAGCCCAGGTGGGAGAGGAACAGGCAGGAGGTCAGTGTGGCTACAGCAGGCGAGCAAGAGAGAGAGAGGCAGGAGCTGATGTCGGAGGTTAACAGGGAGCCAAGCTCCGTGAGGCCTCAGAAGCCACTGCAAGGACTCGATCTGGTGCTCTGAGCGAGATGGAAAGCTACTGCAGGGCCCGACGCAGAGAAATGACAGGATAGTTTTGCTATGGCTGCTGCGTTGAGAATAGACTAAAGAGAGAGGATTTCTGTAATTTAAATTTAAATATTCAGCCCAGGGAGTGTGACATAGACATGTTATTTTCATTAGTTTAAGCTATACTCTGGTGGTGATTTGCAGCCCTGTTCAGGATTCCACACACTCCCGATCAGCGACTTTCAGCCCTAGAGACTTTGGTAATTCACGTTGTGAATGTGTACGCTGTGGCATCACACCCTCAGCATCCCAACAACATTTTGGGTGGGGGAGTCCGTTCTGATTCTTTGGGGTGTTCACAACGGTGCTGAGGCTTCAGTCCCTTGTGGATGGAGTGACACATGGCCGGCACGTGGGCACGCTCTTCATGCAGCAAGTCTACAGAATTTCAGTAGTACATTCAACTTCTCCTAAAGCTTCTACCACCATCTCGTCCCAGCTCACTCTCCGATGATCACTTATTTCATCCAGAAGTTAGACACAATCAGAAAAGAATTCTCTTCCCAGCATCAAACCCACCAGCCCCCAGCATCTGTATCCCTATACTCTGCCTTCCCTCCCTTGCTCTGGATGAACAAGCCCAGCTCCTCCGGGTTTCATCCCCTCTTGCCTACTCCAAGACTTTGATCTTGCAGCTATCCGCTCTCTCTCTTGAATTCCCGAGAATGTAGCACTGAGTTTGGATGTCTTCCTGGAAGGTCTGCCTCTGGATGTTGAGAGCAGCTCAGCCCAGAATGGAGCAAAGTCCCAAACAATGAGGCAGCAAATGAGACAGGTTTTGTTTTTCCAGGAAACTGAAACCACAGACATCTTTCTCCTCTTTTGCCCAGTCAAGGGAAAAATCTAGTTATTGTGGGGGACTGGAATTGGCCACCCCAAGATATGTCTCTTTGGCATGAGGATTATTTTGGGCTGGTTACTTTTAAAAACTGCAGACAGGACAAGGGAAGTCGCTGTCGCCACAGTCGGAGCCGCGGCCGCCGGGAACAGCCGGGACCCCCCGCCTCACCGCCCTCGCCCAGCCTCTCGCGCCAGGCCGTCGGAGAAGACCTTCAAGCAGCACCGCACCTTCGAACAAAGAGTAGAAGATGTCCGACTTATCCGAGAGCAGCATCCTACCAAAATCCCGGTGATAATAGAACGATACAAGGGGGAGAAGCAGCTTCCTGTCCTGCATAAAACCAAGTTCCTTGTGCCTGACCATGTCAACATGAGTGAGCTCATCAAGATAATTAGAAGGCGCTTACAGCTCAACGCTAATCAAACCTTCTTCCTGTTAGTGAATGGACACAGCATGGTGAGCGTGTCCACACCGATTTCTGAAGTGTATGAAAGTGAGAAGGATGAAGATGGATTCCTGTATATGGTATATGCCTGTCAGGAGACATTTGGGATGAAATTGTCAGTGTAAGACTAGAAAAATGCGTCTGTTCTAGAATTTTTTAAACCCTTACCAAGGAAAAACAAAGGGATGTTACCAACTGAGATCGATCCGTTCATCTAATCACAGATCATCAAAACAGTAGTGTTCCTGCCTAGGAGTTTTAGGAAGTTGTTTTTTTGTACTTAAAGCAGAAAAACTGAGCTGCAAATGAGCACATTCAGCTTTGGAAAACTATTATTTAACCTAGGCCGTCTTGTTTTCAAATTTAGAAGTTTAAAAATAAAATACTTTGCATTCTGAGTTGCCAATAAAACAGACCTTCAAGTTATTTTAATGCTCTTTCTCCAATAGGAATTTGCAATTTGAGCATTCAGAGACATGAGTCTCCTCTCCAGGTTCACAGAACCTGCCGACTTTTTATGCAAGGGTTTCTACTCAACTAGAGAAATCTTCCCAAGAGGATCTACAAGCATAAGTTGTCGAGCATAGCTCCCCAAAACGCATTTGCCATAATTGGCAAAAAGCAGGGCAAATGGGGGTGTCTGAGAAAACTCTGCACTGCTGTCTGAGGTTCCTGATTCCTGATAAGTCTCCCCAACGTCGACGCGCTTGCAGTGGGAGTATTTTGATTTGTTCCCTAGATAGTTACACACAGAAAAGCACCACTGCTCACTAGGAACCTTGAATAATTTATCATTTTGATTTAGTTTCTCAAAAAGCCCAGAGAAAAAGAGCGACCTTTCTTCTGTTTTGGATGTTCTTTAAGAGCTCATAGCAGAGCCTGCTTGGGTAAATGAGCAAGCGGCTGGATCAGTTTCCTTCCTGAGGACAGTGCTGGGAGCGATGGGATACTGAAAGGAAAAGCATTACCATTCAGATGCGCTTCCTCCATCCTGTGGCTTAAAGCTGTAGATGATCCATGTTTTATGTTAAGTGTGTGATGAAAATATGTTATTAAAGTTACAGCATTTTTAAGAGTATTTCAGTTATCACTGTTAGGTTGACCCACCATCAGAATTCCCCACCAAGTGAATGTCAATGGTGAAGAAAACACAGCAAGAGGAGACCCGCGCTCTTCCAGATGTCAACGGCAAGAGTTAAACATTTTCCAAGTCCAAGTAGAACACATGACCAGTGCTTCCTCCTGCCTGCATGGGGTTCATATTTCCTGTGTCTGTGGGAGTCTCACAGACCACTTAGACCGTACGTGTAGCAGGTCACGATTTACCCTTGTGTATTTAGATGTGTGGAACATGTATTTGTTAGTGGAAGTTATCTTCGGGAACGGAGGGAAAAGTAATATTACTGCGTCTGGGCCCTCAACCCCCAACCTCCCGTCCGCTGCTCTTCCCGCTGCATGCCGCTGCCCACATGGCTAACTTTGAATATGTATATTTTTACATTATGTAAATCCTTAATCAGCCTGTCTTGTTTAGATTGTATATGCCATTATATCGGACATTCTTGTAACTGCTGTGTGATCAATAAGATTCCTGTAAGAAATTCTGCTTTTTAAAAAACAAAAATACCATGCTGAGAGGGGGAGCTTACATCCCACATTAGTGGGTGATCACTCTATTTATAGGATCTTTAAAACAAGTACATTTTAACAAACTAAGGTGAATAAAGGCACAACTAAAAACTGTCAAAAAAAAAAAAATTCTGAAAAGCAGAATTTACTTACCCTTCGTTAAGAGACATTTACATTGTAAAGGAAATCTCCTTTTGTAAAGGTGTCTCCCTCTCTGTACCAGGAAGGAGGCAGGGATGACCTTATCTCTAGAAACTTATCAATGCAGAAGGCAAGGACTCAATTCTGCGTAATAACCTGACTCTTGTTTACTGTACCTTTCTGGTAATCTCCCATGATTGACTCCCCCACCCCCAACATCCTCCTTTGTCTTTAGCTGAAGGTGATATTTAGGGTGGTGGCTTCAGCCATTTTGGTGAGTTGCTCAGGTTGCCTGAGCCTCTCCCATGTATACATGTTATAAAGCTTTGTTTAATTTTCTTCTGTTATTCTGTGTGATGTGAATTTAATTTGTTCTCTGGCCAGAAGAACCCAGAGCAGGTAGAGAAAATGTCTTCCTCCCCTACACTGCCATCGGAGGATGCATGTACCGGCATGCATCTTAGAGGCCAGTCAAGTAGACTGGGGTTCCGGGACTCTTTGTCTGGCTGTTTCAGCTCTCAGGGGAGTTTGTCATAAGGGGTCCCAGTTGCTTTTCATAGAGGCCTTTGTCGTCTCAACCTTTGTTGCTTGCTGTGCAATGAAGGCCTTTACTTTCTTAGATTATTTTTGGGAGTGAACCTTCTGGATCTCTTTTGGGGATGCCTTTTGTGTCCATGGTTAAGCTTATTGGTTGAGTTGCTGTTGAGATCCTACTCCTCAATGTGGCCAGACGATGGATCATTTAAATTGAGAAAACCTCTAAATTGGGGGGAGGGTGAATTGTGAGAGCTCTCATCATAATTTTTGGTACCTACGGTACCAAATGAAAAGGCCAAATTAAAAAGGAAACACACACACAAAAAATAATAATAATGAGTAGGCTTAAGACACTGACTCAGGGTACAATTGAATTGGTGAAATATAAAAGTGTAAGTGTTGATAAGATTACAAAGTTTGGAAAGCTTGAGCTGATTTTCTTTATATAAAGAGGTTATATCAACTTTGCCTGAGTATGTTTTAAAATGTCTGGCTGGGAATGCTTCCCTATCCAATAGTATAAGACCAAGACCTATTAAGCAAGTCCTGTCCATGGGCCCTGTCCCCACGCTATTCTCTGAATAAAGGAGCACTACTTCCAGACTTGAGAGTCCAAGAAATCTTTCTTTTTGATTCCTTGGCTCACCGAGCCCACTTGCTTCACCAGCTTGTGAGCTGAAGTTCTAGTCTTCCTTGTGCCTTTCTCTTTTTCAAGGATGGATCTAAAATCACTTCTCCATCGGGAACCTTCTCAGTCAGCTGTATGAATCCATGTTTGCTGCCCAGGGCTACTCTGTGGGGCAAATTGTGGCATTCAGCTTGAAGAGAATCAGTATCTTAAGCCTGAGGGTGATGGAGAATGAATTAATCCATTCCTTCCTAATCCTATCTTTAATATATAAATTTTACATGAGCACGGGTTGGCCACTTAAGTCATTAGGACGGTCACCAACCTCCAAGACTCCCGTGGAAGGTTTCTTTTCCTAAGGCTGGATTGGTATCCCTCCCTATGGCTCCTAACCACACTCCGAACCGCGGGAAAGTCCTAGTCTGGACTCTGGTACAAGGAAAGTACCAAACTCTAACCTTTGGTTGAGTATGGCCACCCCTTCTTGGTAGAATGGATCCAGGATGCACCAGAGGATCCACACCAATAACGTTATTGATATAATATTGATAATGTTATTGATATAAATGTTTTGAAATTATATAACAGTCCTAAAATTCTAATCTGTCCTAGTTATCAGGCATAATTCTAATTATTATTTTAAGGTGTTGTATATCACAGAAATAAACAAGTTTCTCTGTCAATTGTCATTTTTGAGTTTTTTGTTATAGTTATTGCTTTACTCTGATGCTTTCTCCTTTTTCTGTAATTTCCTACCCAGTTCAGTTCTATGATCTGAAAGTTTATCAGAAAGCTGCATTCTAGAGTAAGTGTCAGTCTTTCCCATGAATCTCTCTGAAGCAATGAGAGTTCCTGTTATGTGTTGAGCCCCCAGTCTTCTCTGTCAGGAGGCGCCCAGAAGGCTGGCAGCCAGCTTATAACATCCAGAACGGAGAGAGGAAGTTTCTTCTCAAGACCCCTACCAGCCCAAGGAAAGAAACGCTGCCTGCTGACGCCTGGGGAGGGGGCACCCGCTGAAGCCTCAGCCCGATCACAGCAGGTCCCCGGGTTGACGAGAGCCACTCCTGTGGCCGAGCCTGTCATGGGACATCTGTGGAGGCTCAGACTGGAAGGGGAGCGATGTAGCCCCTCGTGTCTCTGGCCCTGTCCCTCCTTTCACCCCGGCCCTGGGACACTCACCCTCTGACACAAGTGCAGCTTCACCACCGGCTTCCCCCTCCCACCCCTCCCAGGAGACCAGAGGACCCACGGGGGACACAGTGGCTGGTCTGAGGTTGTGGACAACAGCAGTGCAGAAAGGGGTCCTGTGGGGAGGGGAGTGTAGCGGGCTCAGGAGGGATGTGGATGGAGGGTTGTGACTTCCATGGCACCTCCTGGGGGAGGGAGGAAGGGGCTTCTGTTTCCTAGGATCCCTGTCCTCGGTCCTCGGAAACCCCACAGCAACTCTGAGACACCCCTGGGGCACCCTAGCTAGCCACAGCGTGATCTAGAGTGCTGGCACCAGAGGATCCATACCAGTAACGTGAAATGTGGGTCTCCTGTGGTCAAGACACGGCCCAGGATCATGACATGGACGCGCACAGCATCCCAGGATGGGCTGAGCTGCCATCCCTCTTGCTAAGTTGGTAAAGAACCCGTGGGAAGTGACCAATGTCCTGATTCCGCTACTACCCGTGATGGGCGCCTTCCCCCAGGTGAGGATGGTTCTTTTCTGGGTTATTTCCAGGAGATCTGGAGCCTTAAACTGGCTCCCTGCCCACCAGCTCCCTCCCAGCTGCCTCCTCGAGCACCTGGCCTGTTTTCAGGGAGATAAAATTATTTTTGTATTGAATCAGACAATTGCAAACTGATGAAGAGATTCAGGGTAGGGGGTGAGTGGGAAGCTGGCGTACTTCAACAGGTTCCAGCATCTTCGGGCCAGGCCCAGCCAGACTCTCGAGTGTCTTGGATAACAGGGATTTCCTAGAGGAAAAGGTAAGTGAGAGGGACAATTTTTCAAAAGTGAAATTGTGCCAGGCTTTCCCTGACAAATTGCAAAGACTTAGGGACTGTCCACTGTTTTGGCAGATTTCCCCCTCGGGCCTTGGCATGAGGCCTTGTCCTGGGTAGCCAGGCTCGGGGTCCGGCCCCAAAGCTGAGCTGTGTTGTCTGCTGGGATTCCGACACACCTGGGCCTGTCTTGGGTCCTGGCAGGTGGGTCACTATGAGACAGACTGTGGGGCCTCCTGTCTGAGCCTCATCCTGAGGGACGAGGATGGACAAGGCCTGAACACAGCCGGATTTCAGGAACCATCTGCTAGAGTGCTGGCTGTGCGAGCTCAGCCCTGTGGGACGCTGAGGGGGCCCTGAGGAGAGGGCAGGAAGCTGCCCTGGGCTGAGACCCCGAGACGAGGAATTGAGTGGGAGGTGACCCCAGGGAGCACCAACAGGGGAGTGGGAGATGAGACAGGGAAGGACAGGTAGCCAAGAAAGGGCCGTTAATGAGTGAGGCTGCACTGTGGGCATCTGAGGCTGGCTCCTGTTGGGAGACAGTGTGGGCCGGGCCTCAGAGTTGGCCCCCTGAGGGGTGTGTATCCCCCGACTAAAATCCATCACAGGCTGAGGGCTATTCTGGGGGCACCAACACCTCGACACTTCCAGCCTGCCTTGTAGGCCTCAGGGGCAGGGCCCGGGAGGGACAGTCACAGGTGCTGGCAGCAGGGGGCCCAGCAGGTACTGGGAGAGTGAGTGCCGGGGATACAGGCAAGGCTCCTGCAGTGTCTGCTGCACCAGCTCAGGAGAGACAGAGGTGGCAGTACTTATACCCAGAAATAGAGACGCCTCCTGTATGGGCCTATAGTGGGAGGTCGGTCTTGTCAGGAGTTGAGCTGGGTCTGGGCTTTTTTGCTGCTCCGGCTGCTGTCACTGCTCCACCAGTGTTCTGCCACACACCCATCTAGGTGAGCAGTGTGGGATAGGCTGCCGAGAGACCAAAGAAAAGGCCGGGAGGCAGCGAACGAGACATGTGTGTTTATTGGGAGTTACTTACATGGATGGTCCAGTGGCAGCTGGCTGGACAGCATCGTGCCCCCGCTACCGCCCCCTGAGAGAAGCCAGCTTAAGTAGGCAGTGGAAGAAAGGCTGTGTGCTTACCAAGGGGGACTGTCCGTATGCGACCTGCATTCCAAGGACCAGTACCCCCACCACCCCCAGCCGAGGGCCTCCATGTTCCCTCAGACCATGAGGGTCTTGGGGCTAACTCTCCCACGGGAAAGCAGCTGGGTTGGCCAAGCCCAGGACTGTTATCATCATGAGTGCTGGCATGTAGACCAGACAAGGAGCCTCAAGGACACATGACCTTTAAAGGGGCACACCAGCTAATGCCCCTACAACCAGCTTCTCATCAGCATTTCCTTGAGCTTCTCATGGACACTGCTCTTTCTCAGCATCTGCTCACCCAGGCTTCAGATGTCCATTTGGTGTGTGCATCTTGGAGAGAGTCCCTCTGCATCCCTGCTCCACCCACAGTGTAGACATTTGTTGCTTGTTACTTGCTGGCCTGGCGGCGGGGGCAATGGGGTTCTCTGTGGTCCCTTCTAGCCTCAGTCTGAGCAGGCCCTGGGGGCCTGGGCCTGGGGGTGGGGTTTTCTTAAAGTTGCCCCACTCCAGTGGTGGGCAGGTTCTAATTGTCTGGGCCCAGGAAGGTTGAGAACCCCAACCTGAGTGGCAGAGGTTTTTTCTCTTTTTTTGTCCCATCAAGAGAGATTTTTTCCTGTGTTCTGGTGTCTATGGATTTTCCTGCACTTCCCCCAGCCCCATAAGGGGAGAACGAAGGTGGCAAGCTGCCACTCCCCTCCTCCAGTCCTGCTCAATGAGGGAGGTTTTCTCTGGGTTTCTGCCTGCCTCCAATCTTTCTTGGGAGCATCCAGCAGGTCCTTGCAGAAGAAGCTGCAGGTTGGCTTGAAGCATCCTTGCATCTGTAGCTCCCCAGGGTTCTATGCTCCTTCACGCTGGCCCATACTCACCCTTGAGCTCTCAGTTAAGACTTGTAGCTGACTTCTCGCCTGCATGTGCTGCGGCCCCACCTTCCTCCATGCTCTGCCCCAGGTGGCTCAGTGCTGTCCTTGGAGGCACCTGGCTCTCCTGAGAGTTCGGGCCATCTGGCAACCCTGCACTTCAGCTCAAGAGAAGTTATGATTTTGTAGGTTGTCTGGCTTTTTCTTGGTGTCAGGTAGGAGTGATGCTCTCTCCACTTTCGACATCCTCAGCAGGCTTCCTTCTCGATGTGTTGACGAGTGGGCTACAAAATGCAGCATGTGCTCCCTGGAGGCCCCCTCAAGACTATCTACTGAAGTGTAAGCAGAAATCGTAGAACTTCTATTTCTTTCTGTTTTGTATCTCATCCTTAAAAAAAAAACTCCAGAGAATAAGACCTCTCTGGCAGGAAGTGAGCCCTCCCTGGAAGTGAATGGACTGAGGGGACAGCCAGAGTGCTTGTCACCAGACATGGCATAGTGATGGTCCCTGACTTGGTCTCCT
This sequence comes from Equus przewalskii, assembly GCF_037783145.1. Classification (NCBI taxonomy): domain Eukaryota; kingdom Metazoa; phylum Chordata; class Mammalia; order Perissodactyla; family Equidae; genus Equus; species Equus przewalskii. The sequence goes on along the minus strand of NC_091855.1, from coordinate 36,269,452 downwards.
CCCCGTGAAGGGCCCAGAGCCCCATTGAACACCGGGCATACTGTCCTGGCCGGGTGTTTCCTTGTTGGCCTCCCCACAGGACTTTGAGGCAGGCAGGCAAAGGCCGGTGTCTTGTTCATCTCTGCATGTCAAGTGCCCATTCACAAGGGAGGGCAGAGGGCTCTGTGCCCAGTGGCTTAATACGCATCTGGTACCCACACCCCAGCCTCCCAACAGGAACCACTCTCAACTCCATTGTTGAATGAGGGGTAAACTGACGCCCCTGGAAGGCCCGAGAATGGCCCTGGCTTATATAACCCATCCCTTGTAAGCCTCGACCAACCAAAGCCTCCTGCCAACTGATCTGTGCTTGGTCAGCCTGCCTCCTCCCTCTGCCCCCCTACAAGGCAGGCTGAGGGAATGGGGAGAACCAGAAACCTCCCATTCACATCCCCCCAACCAGGGCTGCAAGGAGCAAAGACAGGGAGGTGCATCTGCCACGATCTTTATTTCTCAGGCTTCTCTAATCTGAGTGGGGCTTTTGGTTCTTGGGGTCCGACTTGGGCACATTTTCTTCTGGCTGGTCCTCGTCTGCCTGGCTCCCCTGGTGAAACGGGACTTTTATGAACTTTGCAGCAAGGCCCCCAGTAGCTGACCCAGCGGAGGCCAGGACGATGTTGGATGACATGGAGAGTCCAGCCGCCCCTGAGGAAGAGACAGAGGGTGGGCACAGGGAGCGTTCAGTGGTCAGCAGCCTGGGCCCCTCAGGAGGCCCAGAGATCCTACCTGGATCCTTCCTCTAGGTCCTGACACCCCCAGGGCTCTGCTTTGGGCAAAGGATGCTGGGGGCTGAGAAAGAGAAGAGAGAGATGAATTCACAGGAAGTGAGAGACAGAGGAGAGTCAGCCACAGACCCCAAGAGCTACAGGGTCCCTCACTTTACACAGGAAGCTAGGAGGCTCAGAGAGGGGAGGGGTCATGCCTAGGCCACCCAGCTGTCAGATTTGGGTAGGGCTGGATCCACAGCTCTGGGCTCCTTCCCTTCTTCTCCCTTCAGAACCCCTCATGCCTCCACTCCCACCCCAAACCTCACTCAGAAGGAGCCAGAAAGAAGACAGTTAGGGAGAAACCGAGGACCAGGGATGCTGAGGACCCTGGAACTGGAGGGAGGGGCCAGGCCCTCCCTCAGGTTTAGCCTCTAGGCTGAATCCTCTCCTGGCTCTGGCCTCCTCTCCCTCCTCCTCCTGCCGGGGACACTCACCCACGGACTGCAGAGTGGCCACCAGGCTGCCGGCTGCAACGCCACCCCCGTTGGCGATGGCGGCCACGGACATCATCTTGGCTGCTATGGAGGAGGCGGCGATTCCTGCCCCCGTGAAGCCCACGGCACCTAGCACCACGGGCACAGCTGCCACGGCCACAACTGCAGGGAAGAGGAGCTTTGGGGTCGGCTCCATGAGAGGGACTCCCCAGATCTCCCTGACATCTTCCTGGGGGATGAAGTGGGGAGTCTGCTTTGCTCTTGTGAGAGTCATGGGGCAGGAATGGGGGCCTGAGGCAACGGAAGGCTGTAGATGTGGACACAAGCGAGGGGATGGGCTCACAGGAGAACCTGGATCCCAGTTCTGTTTGTGCCTCTTTTTTGCTGTGAGCCTGGGCCTCCTTTGCTCACCCACTCCCCTTGTGTAAAGTAAATTAGATTGAAACATGCAGTGGTCTTCAAACTTCTCCTTTTGGCTAGGAAATTACTAGGTCAACAGAAGATACATCAGAGCTGCTCTTCTGAAGAGGTGATGGGGTGGGGGCTTCTGCCCTCTGCCCCTGAGGGCCCTGTAGCAGTGTGTGGGGGTCTCCCCAGGGCTCCCTTATATCTACAGAGCAGTTTAGTCATAGAACTTTCCCCAATGATGGAAATGTTCTGTATCTGCACCATCCAATATGGTAGCCACATGTGCTATTGAGCACTTGAGATGTGGCTAGTGTGACATAAACATTTTTATTTTCTTTAATTCTGGCCACCATATTGGAGGACGCTGGCCTAGGGCACAGGTGGAACCCTCTGGGTTCGCTGCACGAGGTGCCTGGGTTTGTAATAAGTTCTGAGGAACCAGACACAGCTCAGCTTACACATTCCCTACAGAGCTCTGGATGACCTCACTGGCCCTGCTTTCTAGGGGAGGAATCGTGGGCTCAGACAGATCACTGGCTCGCCCAGGATCGCATGGTTTGCACTTGGGAGAAGCTGAGGGTGGATCTGAGATGCTGTTTATGGCTTTGCTTTGGTTCCTGTGTTCCAAGGTTCTCGTCACCCTGAGTATCCCACTGCTATCCGCTCCCCACTCCACCCCTCCCCACCCACATCTTGGGGCTTGAGGGAATTCTTGGCTTGGTCAAGCCCAGTTGCTCCCAGAGACCCAGGGCCAGAGGCAGATGGGGGCCTCAGCTCCTTCCTAAAGAGACTCACCTCCTCCGATCACAGCTCCAGCAGCAACCTTGGCTGGAGACAAAAGGAACATCTGTGAGTGCCTCGCACTGGCCTCTCCTGCATTCCTGGATGCTGCCTATGGTGGGGGAGGGCTCTATGGACTTGGAACCACAGGAGAGAATGGCCTCTGCCTGGCCTCTTTCTGCTTTTCCAGGGAAGTCTGAGTTACTGAGAATGCAGAGGTGGATGGAGGATGTCCCGGCTCTGTGATGCTCCAGATGGGGAAAGGCCCCTGCCTTCACAAAGCTCCATGCTGCTCTTAATGCAAATACACTCGGTATCTTTTTCTCAAAAATACAAAAACAGCATCATGGTGGAGTGAGCCTTCCCAGTAATCTCTCCCCTCCACCATACAATGAAAAAGACATTCATAGTCCAACAGAGGACATCCAAACACAACACAAAAGAGGTCTGAGAGACCCACGCAGCCATACAATGGAGGTCAGAGAGGCTGGAGCCCCGCCTTGGAGGAGGTGGAATGGGGTAGGAGAAAACTTCGCTCCCTCCCCATAAGACTGCAATCTGGGACCACACAGCCTCTGAGAGGGAAGGAAAGGGGGAGGGGAAGACTGTTTGTGGGAAGATCAAAGATCCCCAAGGTCCCTCACAGCCTAGGGGAAAGCCCCTACCGAGGTGAAAGCTAACATGGGGGTGACCTCAACAAGCCAACACCCCAGGAGAGCAGACAGGGAGGGCAGAGCGAGCAAACCCTGAGAGCACACAGAAGAAAGTGCCCCCCCCCTCCACCCACCCAGCGCTGGCTCCAGTGCCTGGGAGTTCAGTGGAAGCAGAGAGCTCAGAATACATGGCTCTTGACCCCCTAGCCAGTGGCAATAGGTGGTAACTGAGACCAAATAATACCACGATGTGCAAAAATAGAGCCACACCCTTTAGCAGTATCAAAAATTATATTAAATCTCCAGACCAGAGAGAAAATGAGAAGTACCCAGAAATCAGTCCTGAGGACACAGAAATATATAATCTAAATGACAGAGAATTCAAAATAGCTATCATCAAAAAACTCAATGACTTAAAAGAGAATGTAGAGAAACAATTCAACAAGTTCAGGAGCTACTTCACAAAAGAGATTGAAACTATAAAGAAGAATCAATCAGACATATTGGAGGTGAAAGACACAACAGAAGACAGAAAACAAAATATGGATTCCCTGAACGGTCTAGCAGACATCACAGAGGAGCCAATCAGCATAACCAAGGATAGAATGTTGAAATGCTCTAGATAAAGGAGGAGAGAGAACTAAGACTAAAAAGAAAGAAAGCCTCCGAGAAATATCCTACTCAATTAGGAAGTGCAACATAAGAATTATAGGTATTTCAGAGGGAGAAGAGAAGGAGAATGGAGCAGAAAGCTTGTTCAAAGAAATAATAGCAGAGAACGTCCCAAACCTGGGAAAGGAGATGGAAATCCTTTTGGAAGAGGATGCAAGATCTCCTAAATATGTCAATGTAAAAAGACCTACTGCAAGGCATATAGTAGTGAAATTGGCAAAACTGAATGACAAAGAAAAAATACTAAAGGCAGCAAGGCAGAAGAAAATAACCTACAAAGGAACCCCTATCAGGCTTTCAGCGGATTTCTCTGCAGAAACCTTAGAGGCTACAAGAGATTGAAATGACATATTCAAATCTTTGAAGGACAAAAACTTTCATCCAAGAATACTCTGTTCAGTGAAAATATCCTTCAGATATGATGGAGAAATAAAACCTTTCCCAGATAAACAAAAGCTAAGTAAGTTCATAGCCACAAGACCCACCCCCATGAGAAATCCTCAAGATGGCCCTCATACCTGGAAAAAAAATGAGAACGAATGATTTCCTGAAGGCCAGGTTCTGTTCCATTGATCTGTGTGCCTGTTTTGTACCAGTACCATGCTGTTTTGATCACTATGGCTTTGTAGTACATTTTGAAGTCAGGGGTTGTGATACCTCCAGCTTTGTTCTTTTTTCTCAGGATTGCCTTAGCAATTCGGGGTCTTAGGTTGCCCCATATGAATTTTAGGATTCTTTGTTCTATTTCTGTGAAGAATGTCATTGGGATTCTGATTGGGATTGCATTGAATCTGTAGATTGCTTTGGGTAGTATGGACATTTTAACTGTGTTTATTCTTCCAGTCCCTGAGCACGGAATCTCTTTCCATCTCTTCGTGTCATTATCAATTTCTTTCAGTGATGTCTCACAGTTTTCATTGTATAAGTCCTTCACCTCCTTGGTTAAATTTATTCCTAGGTACTTTATTCTTTTAGTTGTGATTGTAAATGGAATTGTATTCTTGAGTTCTCTTTCTGTAAGTTTGTTATTAGAGTATAGAAAAGCAACTGATTTTTGTCAGTTTATTTTGTACCCTGCAACTTTACTTGAAGACATTACGCTAAATGAAATAAGCCAGTCATAAAAAGATAAATACTGCATGATTCCCCTTATATGGAGTTCCTAGAGTAGTCAAATCATAGAAACAGGAAGTTGAATGGTTGCCAGGAGCTGGGAGGAGGAAGGAATGAGGAGTCAATGTGTAACATGAACAGAGTCTTTCAGTTTTGTGAAATGAAAAGAGTTCTGGAGATGGGTTGCATGACAATGCAAATATACTTAACGCTATTGAACTGTACACTTAAAAATGATTAAATTGGTAAATTTTATGTGACATGTATCTTGCATGATTAAAAAAAACAGAGTGCACTTTTTGCTGCCCTGCCCCTGGCGGGCCACACCTTAGGAGTGAGACTGCTCTGCAAGGGTGTCTCCTGGAAGAAGGACATTAATGACCAGGCCATAAGGCATCAAGGGAGGAGGATAACTGGGGAAATGAAACTTACTCATGCCCTGTGTGCCATGCGGCTAACAGGTCAGCGCACTAGCAGTGGCCTTTGGGAAATATCTGAGCCTGAGCTTATGCCTGCTGGCTGACCAGGGTCCTGAGCAGCAGACGCTTGTGAAGAACGTAAGGCCAGTATGAAGGGTCTCTCTGCCACCTCACTGTACATGACCTGGCTCTGGGAGACCCCTGAGAGTGACCTAATCCCACCTCTGCACTTAGAAACAAATCAATAAGGCCCAGAGAGGGCATGTGACTGGCTCTGGGTCACTCAGCAAGTCAGCAGCAGAGCCAAGACCTGAAGCACAGTTCCTCTGATTCTGGAGCATCATTTACTTCATCTCCCATGTACACTGTGTCCTTTTTCTGACAGTGTGGGTGTAGTAGAGATTCCATCAGGGATGTGTGCCTTAATACTGACAACTTAGAAGGTTGAGCTGAGCAGTAGGGGTGGGGTAAGGTCTGGTGGATTGGTGCCCAGGGCCCAGTTACCTGCAGTGGAGAATTTCCTGCCTTTATCCTTGGGTGGGTCTGTAGGGTCAGAGTCAGAGTCTGAGTCAGATCCATCCGGCCCCTGCGGTGGCCCCCCAGGAGAACCCGCTGAGGCCTCAACCACGTTGGATGACTGGGAAGGTTTCTCCTCCTCTGGAAAAGGAGAGGTGGAGTCCACAATGGGGTGGGCAGCTGTGGGACTCGAGGCCCCAGGCCCCTGAGGAGAGCATGAGGCCCAGAGGCCCCACACGACGCTCCCCCCCTGCCATTTCCTGAAGCTCCCAAGAATTTTGATGCGGGGAGGGGACCTCAGCGGCAGCTGCACTGAGAGGTGACGGGAACGCTTGGAGGTGAACCCAAGGAGAAGACAGAGAAAGGGAGACCTGGCCACCAACCGAGAGCTCGCAGGTCCCTCACTTCACAGAGGGGGAGGCTGAGGCCCAGGAGGGAAGAGACTTGCTCAGACACCGTGTACCTCAGGGGCAGCTCCAGGCCAGAACCCAGAGCCTGTCTGCCCCAGGCCACACATTCCAAGCCCTGGGCCCCCTCACCCTCCAGGGCGTCCCCAAGGGCACTCACCATCCGACTGAAACTCCTGCAGAAGGGGGTCAGCAGCAACTCCTTCCCTGTTCTCTATGGCTTTAGCTGACATCTCGGTGGCAGTGTGGGGACACCACGTGCAGAGCCTGCGGCCACCACTGTCTTTCCCAGAAACAGAGTATGAAAACCGAAAGTGCCCTGCCTGGTTTGTGATGGACTGGGGTGGGGACAGAGCACCTCTCTGTTGCCCTGAGCCCTGCCCTCCATCCTACGGCAGTCTGTGGGCCACTTCGAGCATGCCCCCCAAATCTGCACTGACCGTGGCTTTTAAAGTTAGTGACTTTGCTTGGCTCCCTGATCTTCAGGGTTCTGTTCAACTCTAATGTCCCATCTCTGTCCCCTGCCCTCGCCCCCCACCCAGCCTCAGTCTTAGGGCTTGAGAGTGACCTGGGTTGGGACACACTGGTTTCTTTCAAAGACTCAGAGGAAAGGCTGGCCCAAGCCCCCTCCTGGCACATACTCACCTCGGCCCACAACAGCTTGGATGGAGGCAAAGAGGGGTGCCTGCCCCCACCCCTTCCCCACTTCCCAGGCCCCACCTACCTTGGGAGGTAACTGCCTGAGGATGCACGGCAGTGTCTGAAGTCCTGTGTGGAGTAAGGCTGCTAAGGACTCCAGCCAGCTAAACAGTTCCAGCCTGGGTGAAGTTCAACCCCACAAGCCTCTCATCCGGGGCTTGGTGCCAGTTAGACCTCACCTTTGCCCTGTTGACACAAGGACGGGATGAGTGTGGGCTGGTCTTTTTCAGGATAGCCCAATTCCAACATGTTCCAGAGTCAGGAGCATTACTTTCCCTCTCAAAATCCCCTTCTTGGATATGTAAGAAACCCATAGTCCTCCTTTTCATTACACTTGGACTGCATATCTTATGAACTTCATTTTTCATGAGATTACCCCTCCTGGCCCCCCCAAGATGTACAAATTTACAATACAAAATATTTAAAATTCTCCAACAAAAGGCATAGAGCCCTAATCCCGTATCTATAATAACCAGGGAGGACACATGGGTTGCTGGTTAACAGCATGATCTCTGACCAGTGGCCTGGGTTGGAATCCTTACTAGTTGTGACCTTGGGCAACTTCATTAACGTTGATGCGCCTTAGCTTGATGACACACAGGCACTCAGAAAATACACCTATTGTGACATTTACTTGGTTCTGTCCCACACCCATAGTGGAATAAGTCTCATGAAAGTATAGATTTGTCTGTGTTTTTCTCTTGGGTCAGTATTCAGGAGCTCAGTAAATATGTTTTTGGGGTTTTTTTTTGGTGAGGAAGAGTGGCCCTGAGCTAACATCTGTTGCTAATCTTCCTCTTTTTTTACCCCCAAAGCCCCAGTATATAGCTGTATATCCTAGTTGTAGGTCATTCTAGTCCTTCTATATGGGATGCCACCACAGCACGGCTTGATGAGTGCTGTGCAGGTCTGCACCCAGGATGCCGACTGGTGAACCCCAGCCGCCGAAACAGAGTGCACAAACTTAACCACTGGGCCACGGGGCTGGCCCCAGTAAATACGTTTTGAATGAAAGAAAGAATAAGGAGAAGAAAGAGGAAAGTAAGAATCGCAGTGTGAAGCTGGGGAAGAAGGGAAGGGCAGGAAATGAACAAAGTGGCAGAATTAGGGGCAAGAGAGGCCAATGCTTGGGATATCCTTGAACGTTGAAGGCAATGAGGCTTTGCCTCTGGTGCCAGATGAGATGAGGCAGCCAGACCAGGGCCCTGCCCGCCCCGCAGCCCCCAGCCTCATTTAGCTTTGGAACAACAACCCAAACAGTTCAGCCACAACTGCTCCAGTTTGTCTAGGATCCTGCCTGAGCACCATCCCTGGGACAAGTCGGGGAGAGGTTTCCAGAGCTAGATTGTCGGACCTCCTCTTCTCTATCAGTTGGTATCGACTCTCCCTCCTGGAAGAGTGCAAGGCATTGTCGATGCAAATAATCCATAAGCAACCTATAAATCAAAATTAGGATGAGTTTATTATGAGCTGGAGTGAGGATTATAACCCAGGAAGGCCTTAGAAGGTGTTCCAGAGAAGCATGGGTTTCAGTAGTCTTACATCTTTTTAGAACAAAGAAGATACATTAAACACACCCAGGACACATTTTCAAAGAGGTATTCAGTTGCAAATTAGCAGGTCAACATGACCATGATGCCAGGAAAGGGACTAACCCAGGCGTTACCAACAGGGTGTAGGAGGGAGGGCAAGGATGCCTTCTTTATCTGGAGAGAGATTCCTTACTTTAATGGATAAGCAGATGTACAATGTATGTTTGACAGGCCGTAAGTCAGGCTTTCTAATTCAAGCCAAGTCAGCTTTGAACTTGAATAGTTACCCCATATACCTCAATATGTGAAAATCTCTTGTCAGCATCAAAAGCATCCTCCATCCAGAGAAACAGAGAAATTCTGTCACTAGAAGAGAAATTTCCTGTCACTAGAAGACAGCTGGAAAGACAGTCTGTGAGACAGAAAAGAACGGTACCATCAGACGACGTGTGATTAAAAGCACCATGAACAAGGTGAGGACAAGTGACCTATTAAGGGGAAAAAAACCCCCAAATATTTGACCATTGGTATCCCAAATGTAAAGAGAGTTCTTATGAATCAATTTTTGAAAAGAATTGTCTTTAAAAAGGAACTCCTGGGGCCGGCCCCGTGGCTGAGTGATCAAGTTCGTGTGCTCTGCTTCAGCAGGCCAGGGTTTCGCTGGTTCGAATCGTGGGCGTTGACATGGCACCGCTCGCCAGGCCATGCTATAGGATAGGCCATAGCCATCCTACAGGTAAGGGAAATAAGGTGAGTTTACTTGAGCCAGAGTGAGGATTATAACCCGGAAAGGCATTGGAAAGCATTCCAGAGAAGCATGGTTTTCAGTACAGTCTTATATCTTTCTAGAACAAAGAACATACATTAAACACACCCAGGATACATTTTCATCAAAATTTCACGGAGGTATTCAGTTACAAATTAGCAGGTCAACATGAAACCGGTAGAGAGTTAGCGACTGACGATTAAGTAGCTAGGAACGAAAGTTTTTTTTTTTTCCTTTTTGCAATGACTGATTATAGCTTTTAGCTGTTTAACCCACCCATTGTTAACTATGCTGTTTAGGCAATATGCTTTCTGACTCCTACTAGGCTCTGTAGGGGAGGAAGACATTTCTTCTACTCGCTCTGGGTCCTTCTGGCCAGAAAATGAATTAAATTCACAGCAGACAGAATAACAGGAGAAAATTAAACAAAGCTTTATAACATGTATACATGGGAGAGGCTCAGGCAAACTGAGCAACTTGCCAAAATGGCTGAAGCCACCACCCTAAATATCATCTTCAGCTAAAGGCAAAGGAGGATGTTAGGGGTGGGGGGGTCAGTTATGGGAGATTACCAGAAAAGTACAGTAAACAAGAGACAGATTATTATGCAGATTTAAGTCCTTGCCTTCTGCATTGATAAGAGTTTCCAGAGATAAGGTCATCCCCCTTCTTCCTGGTACAGAGAGAGAGACACCTTTACAGATGGTGGTTTCCTTTACAATGTAAACATCTCTTAACAAAGGGTAAGTAAATTCTACTTTTCAGAGTTTGTTTCCTGTCTGGAGGTTTTAAAAGTAACTGGCTCAGGGGCCAGTCTGGTGGCACAGCGGTTAAGTTCACACGTTCCACTTCTTGGCAGCCCGGGGTTTGCTGGTTTGGATCCCAGTTGTGGACATGGCTCTGCTTATCAAGCCATGCTGTGGCAGCCGTCCCACATATAAAGTAAGGAAGATGTGCATGGATGTTAGCTCAGGGCCAGCCTTCCTCAGCAAAAAGAGGAGGATTGGCAGCAGATGTTAGCTCAGGGCTAATCTTCCTCAAAAATAAATAAATAAATAAATAAATAAATAAAATAAAAGTAACTGGCCTCAAATAATCCTCATGCCAAAGAGACATATCTTGGGGTAGTTAATTCCAGTCCCTCACAGCTCCTATAAATAACAATTCCCTGGAGCCTGGGTCCCCATGGTAATGGGTGTGTGAGCTGTTTTTCAGGAATTAAAACTCCCTGTCCACTTCAGGCCAGCTGAGACCACCAACTCATCAACTGGGCCCACAGAGACATCTGATAGGTGACCTTTAGACCTCAAGAGGCTAAAAACTCGACCCTCAGATCATACAAACGTCGCCATTTTGCGAACGTGGGTCCTATGAAGAGGCATGAAGTCTGACTACACTTGCACAGATCACCAATTACCTCACCTCCAATCACCTCTCTCCACATTTCCAACCGCCTTGCCCCATCCCATAAATATCCCTGAGTCCTTGTTTTCGGGGAAGCAAATTTGAGACTGATTGCTCTCGCTTCCTCGTGTGGCTGCCTTGTAAGTAAACTCTCTCTGCTGCCATCTCGCTGTCTTGGTGTTTGCCTTTCTGGGTGGTGGGCAAAAATAAACCTGGTTCAGTAACAAACATGACCATGACATCAGGAAAGGGACTAATCCAGGCGTTACCAATCGGCTGTCACTGATTGGAGGGGAAGTATGCATTCTTAGGAGAATGCACTCTTTAATGGATACGCAGATGTACAATGTACGTTTGATAGGTCATAAGTCAGGCTTTTTAGTTCAAGCCAAATCAGTTTTGAATGAATAATTACCTCACATACCTCAATACGTGAAAATCTCTTGTCATTAGTAAAACAATGTTTTAAAGAAGATATTGTGTGTGTGTGCGTGTGTGTGAGATGCATCTATCAGTTAGGACTTGGCCCCAGGTAACAGAAATCACTCCAGCTACTTAAGCAGAATGGATTTTAACATGGAATTATGTGCGTACAAAACTGTTCCAGAATTGAAGGAGGAAGTTCTAGGCTGAGGTTCCAGGAATGACACTGTGGGGGATTGGAATTGGCCACCCCAAGATATGTCTCTTTGGATTATTTTGGGCCGGTTACTTTTAAAAACTGCAGACATGAGAGAAACTCTGAAAAGTAGAAGTTACCCTTTGTAAGAGACATTTACATTTGTAAGGGAAATCTCCATCTGTAAAGGTGTCTCTCTCTCTGTACCAGGAAGAAGGAGGGATGACTAATCTCTAGAAACTCTTATCAGTGCAGAAGGCAAGGACTTAAGTCTGCATAGTAACCTTACTCTTGTTTACTCTACTTTTCTGGTAATCTCCCATAATTGACTCTCCCCACCCCCAACATCCTCCTTTGTCTGCAGCTGAAGATGGTATTTAAGATGAGAGCCTCTGCCATTTTGGTGAGTTCCTCAGTTTTCCTGGGTCTCTCTCATGTATACATGTTCTAAAGCTTTGTTTGATTTTCTCCTGTGATTCTGTCTCAATGTCCATTTAATTTGTAGCCCAGCCAGAAGGACCTACAGTGAGTAGAGGAAATGTCTTCCTCCTCCAACAGCACCCTCCTCAGAATAACACTGAAGAACTGGGCCGCCAACAAGGCAGTGACCGCTGCTATGATCAAGAAACTAGGGTATCAGGAAGCCACTGTCCCACCTGTTGGCTCTGAGACCAAAGTGCCTCGGATGTCGCCTATGCTGGTAAAATGATGCATCTTGATAAGGTAAGAAGTGGATCCTGGGATGGTTTACTGCTGCAGCCGAAAACCAAATCCCCACTACTGTTCTTGGCAGCAAAAGCAGAAGCACAGCCCTGTCCCCCGTCGGTGGTTCTGGGACAGGGCAGTCTCTTGGCAATGACATGCAGGACATTCGCAGACCTGGTGCTATGAGGGAGTCTGGAGGATGCAGTCATTAGCTTTCTATCATGGAGGGTTCACGGCAGAGGATGAAACAGAGCTGAGGGAGTACATCACCAGTATCTGCTCCAGGAAGTGAATAACCAAAAACACCCATTGTCTGCATGGGACGAGGAAGGTGACTCCTCACACCCTACTGGAGGGGGTATGTTCTGACATGTACTTTCTGGTCAGTGACACGGAAACATGTAGTAAAGGATTTCATTCCATTTGACTCAGAAATTTTGCTTCTTGGAATTCATTGTAAGGAATCAGACATGCAGACGAAAATATCAGCACACGAATGATTATCAAAGTGTTACTAACAACAGCAAGTTTGAAACAACAGGAAACAGAGCACACAAAATTTTATACCTCCCATTAATACCATCCTATGTAGCCACTGATGACAGAGGCGAAAGCAGGTCTACCATGAAGGAATGAAGGCTGGCTCCCCGCGGCTCCTTCCAAGACCCTGGGAGTGATGCTGGCCATGTACTTACATTGCTATTATCATTATTATTTGCAAAACAAGGATATTTTAAGAGTAACGGTTAGGACTACTGTCCCTTTCCAATCTGACTTCCGTCTGTCATACTTTCCCTGGTTTTGGATGGCATTGTAGGGCTACTGACATTGTATTGTAATCCTCTATTTTTTTCTTAAAGAGTTCTCCCTCCCCAATTAGGTATGCTTCAGGGCCCTAAAACCTAGATCTGACCCTGGTTATAGACTTATATTTATTGACATGGGGCATTGGTCATTAGGTATTGTCAGGCAAAAGAGGCAACTTACCAAAAAGTGGTAAAGGAAGACCTCATTTTGTGTTTATATGTACATATGTTTTTTGTTTTGTTTTCTTTCTTTTTTTTTTTTTTTTTTAGGAAGATTAGCCCTGAGCTAACTACTGCCAGTCCTCCTCTTTTTTGCTGAGGAAGCCTGGCCCTGAGCTAACATCCGTGCCCATCTTCCTCTACTTTCTATGTGGGACGCCTACCATAGCACGGCATGCCAAGCGGTGCCATGTCCATCCGCACCTGGGATCCAAACCGGCAAACCCCGGGCCACCGAGAAGCAGAACGTGCAAACCTAACCGCTGCGCCACCGGGCCGGTCCCCTGTTTTTTGTTTTCTAATGCATGGTATTTGGAGATTCTTAAGAAGTCTAGGCAAGGTGCTAGATGAATTATGATGCCTCGGGTATAGGTTACTTTTACCATCTGAGTCAGAAAACAGAGTTTTCTGGTACCACTGCTACTCACACCAATTCTGACACCAGATGTGTGGGTTTTCCCACACCAAGCATTCTCCACTTCTCTGTGCTTTTGGTGCCTTGAGGGTCAACTGGGTGGAGCTGTGAGAGATAAAGGGCAAAAAGCTATTTTAACTTAGCTGGTGCTGTTTGCAGATCTCTCTTGCCTGTCGGACAAAGCTGGCTCTCTCCTGTCACAGAAGACGTCCAAACCAAAGCTACCCTTTTCTCTCCTAGGGTGTTGTGATGGTTAATTTTATGCATTAACTTGGCTGGGCCACTGTGCCCAGATATTTGCTCAAACGTTATTTTAGATGTTTCTGTGAAGGTGTTTTTTTGGGGAGGAGATTAACATTTAAATTTGTGGACTTTTGAGTAAAGCAGATTACACTCCACAGTGCGTGTGGGCCCCATTCAACTAGCTGAAAGCCTGAATACAACAAAGACGGACCTCCTTTGGGCAAGAAGGGGTTCTGCCAGCTGACTGCCTCGGGACTATTCCGAGTCTCCAGCCTGCTGGCCTACCTCATCTGATTTTGGATTCGCCAAGCTTCCACGATCACTGTGAGCCAGCTCCTCAAAATAAATCTCTCACTCTATGTATACATATCCTGTTGGTTCTATTTCTCTGGACAACCCTAACTAATACGGATGCTTTTGTTAGTTTTTCAGAGGTCTCCAGAGAATCTTCACCATGCACCATTTTGACCCCTCAAGATGGTCCCCAAGTCTTACGTCAGGGATCCAACTTCTAGTCTCCCTCTGGTGAGGTCCCTTTTCTCACCAAACAGCCCTGGTAGGAGAGGTTCTGTCAAGACAACCCCCCAACCCTCCAAGGCGTGTAACTAGCCCACAGAGATATCGACTCTGATATCAGTTTCCCCACATTAAACCCAGCATATATGGGTTTAAAACTAAAACACTCATTCCCTGCTTACTCTCTGGCTTCCTGGCTCCAGAATCCACTATCCTCCATGGAGACAGACACTGTCAAGGACAAGCACCTGGACTATCTCCTCCCACAAAGAGATATGGGCTGGTGGGAAAGCTGCTGACCAGCAAGGTCATGAGCTCCCTCCTCTCTGCAAGTGTCTCAAGGCCAAAGACAGGCTGGTGGGAAAGCTCCGACCAGCAAGGCCATATGCTCCCCCTCCCCTACCTAAAACCCCAAATAAAAACCCTTCCTTTTAGCTTTTCGGGGAGTTTGGGATTTCAGCGTTAGCTGCCCTCTCTCCTTGCTCAGCGCTGTGCAAAAATAAAATTCCTACTTTCTTCCACCACACCCGGTGTCAGAGATTGGCTTGCTGTGCGACAGGTGAGTGAACTCACTTCAGGTTCGGCAACAACAGGGGACAGGAACCTTTGTCCTGCCATGGAGGGACATGCAGCCTTCCTCCTCACTCTGCCATCAGAGACAGCTCCAGTCTCTCATAATCAGATTTTTTTTTTTTGAGGAAGATTAGCCCTGAGCTAACCTCTGCCGCCAATCCTCCTCTTTTTGCTGAGGAAGACTGGCCCTGAACTAACATCCATGCCCATCTTCCTCAACTTTATACTGGGACACCTGCCACAGCATGGAAGCCTGTGCCATGTCTGCACCTGGGATGTGAACTGTCAAACCCCAGCCTCTGAGAAGCGGAACCTGCGAACTTAACCACTGTGCCACCGGCAGGCCCCACATCATCAGATTTTTTGAGGCACCACTTAGGCACAGGCTCTATGCCACCCACACTCTTGGGGACACACTGGCAAGTTCCCCCAAGTAATGAATTAAGCTCTGTCCCATGGTGGCTCCACAGGGGGTGGAGAGGCTTGCCTGACCTCAGCTTGGTGAATTCTCCCATTGTCCTTTAGGACTTCCCAAGGTCACCAGACACATAGACAGTGTATGGGAAAGGTTTCCCAGATGGTCCGGTGATACCCACATGGAAAAGGTGATTATCTATCGTGAAGCTGATTTCTCTGCATATGACAAAGGAGCCAGTTTAGCCTGGTGATTAAAGCATGGCCTTTGGAGTCAGGCCAACCTACCCCAACCATCAGTGAACAACAGACGAGGCACGAAAACACTGGGGAAAATAGCACCTCCAATACAGCATTTAGCATAAATGCTAAAATGTTTGCAGGGCTCCAGGCACATAGTAGGTACCCAATAAGCGCATAGCCACTGCACTAAAAGTAGAACCAAGAAAACTTACGCTCCGGCGCGTGAGCGGCCGCAGAGTCCTTGCGGATGGAGTAGACCCGGACTGCTTTCTAACCCCGGAAGAGGCCCCGCGCGACCCAGCCCCGCTTGCCACGTCTCCGCGCTCCCGCACGCGCACTGCTAAGGTCTGCAATCCCGCGCGGCAGCGAATCAGGTCGCGGCGTCTAGGGCGGGGGGCGGGACTTCCTGCCGCAGCGCGCACGCATGCGTGAATGCAAGCCCCGCCCCGGAACTGCGGGCTGAGCTTCAGCTAAGGTGCCGCGGCCGCGTCTGAGGCGGTTGGCCGGCGGCCCCACGCGGTGAGTGCCGGAGCTGGAGCGGTGCTCGGGCCGGCGCTAGCGGGGAGAGGGGCGGGTTCCCGGGCTCCCGTCGCGGGCATCTCCAGCCCGCGAGTTCTCGGGTCGCAGTCAGGCAGCCTGCCGGACCCCGCGCCGGGGCCGGGTGTGTGGGCGTCCGGGTCCGGAGTCCTCGGCTTTCGCGCCTCGTGCGCCCCTTCGGGCCTGAGGCGAGGCGCGAGCGGCGGTCCGGGAGCGGGCGCCGCGAGGAGGAACCCCACTCGCTAGTCAGATCGCACCCCGCGTCTCGGCCGGGTGTGCGCGACCGCCCCCGCTCAGGCTTGAGCCCGGCCTCTTGGTGGTCGTGGCGCCCGCGGGGCGGTGAGCGAGCCTCCTTGCATCTGAGGTGCTCACCTCAGGAGGCGCCATGAGCGGTTTTGGACATGCGTCACCTTTTTGTACCCGCGTAACGAACCCACGAGACGGACGGCCTCAGAGTCGCCCCTTTTACCGACGGGGAAACTGAGGCTCACGGAGATCAGTGCGTGCGCCGCCGGCCCGGAGCGGGCGAGCGGTGGCTCCGGATTGGAACCGGGGTCTGCCTTGGCGTTTTCCCCGGTATCTGTTATTTTTTTGCCCTTGCTGAAAAGGGAGAACGTGGGTCGAGGGCCGTGCAAATGGTTTTTAAGTCACTTAAAGCGTCATGGAAAAGCTGGCTGGGCTTTAAGCCGGACGGCAAAGGCCGGGATGGTGGGACGGGCATTAAAGCTGCCCACTCGGCCCGCCCCCCACCCCGAACCCCAGATTCTCATCCTGCCTTCCACATGGCTTGAGTGGCGGGCTTGTCCTCCGTGCGTTACTTGGTTCTGTCGTTTGCACGAGACGTGTGTGGCTTGGGTGTTATTAGGCCCCTCCCCCTTCTGGAAGATGAGGACCCTGAGGTTCCGAGGGGTGTGAGCAGGACTGGCCAGGGGCTCATAGAGGTTAAGTGTGGGGTCTGGAATCCAAGCCAGATCTCTGCCTTCTACCCTGGCCCCATCTCTGTGTCCCCTCTGTTCCGGGCCAGCTGCCTGCTCCGTGCGTGTGTCTGTCTGTCTTTCCCTCCTTGACCGTCTCCAGCGGGGAGCTCACCTCTTTGCAGGGCCGGACACTCTGTAGGCCGCCTGGAAGAGGTTTGCGGCCTCAAAGTCCCCCGCTTCCCTTTTGCCAACCTCCCGGAACGTTTCTCTCCTTTTCGTTTCAGCAGCCATGAAGTTGAAGGAGAAGAAGTCGAGGCCAAAGTCGCAGAGCTATGGCAAATTTCAGACGAAGGGAATCAAAGTTGTGGGGAAATGGAAGCAGGTGGAGATTGACCCAAATATGTTTGCAGACGGGCAGATGGATGACTTGGTGTGCTTTGAGGAACTGACAGATTACCGGTTGGTTTCTGCCGCCAAGAATTCCTCCAGTCTCTTCTCAAAGGAGCCCGGGAAGAGAAAGGCACAAGCTCTTTCCGAAGGAGAGGAGGAAGCAGAGGCTAGCTGCTCAAAGAAAAAGATGAAGTTGAAGACGGGTAAAGATGTGGAAACGGAAGGAACCAGTACCCGGGAAGAGTGTGAAGTCAAAGATGCCGAGCCAGAGGCCCAGGGAGACTGCACAGGTTGTCCTGATCCAGAGGTAGGGGAGATGGCATCAGAAAGCCCGGCCCAGACTATTCCGAAAAAGAAGAAAAAGAAAGGAAAAAAAAAAATGGAGGCTTCCCAAGGTACGACTCCAAAGGGGCCCAAAAAAGCGAAGACGTGGATGCCTGAAATGCGTGACCAGAAGGCAGACGTATCAGCTTGGAAGGACCTGTTTGTACCCAAGCCGGTTCTCCGAGCACTCAGCTTTCTGGGCTTCTCTGCACCCACCCCAATCCAGGCCCTGACCTTGGCACCTGCCATCCGTGACAAACTGGACATCCTTGGGGCTGCTGAGACAGGTAAGGGCTCCTTATCTGGCCAGGGCTAGATTGCTTCTGGACGAGCCTGTGGCTGCTCACAGGCCGGGTGTCTGGGAAAGGGGGCAGTGCTGGGAACATAACTGTAGAAGCAATGTTGAGAGCCGTGTTGAAGCTAGCCAGCTCTCGGTTGGAATGTGTCACTTCCTGGTTGGTACCCTAGGCGGGTCACTTCATCTCCAAGTCCTGTCATCTCCCTTATAAAATGGGGATAACAGCAGTCCCTGCTTTTGCTATGTGGGTTACCTGAAAATGCTGCAGTAAACTGAAGTTCACAATTCAGTGCATTGTAAGTCATCTGCACAGGGTTGTTTCCTATTCTTGAGCCTTTTCTGAATGGCTCAGAGGACTGAGGTAGGGCTGAGATCAGCCCTCTGGAGAGGTGGGTCTTCGTCAGTGTAAGGAAGAGGTGTCTAATTCCCAACAGCTGCGCGGAGGTAAAAGGGCCGCTCTGGGAGTTGGTGAGCTTATTGTCATTGGAACGATTTGAGTGCGTGGTAGGTCACCGTTGGGTGGATTTTGTAGGCAGATTTGGGCATGAGGTGACTTGGGACTAGGCGTTGTTTCAAGTTCCCTCGTTCCCTGGGCCTTCTAAGACTGAAGCAGTGACAGGTTGACTCACCCGGGTGGGCCAAACTGCTGCCGGGGGGAGGAGCTTGGCCTGCTTGGAACTGTGAGTCCAGCCAGGGCAGCAGCAGATACAGAGACACAGAGAGAGAAATACATATGTGATGTGAGCCACGTAGGTAATTTTAAATTTCCTAGGAGCCATGTTAAAAAGAGGTAAAAAGAAACAGGTGAAAATTAATTTAACAATGTACTTAACTAATTATATAAAAATATTGTAATAGGTGATTAATGCAAAGTTATTAATGAGATATTTTACATTCTTCTTTTTATACTAAGTTTTCAAACTCTGATGTGTGTGTTGAACTTGCAGCACATCTCCGTTTACGGTAACCACATTTTAAGTGCTCAGCAGCCATATGTGGCTAGTGGCTGTTACATTTTATTGCATTGGACTAGACCATCTAGACACTTTGTGCCTTGGGTTTCTGGAAGGGTGGTCGGAAAACTTGGAGTGAGGTCCTGTATGAGAGTCACGTGGATGGAAGGGCGAAGAAACTCAGGAAAGGGGAATGGAGATAATGATAATAACTTAGAACCTTTACTTAGCGTTGAAATCACACTGTGCACTGTGTTAAGTGCATTACTCTTCCCATCCTACTGATGAGCAAACTGTCCTCGCAGAGGATAGCCAGCGTCCCTAAAACTGCACAGCGGTAGTTAGTAGAGGCTGGATTCTAGACGAGGCCGCTGTGCTGTTATCATTCTGCTGCGCTGCTTTGGTGTATGCAGAGGCCTGGAAGTCGGTTTCTGGAAGGCAGAGGCAAGGCTGTGAGAGCCAGTGTGGCTAGAGCCTGACAGTTGCCTTCATAGCACAGCTGCTATCGGCTGTCCCCATGGAATGCTGTCAATCTGCAGGTCCAAGATTCAGAAAGGCTTTTGGGGCTGTGGACAAAGTGCTGCCCATGCAGACAGTGAATATATCCATCACACCCAAAGGTGCTTTGGGCCTATTTGAAATCCCTCCTTTCCTGGGCCTCCCTCCTTGTTCATCCCCAGGCAACCTTTGATAGGCTTTCTACGACTATAGATTAGTTTGCATTTTCCAGGATTTTATATAATGGAATCATACAATATGTACTTTTGGGGGGGGATGTCTGCTCTTTGACTCAGTGTACTTTGAAATTCAACCATGTTATTGCAATTACCAATAGTTCATTCCTTTTATTGATGAGCAGTATTCCAGTGTATGGATATGGCACAATTTGTTTATCCATCTATTGATGGATATTTCTGTTCGCTCTGGTTTTTGTCTCTTACAAATAAAACTATCATAAATATTGGTGGATCAGTCATTGCATGGATATGTGCTTTAAGTTCTGTTGGGTAAATAAATACCTAGGTGTTCAGTGGTTAGGTCTTAAAGTAATTGTAGCTTTTTAGGAGCTTTCCAAAGTGATTATACCGTTTTACATACCCACCAGGTTATGAGAGTTGGAATTGGTCCATGTCTTTGCCAATATTTGGTATCATCAGTCTCTAATTTTATTTTAGACTTTTAACATTTAGACTTAAAATTCCTTGTGACTTTAGTTGGCATTTCCCTAGTGACTAGTTGAGCATCTTTTCAAGTGCCTGTTTGTCATCCACGTTATCTTTGGTGATGTCTGTTCAATTCTTTTGCCCATTTTTTAACTGGGTGGTGGTTTTCCTGTTATTGAGTTAATTATATATTCTAGATACACATCCTTTATCAGCTATGCAATTTGCAGTCTTTTTCTCCCAGTCTGTAACTTGTCTTTTCATTCTCTTTACAGTCTTTTTAAAGAGCAGAAGTTCTTTTTTTGATGAAGTTCAAATTATCACTTTTTGTTTTACAGATGTGCTTATCTAAGAACCTTTTGCCTAACCCAGAATCACAAAAATTTTCTCCTAGGTTTTTTCCTAGAAGTGTTAGTAGTTTTAGGTTTTATGTTTCAGTCCGTGATACTTGTTGGGTTAACTTTTGTTTATGGTTAGAAGTATGGGTCAAAGTTTTTCTGTTTTTTGTTTTTGCATATGGATGTCTAATTATTCTAACACCATTTGCTGAAAAACTATCCTTTCTCCACTGAATTGCCTTTGCATGTTTTCTGAGACTCAGTGAGCATATAGGTGAGGGTCTGTGTATCTCTTTCTGGAGTCTTTCCATTGATGTACTTGCCTATCTTTGCACTAATAGTTAACTATCTTGGATACAGTAGCTTTAGAATAAGTCTTGAAATCAGGTAGCGTAAGTCCCCCACTTTCTTCTTTTTAGAAGTTAGTTTGGCTATTCTAGGCCCTTCCCGTCTATGAATGTTAAAGTCAGCTTGTCAATTTCTACAAAAAAGCCAGCTGGTATTTGGTTTGGGATTACATTGATTATATAGCAAACTGAGGACAAATGACCTCTGACAACATAGAATTTTCTAATCCACGAATGTGGTATATCTTTCTATATTTTTTTAGGTCTTTAATTTTTCTTAGCAGTGTTTTGTAGTTTTCAGTGTATGCACGTGTATTCTTAGATTTATCCTTAAGTATTTCATATTTTTTGATGCTATTGTAAATAGTAATTTAAATTTTTCTATTTCTGAATGTTGCTAATAAATAAAATATGATGGATTTGTATATCGATTTTGTGTCTTGCAACTTGTTACCAACAAGTAGTTTCTTGAAGATCATGTAGGATTTTCCATAAAGATGATGATATCATCTAGTCTTGATGCCTTTTGTTTATTTTTGTCTTATTGCACTGGCTAAAACCTCCAGTACAATTTTGAATTGAACTGATATTGTGGGCATCATTGCTTTGTTCCTGATCTTTGGGGGGTAAATTCAATCTTTCATCCTTAAGTATGATGCTAGTTGTAGATTTTTCATAAATGCCCTTTATCAGGTTGAGAAAATTCTTTTCTGTTTCTAATTTGATGAAAGTTGTCATCAGAAATGGTTTTTGGGTTTTCCCCAACACTTTTCTGCATATACTGAGACATGTGTTTTTTCATTTTTAGTCTGTTGATAACAGTGATTTACATTACTTAATTTTCAAATACTAAACTAAACTTATATTTCTGGGATAAGTTGAACTTAGTCACAATGTATTATTGCATATATATTGTTGGATTTGATTTGCTAAAATTTTGTTGATTAAATTTTTGAATTTCTGTTCATGGGATATTGGTTTGTAGTTTTCTCGTATTGTCTTTGGTTTGGAATCAGTTATGCAGGCCTCAGAATGACTTTTGAAGTATTTTCTTTAATTTTCTGAAAGAGTTTGTATAGATTTGGTATTTTCTTTCTTCCTTAAATGTTTGGTAGAATTCATCTGTGCTTGCACTTTTCTTTGTAGGATGGTTTTTAACTACAAAATCAATTGCTTTAATATATTAGAAATATGTGTGTTATTTTATTTTTGAGTGATAGTTTTCTACTTGCAGTTCAATTAGTTTTTGTTTTATGTATTTTGGAGCTGTATTATTAGATGCATAAATGTTTAGGACTGTTATATCCTTTAAGTGAATTCACTCCTTTCATTATGAAGTTGCTTTCTTTATCCCTAAAGTATTCTTTGTTCTAAAATTTCCTTTGTCTGCTATTAATGTAGATTTTCCTGCTGAATTTTGATTAATATTAGGATGATGTGTCTTTTTCCATACTTGTACTTTTGACCTGTTTTCTTGTAGGGAGCATATAATTGGGTCTTGCTGTTTAATCTGACAGTCTCTGTCTTTCGTTTGTGGTGTTGAAGTCATTTACCTTTAATGTGATTATTGGTTTAATGGTTGGGTTTTAATCAGTTATTTTACTCTTTGTTTTCTTATTTCTCCCAGCTATTCCTTGTTCTCTTTTTCCTCTTCTACCTTCTTTTGGATTGAATGTTTTTTTGTGATACCATTTTATCTCCTTTATTGTCTTAGTAGCTATAACTCTTCATTAAGTCCTTTTGGTGGTTGCTTTCGGGTTCACGTTATGTATCTTTTAATGTATCTTAGTCTACCTTCAAGTAATAATATACTACTTTACATATACAGTGGTCCCCCTTTATCTGTGCTTTCATTTTCCGTGGTTTCAGTTACCCACAGTCAACGTTGGTTCGAAAATATTAAATGGAAAATTCCAGGAAAAAACAATTCGAAAGTTTGAAATTGTGTGCCATTGTAAGTAGCATGATAAAATCTTGAGCCATCCCACTCTGTCCTCCCTTGATGTGAATCATCCCTTTGTCTTGCATATCCAGCATATCTATACTGTATATGCTACCTGCCCTTAGTCACTTAGTAGCCTTATCGGTTATCAGATCCATTATCATGATATCACAGTGCTTTGCGTTCAAGTAACCCTAATTTTACTTAGTAATGGCCCCAAAGTGGCATTAGTCTCTGACTGTGCCTAATTTCCGAATTAAACTTTATCATAGGTGTGTATGTATGGGAAAAAACACAGTATATACAGGGTTCGATAGTATCTGCCATTTCAGGCATCCTCTGGTGGTCTTGGAACTGTATCCCCCGTGGATAAAGGAGGACTGCTGTAGTACAAGAACCTTACAAGAGTCTATTTCCATTTGTCCTCTTCCTTTGTGTTTTTTGTTTTATACTTAATATTTGTTAGAAATCCCAAAACAAATTATTGTTATTTTTGCATTAAATGATCAATTATTTTTTTAAAGAAATTTAAATAAGGAGAAGACATCTTTTATATTTATTCATGTTACCATTTCTGGTGTTCTTCATTCTTTTGTGTAGATCCAGATTTTCATCCAGTATCATTTTTTTCTTCTACATGAAAGACTTCCTTTATTGTTTCTTGTAGTCCAGGTCTGTTGATAAATTATTTCAGCTTTTGTATGCCTAAAAAAAATATTTCGCATTTGTTTTGAAAGAGATTTTTGCTGAGTGTAGAGTTCTAGATCGTCAGGTTTATTATTTGTTTTGTCTTCAAATAAAGATGTTACACTGTCTTCTGGCTTTCATTGTTTCTGATGAAAAGTGCTGTTTTTCTTATCTGAGGTCTCATGGGTCTCTTTTCGCTCTTTTTTTCTTCTAGTACTTTATTTCCTTGTGGGTTATTTTTTTCCTAAGAGCTAGCTGCTCATTTTCCTTTGAAAATTATTTGTGAGAATTCTTTGAGGCCTATGATAAAGGTTTCTTCCTCCAGAGATCATTTATATGCTTCTGCTTGGGGCATTATATCTGTAGAACCACTTTCAGTTTGCAGCTTGAGGTTTTTTGTTTTGTTTGTTTTGACCACCTAGATGACATGAATTTGGCCTCCAAAAACATTCAAAGACCAGTTTGAAAGTGTTCAAGCATAGACAAAAGTGTGGTATTTTAAAATTTTCTCAAAAACTAAGAAAATTATTTTTTTTACTCTCCTTCCGCACCAAAGAAAGGTCTTGGGAAGGTATTTATAGATTTCCATTCCCCACCTCCCTTTGTGGTGGTGTTCCTTCACAACAACAACAAAATACACAAAAAACTTGCCCATCTCTTAGGGTTTTCATTGCTTGGACATTTGTCTGTGGTTCATTATTGGTGACCTCAGGCCTCAATGCCAGTCTGCCAGACTTTTCTTCAGACTCCTAATTACAGGTGCCCTGTGGTTGCAGTGCTGTAGGGGAACCTCTGCAGGGTGGACAAGCTTTGGGTTGGTCAGGGTGACACTTGACTATTTCAGGGTCCTTTATTCTGTGTAAAAAGTGTGTACATCTGCTGATTGACACTGTTTTGTTTGTTTGTTTTGTTCTACTTCTAAGGCAGTGGGAAAACTCTTGCTTTTGCCATACCAATGATTCACGCAGTGCTCCAGTGGCGGGTGAAGAAGCAGCCTACCCCAGCTCTAAGTAACACAGGAGCAGCTCCTGGCGAGACCAGAACCGAGGCTGGAGCCGAGACTGGATCACTAAACAAAGGTGGAACTGAGTCTGGAGTTTTGCCTGATGAGATTGGAACTGAAGATGAAACACTGCCCAGTGAGGCTGGAGCGAAGGCTGGATCCAAAACTAGAGCTACCATCCCAGACCCGATGTTGACCCTCTGTGATGATGATGCTGGTGAAGGACCTTCTTCCCTGATGAGAGAGAAACCCCTCCCTGAAGAGGATGAAGACGAAGAGGAAGAGCTTGATGAAGAGCAGACTGCAAAGTTAAAACAAGAATTGAGTGGCAAAATTGCCACCTGTAAAGCACATCCAAAGCGTCCTCTGCTTGGACTGGTTCTGACTCCCACTCGAGAGCTAGCTGTCCAGGTCAAACAACACATTGATGCTGTGGCCAAGTTTACTGGTGAGGTTTCGCTTCCATTTAATAAATATTTCCTGAGAGCCTCCTGGATACTGGAGTGGCAAAGGTGAATGAACCGTGGCTCCTGCCTTCTACGGAAATCTGCCAGAGAATTAAGCCCTACAGAAAATTGTTTGAGCAATGCTTTCTCAGTTCTCCCAATGACACATAGCTAATGCCATTCTAGATGGATAGGAAATTAGTTAATTTATTGGTTCCAATGGATGCTTAGGGTAGGGGTCCTCAAACTACCTGTTTTTGTAAATAAATGGCCACACTCACTTGTTTACATGTTGTCTGTGGTTGCTTTTGTGCTACCCAGGCAGGGTGGAGTAGAGTTAGTAGTTGTAACAGAGACCGTTTAGCCTACAAGGCCAAAAATGTTTACTATTGTCCCTTTAAGAAAAAGTTTGCTGACCTCTGCCTTAGAGCATTAGAACTTAATTCTCTCAGGGAGTTCCTTTCGGTAAGGGCTGCACAGTGGGAATTTTCATTTTACAATAAAAGCAGCAGTTACTTACCAGGCTCCTAGTAAATGCGAGAACTTTGCTAAGCTCTTTGCCTTCAGGATCCTGTGTGTCCCTTCCACACTGGATACCTTGGGAAGTCCTCCACGAGAGAGGAGAACAGAATACTAGGCCTTAGAGGAGATTTAGACTAATCCTAATTGAAGGGAATGGGAAGGGCTTCCTAGGAGAGGTGTTCTCCTAGCTGCAGGTAACGTCATTTTTAGTATTGTGGTGCACCACTGCTCAGTTTTTCCAGAACTTTGGATGTAAGCATGCCTGGGTTCAAATCCAGCCCTTCTGTTGTGATTGAAGGGGAAAGAGTAGAAAGATTGAGTTTGGGGGAGTAGGCAAGGCCCAGATCATAGAAAATTTGGTAAGCCCTCTAGGAGTAGCACCAGCAGTCAGGCTAGGCCAGCTCTTTCAGCTCCCTCCAGAGATGGGAGCTGTGCCAGTGACTGATTGCATCTGCTAATCTGGGGGTGCCTATGTCAGTAGTGAAAGAAAATAAACAGCCAGACTGAATGACACTGTCCTTTATGTTTTGTGTACCATAGGAATTAAAACTGCTATTTTGGTTGGTGGAATGTCCACGCAGAAACAGCAGAGGATGCTGAACCGCCAGCCTGAGATTGTGGTTGCCACTCCAGGCCGCCTGTGGGAGCTAGTTAAAGAAAAGCACCCTCATTTGAGTAACCTTCGGCAGCTCAGGTGACAAACAGTACCTACCCTTTCCCCTCACTCTCTGTTCTGAGGTGGGCCTGAGGTGACATGGGAGTGTGTGCAGTGCCTTCTCCCTGACACAAGGTGCCATGGTGTGATACCAGCCAGAACTTGGCCTTTAGAAAACCAAGCATGCATGAGGGAGATTAGTTGAGGCCCTGGGTGTGTGTGTGTCTGTGTTGAGGGTGGCGGTGGTGGTATGGTATGCTGTAAATGGCTCCTCTTACCTGCTACTAAAACCAGGATGGGGGTGTGTGTGTGTGTGTGTGTGTGTGTGTGTTGAAGGTGGGGGTGATGGTCGAGTGTGCTATAAATGATACCTCTTACCTGCCACTAACCAGGATATGAGGGGGCCGGTGTGTGTGTGTGTGGAGGGTGGGGGTGGTGGTAGAGTGTGCTGTAAATGACTCCTCTTACACTGCTAACCAAGATATGTGGGTCTGTCTGGATCTGCAGGTGCCTGGTGGTTGACGAGGCTGACCGGATGGTTGAGAAAGGCCACTTTGCTGAGCTCTCACAACTGCTAGAGATGCTCAGTGACTCCCAATACAACCCAAAGAGACAGACGCTTGTTTTTTCTGCCACACTCACCCTGGTACATCAAGCTCCTGCTCGAATCCTTCACAAGAAGCACACTAAGAAAATCGACAAAACTGCCAAACTTGACCTCCTCATGCAGAAGATTGGCCTGAGGGGCAAGCCAAAGGTCATTGACCTCACAAGAAATGAGGCCACGGTGGAGACGCTGACAGAGACCAAGATTCACTGTGAGACTGATGAGAAAGACTTATATCTGTACTACTTCCTGATGCAGTATCCAGGCCGCACCTTAGTGTTTGCCAATAGTATCTCCTGCATCAAACGCCTCTCTGGGCTCCTCAAAGTCCTGGATATCATGCCACTGACCCTCCATGCCTGCATGCACCAGAAGCAGAGGCTCAGAAACCTGGAGCAGTTTGCCCGTCTAGAAGAGTAAGTCAGGCCTGTCCCCAGAGGCCAGCATCTAGCCATTGGGTCAAGGTTACCAGCGTGATGGAGAGATGGTAGGAAGCACCTTCTGTGATGAGGGCCTTATCAGTAGACAATAGCCCTTTTTTGCACAGCATGATGCAGACTCACCATCATCTGGTGCATTTGGTTGCTGGTAAAGCCCAACAGAAACTTCTTAATAGTGAGTAATGGTGACAATAATACCAACTGTTATTGAACACAATAGATTAAGGGCTGTGCTAGCATTTTAGCTACATTATCACATTCGTTCACTTCTAACATCCTTGAGAAGAAGGAAAATAGCTTCATGGTTAAGAGCACAGACTGCCTAAGATCAAATCCTAGCTGTGCCACTTCTGGCTGGTCACATTACTCTTTCAGTTTTCTCATAATTAGTATAATAATAGAAGCTACCTCAGAGGGTTGTTAGAAGGATTAAGTGAATTTGTGTAAAGTGTTTAGAACAATCGCTGGCACTTAGTATGTACTTGCTAAACGTTAGCTTTAATACCACTTGTCTTTATTATCATTATTGTCATTTTATAGGTGAAAAAAGTGAGGTTTAGAAATGCTATTCAGCTTGCCCAAGGTTTCTGAGCCTAGAAGTGGCAGAGCTGGGCCTCAGACAAGCCTGTCAGATCCTAGAGTTCATGCTGTGCCCTGCCACGCTGTCATTGTCCTTCTGCTTTGGGGCCAGACTGATGCTCAGGCAGCAGGGTGCAGATTGTCAAGATGAAGATCTGGAAAGTTGAGGCCAACTCTAAATTGGCTTTTGCTCACAGTGTTTTGTCAGATTACAGGGTGATTAGTTTCTGTAACAAATATCTGGTTTACATCTCTTTGAATGTTAGTAGGTAGAGTTAGTGGTTTACTGAATCGGGTTGGCAAACTGTGCCCACTCACTAACTAAATCCAGCTCACTGTCTGTTTTTATAAGTAAAGTTTTATTGGAACACACCTAGGCCTGTTGGTCTATAGTCTGTGGCTGCTTTTGCATTGTAATGGCAGAGTTGAGTAGTTTCAACAGAGACGATCACCCCCAAAGCCAAAAACAATTTACTATCTGGCCCTTTACTGAGAAAGTTTGCTGACCTTGACTCAGAGCAATGGTTTAATGTTTTATGAACTTTAGTTTGCATCATATTCCCAATCCCAAGCCCTACCTCAGAGAAACAGGGAGTGGGGACCCTGGAGGGCCCAGAATCTTCAGTTTTTAAGACATAGCTCCAGTGCTTTTGACCTTCCTTGAACTACACGTACATGAAGAAACGTCACCCAACATGTTATCAAGTGCTTACCGTGAGCCAGGCACTGTTCTAGGGGCTGGTAATAGAACAGTGAATAATGCAAAGTCCTTGTTCTCATGGAGCTGACATTCCAGTGGAGGGAGATAATAAATTGGGAAGTTTGTCATGCGGTCCTAAGTGCTGAGAAGTAAAGTTGTGCAGGGAGTTGTGCAGACTGTGAGTGTGTGGTCAGGGAGGCTTGTCTGAGAAGGTGAGATGTGAGCAGAGAGTGGAAGAAAGTAAGGAAATGTATCTGAGGAAGACCTTTTAAGGCCTAAGAGGAGGCAAGTGCAAAGGCTTGGAGGCAAGGGCATATTCAGCATGTTTGAGGAAGAGCAAGGAGAGCAAGAATGTCTGTGTGATTGGAGGGAAGTAAGTGGGAGGCTGTAGAGCAGATCACTGACCTACAATGTGTATGGCCTCATTTAATTCACTTGAGCTGGTCGTTTATTATTGCAGAGTGAGGCTTATTGATTGTGGTCATTGAGACCAGTTTGGATCCTAGCTTCACAACTGAATAGTTGTCTGTGTACCTTGGGAAGTTAATCTCTCTGAGCCTCAGTTTTTTCATCTGTGAAAGGGACATAATAGTATTATTTTGTAGAGTATTTGTAAGAATTGTAGTGTGTTAGAGTACTGAGTAGGTTGTAAGAGTTTATTAATGATAGCTACTAGTTATTGTTAATGAGCTTTCTCTCTCCACCAGTTGTGTTCTCCTGGCAACAGATGTGGCAGCTCGGGGCCTGGATATACCTAAAGTCCAGCATGTCATCCATTACCAGGTAGGGGCATCAGGGAATGTGTAGGCATCTCCTAGCATTGAATGGGGAATTTTTACAGCAAAGGTTGGGGGAGGGAGGAAGGAGGAATTGTTGGTCCCAAGGCCTCATGCAACAGAGCGTACCACTGGCATCTAGTGACCAACCAGCTTCTGCCACTTTTGGAACACTGTGGTGAGATTTATTTTGAAAACTTCTTGGTATTGTCTGATGCCAGATAGCCCCTCTCTCTTTGACTTGGGCAAACTACCTGATATTGGCAGGTTAGAGTCTTAGTTTCTTCCATGAAGTGAGTATAAGTTTAGCATGTAAAGTGGTTACCCTGGTGAAGACAAATAGAAGAGTGTGGTAGTTAAGACCTGCCTGGGCTTAAATCCCAGCTGGATAATCTTGAGCAAGTTATTTAGTCTCTTTGTATCCCAGTTTTCTCATTTGTTAACGGGCAGTTACTACAGTCTCTACTTCTTAAGTTCTTATTAAAGCAAAATAAGTTATGTGTGAAGAGCTTAGAAAGCCACATGGCACATCCTAAGCACTTAGTAAACGTTAGCTGCTGTTGATACTGACATTAATATTAGTGCGTGCACCTAGTAAATAGCTTAGAATGGTGGTTAGGAGTGTAGGTTCCAGAGCTACATTTCTAGGGTTTGAATGCTTGTCAGTGCTTCATAATTGGTTAGCTTTGGGCATGTTACTTACTATCTCTAGTTTTGGTGTCATTGATTATAAACTGGGAGTAATAATGCTACCTACCCCATAGGGTTATCAGGAGAATTAAATGAGCTAGTGCTGATGAAGTACCTAGCTCCGTGTGAGTACTCAATAAAGGGTAGTGGGGCTGGCCTCATGGCTGAGTGGTTAAGTTTGTGCTCTCCAGTTTGGTGGCCCAGGCTTTCACTGGTTCGGATCCTGGGCGTGGACATGGCACCACTCATCAGGCCATGCTGAAGCAGTGTCCCACATAGCAGAGCCAGAAGGACCTACAACTAGAATATACAACTATGTTCTGTGGGGATTTGGGGAGAAGAAGAAGAAAAAGATTGGCCACAGATGTTAGCCCAGGTGCTAATCTTAAAAAAAAAAAAAAAAAAAATCAATGGTAGCTATTCTGGCATTATTGTTTCTCCTTTTTAATCCTTCCATGCTTTTAAAAATCTTTTGGGGTGCCAATTCAGTTTAGCAAATCTTTATTCTTCCTCTTTTGGGGGACGAGGCTGGGTCAGTCTTTGTGGGAAATATCCAGATGAACAAAATACAGTCCAAGCCCCAAAGAAGTATCACATCCAGTAGAGATGAGATGACCACAGCCATAGTTTAAGGCAGAAGATTTAGAAAGTTGCAAGATATAATGGGGGAGAGAGGTAACTTCTCGTTTGGGAGGTTGGAAAGTGCTTTCCAAAGGTGTTTGGCATTTAAGGATAGAGAGGATTTGGGCATGTAGAGGTAGGCAAGGAAGGAGGAAAGAACATGTGGAAGTGGGCAGTTGGCTGAGAGTGAGAAGAGGGGGTATGTTGGGAGAGAAAGTCAAGAATGGCAGATAGATCTGATTTCTAGCACCCTTATGAACAGGTGGTTGTGCTGCTTAGAGCACTGCACAGGAAGACATGGAGTGGTATCTGGACTCAGTGGAGAAGACTCTTGTTTAGTGGTGTGTGCCACGGGAGTGGGGAAGGCGGGGATTGTCAGCACCCCTGCCATACCATCTGCGGATAATATTTCCAGTTTATATTGGAGTAGAGGCAGTGTAGTCCAGGGGTTAGCATGGTCTTTGAGCTGTACTGCTTCAGTTCAAATTCTGGCTTCATCACTTAGTTGGAAAACCTAGGGGGAATTGCTTAACATGTGTGTTTCAGTTTCCTTGTCTGTAATATGGATAATCATGAAAGCATCTGTTTGATGTTATCGTTGTCAGGAATCCATGGGATAAGACAGGCAGAGTGCTTAGAATTGCCTAACACGTTGTAATCACTCAATAAATGCTGGTTATGATTACCATCATCAATCATCCCTGCAGAGTTAATGAAAAGCCAGTGGAGTTTCTTTAGTTAGAAGGGATATTATGGTCAGAGTTTTGACTCAGGAAGATGACACTGGAAGCTTTGGGCTGGGTCAGATGGAGCGGGAAGGACTAGAGACCAAATAAGAAATGACTGCCTCTGTCCAGGTCAGTGGTCATGAGGGCCTGAAGCAGGGTAGAGGGCGTGGGATGGCAGAGCCTGCACAGTGGACAGGCTAAACCTGGGGATACTTTGAATGTGGGATGAGGGGAGAAGGGCTGGATCTGTCCACAGTGCTAGAGAGGTTCCTAGCTGCCTGGCTAGGATGGAGGAGGATCCAGTATTGGATTGCTTGCCCTGAGGGGAAGAGCAGTGTTTGGTGATTCCCATGTGTTGACCTCCCGCTTCTTCTTTGGCAGGTCCCTCGCACCTCAGAGATTTATGTCCACCGAAGTGGTCGAACTGCTCGTGCCACCAATGAAGGCCTCAGCCTGATGCTTATTGGGCCTGAGGACGTGATCAACTTTAAGAAGATTTACAAAACCCTCAAGAAAGATGAGGACATCCCACTGTTCCCTGTGCAGACAAAGTACATGGATGCAGTCAAGGTAAAAAGATAAGTTAAAAGCCCAGTGTTGATGAGGGAGGGATCGTGCTGCTCCCTCACCTTGCTGTGAGTCTCTGGCATTATAGCCCTTGGAAACTACGTTACGGTTCTGTCAACAGCTAAACAGGGCAATTTGTTAAAAAAAAAGGAATGGTGGTACTGTACCTGGCAGAAGGGAGAAAAGGTGACTGCCAAAAGTGTGAGGAATTTTCTTCCTGAACGCTTTCTTCACTGTTCACCCCTGAAGCATCCACCACCACCCCCTCCACTGGACAGGGGCAGTGAGCGCAGCTGTCCGGACATTGGATGGTTGTAGGGAAGTGAGCTCAATGTGTCTTGCTGAGGCAAATACTAAGGTTTTGTCACATCTCTGCAGCAGAAGCTAGTAACTCCTACCTTTGGGGTTTTATTTTAACTCAATAGGCATTCACTGAGTGGGTGCTGCTTAGTATAGGCCACAGTGTGTCAGGTACCAAAGCAGGATGGGTTCTTCTCCGTAGAGATCCACCAGCTCATAAGGCAGGCCAAGCCCATGCTGAAAGTGAGGTACAAATGGAGCACTGTAGGACTGGTGGGCAATGGTTATATAGGTAGGAGATGAGGTTTTCTCTGTGCCTCCTGCATTCAGAGATCTGGAGAGGTGAAAAGGAGGTGGAATTCCAGGAACCGAGGGAGGAAAAACATGGAACAGTTCAAGGACTGTTGGCACTTACGGCTCAAAAGGAATGTTAGCCATTGGGGAAATGTGGTGGGAAATGAGGATGGAAAGGTGGAGGTTACAGAGAATTCCTGTTAGTAGGAAGGGTTAGGAGCCACCCTTGTTTCCCATGGTGTCTTTCCCCCACATCACAAGATCTGACGTGGAATAGAGGAAAGACAGCTCTCTGAGTTTGTTGTCCTTGTGATTGGGAACTGGGCTCTAATTCAGCACTGTTGGGGTGTTTCATGGTCTCAGCTCAGCTACGGAAGCCTCTCTGGTATCTTGGGAAAAGCATTCCCTTTGGACACCTGTAGATTGGCAGTCCAGCAGAGCTGGGCTTCCAAGGGATGAGGGGGTGAGGGGTTCAGAGTTGTTATTTGGAGAGGCTGCTCTTGTGATCGCATGTGTACACACTCATGTGTGATGATTGCCCTCTCTGCTTTTATCAGGAACCAGGACAGATGCATTTTGATGGGAGCTGAGCTGCATCTCACTGAACACTGATCTCAAAAGCTTTTCTAAATACAACTTAAATGAGACTTTACTTCCCAGAGGCCTGAACACCCTCTGTCAGATGAACAGTTTCTGTTCCTTTCCCCCAGGAGCGGATCCATTTAGCTCGACAGATTGAGAAAGCCGAGTATCGGAACTTCCAGGCTTGTCTGCACAACTCTTGGATTGAGCAGGCAGCAGCTGCCCTCGAGATTGAGCTGGAAGAAGAGATGTATAAGGGTGAGATGTATAAGGGCTGGATGGGATTTGAGGAAGGGTCCATTGAGCTTTTCTTTGTTTCTCCCTGCAACTTTTGTCTTGTTGGAACTTCCCCGCTACCATGAGTGTCTTCAAAATTGGTAAGATGCCTTTTCCTTCTTTGTGACAGGCCCTGGTCCTAGATGAGCCTAAAGTCCTTGGCCTTTATTCCCTCTCTCATTTGGCGCCCTCAGCTTCCTCCCTCATGTGGAGAGGCAGTGTAGTACAGTGATGTCAGGGGCAGGTGCTGCCGCCAGACTGCCCGTGTTTGAGTGCTCGCCCATTCCCTCAACTGGCTCTGTGAACAGGTCAAGTTCCTTAACCTTTCTGTTGTACCTAGGCTGTCCTCACTTACAAACTGCAGATCATAAAGTACCTACCTCATGAGGTTGTTGAGAAGATGGCTTGAGTTGACTGTAAAGTGCTTATAACAGTGCCTGGCACTGTATTTGGTATTTGGTACATTTCAACTTATTATTTATTGTCATTACTTTTACCATTAACCTGTCTTCCAAGCTGACAAAGCACTTTGGTCATCATCTCATCTGATCTTCTCCCAAGTCTCATGACAAAAGTAGAACAGGAATTACTATCCTTTTACATCTGGGAACTCGAGGCTCACAGAGGAGAAGTGATTTGCGCAGTTACTCTATCACCAGGCGTTTTCTGAGCTCCTGCTCTGAACCTGGGCCAGAGGTTAATGATTCAGGGATGAGTCTGTGTGGTCGCTGCTCTAGGAAAGCTCCTGAGTCTAAGAAGTGGTAGAACCCTATGTAGAACTGATGACAGCAGAGTTAGGCGCAGTGCTCTTTGGACCCTATGAGTAGGCAGCTCAGCTGAGGTGTTGGCATCTCAGTGCCAAAGCCAACAAATTTGAGCTAAACTTACTGGTGTCTGCCTAGCATGGAAGCCAGGAACCAAACCAGTGGAATTGATGACCCTCAGCTGGGCCTCCTGGTAGCTCAGGCTTGAGCCTTGGGCTGGAGGTGCATAAGGCCCCGGCTTCCCTTCCTGAGACAGGCTGGCATCGAGCCCTGTGGCTCTGCCCACTCCGCAGGTGCAGGAGAGCTGGGCCATGTAGACGGCGTTCACTGTCTCCTGAGTGGTTTGTAGCTATCAACTCACCAAACCCCAGGCAACAAGTGGTGGGTCATAAGAAGAAAACTGATCATCAGGTCAGGAGACTTGGGTCCTAATCTCAGTTTGACAGCCAGCTCTGTGACCTTCGGCAGGTGACCTGAGTTTCCTCGACTAACAAGAAGATCATTCCTGTCTTAGAGGGTTTCTGTGAGGAGTACAGGACGGAGTAGCCCCGAGTGTCCCTCCTAAACTGTCAGAAGTTAGCTAACGCTGACTTCTGCAGAGAATTTTTGAGCCTTGCCTCCCCAGAGAGTTCCAGAATATTCTTCCTCACAGGTATTAGCCATCAAGGGAAACAGTGCTTCTGCAAACCTTAGTAAATATGATGTGTTTTGTATTGTGTTTGAAGGAGGAAAAGCTGACCAGCAAGAAGAGCGTCGGAGACAAAAGCAGATGAAGGTCCTGAAGAAGGAGCTGCGCCATTTACTCTCCCAGCCGTTGTTTAAAGAGGACCTGAAAACCAGGTATCCGACTCAGTCTGGCAAGCTGCCCGTGCTCACGTCTGCTCCAAGAAATGCCGAGTCCGCTTTGAGCTGCCTCTCCAAACAGAAGAGGAGGAGGAAGAAGCCAAAAGAGCCGCAGCAGGAGCAGCTGCAGCCAAGTACAACTGCAGATTAGTCACCCCAGGTCAGAGTCTGTTGGTGACATTGTCTCTGTTCTCTGGTTATATGGAAAACCTTCCCACCTTTCGTTTCATTCCACTCTCAACTCCGGTTATCAAAATCTCCCTCTCTTATGGTGGGAGAGACCTCGTGCAGATTTGTGTTGTTTTGGAGTAAGAATTCTGTGCAGCAGCTTATTTATTTCTGTATTTCAGTGTTTACGGGCTTCCTTTGTGTTCAGCTTTATTTCCTGAATTAAAAGTAATCATCAGAACCAGCCTGTCATTCTGAGTTTTTAGCCAGAACGTGGGGGATACTGTCCTGATTCTCTGGCTGCAGGATACACATGAGGCGTCTGTCCCCCCGCTGGAGAGTGTGGATGGAGCATGAGGCCTGAGAGTTTTGCAGATTACTATAAAATCGTCTCTGCCTGCATCTTAGCTTGTGTTCTCCTTTTCCACACAGCAGAACCTGACAGCTCCTTAGCTCTTTACCACTTGTTCACAGCTCGTCTTGTTTGAGCCACCCTGCGAAGTGGACGGGGAAGGGGTTGCCATCCTCGAGTTCCAAGAGAACACAAGCTTTCTTAACATCACAGAACTGCTTGTGAGGAAGCCAGTGACAGCATGCTGAGTCTGGCGTGGGAGGCACTTGGGATCTGGCCCTAGCCGATTTCCCCTGCCTCGGCTCTCCTCTCCTCTCCTCTCCGTGTGACAGAACTGCTTGCTGCTCACAGTCCCACATGCCCCTTCTCTCGTCCTCAGCCTTTGCACAAACTTTTCCCTGGGCCCGATTGCCTTTTCCTGTCCTTGAGCACTGCTACATTTTCTTTCTCTGGGTCTTTGAACCCTCAGGAGGGCCAAGTGTTCCTCCGGTGGGCTCTCATAGTACCCGTACCTACCCTCTTCACAGCACTTGCCACACTGTGTCATCTTTGCTGAGTCTGTGAGCAGAGGCTGCTTTATTAGCCCTTGCAGCCCTTGGGCTTAAGTCAGGGCATGGTATAAGTATGTGCTGAGGGAACCAATGACCTGCTGCCACCCCAGCTTTCTCTGGGTTGGTCTGGGTCAGTAGCCACAATTGTCACAATCATGGGAGAAGCACAGATTTCTGCACAGCTAAGTCTAGGCTTTTAAACAGGTGTTCCTTTGGCCTCGCGGTTGGCAAGGTAGGTGGGATGGCAGCCCCCTGGGTAACTGCAATAGGATAGTTGGCCTAAACTCAGATTCAGGTATCACTGAGTGTTGACCAAGTCCCAGGCACTGTTAGACACTTTTATTATTTCATTTCCATGAAGGCCCTGAGACATGTCTTAGTACCCTTTTTTATAGTTGAGAAAGTGACACTGAGAGGTTAAGACTTATTGAGGATCACACAAAGCCAAGTCGCAGAGCTGGCATTAGAATCCTGGGTATTTCCTTGTGGGCTCAGGGTAAGTTCAGAAAACTGCTTTGGTCTTAAAGACAGCAGTGTTGCCAAGGAAGGTCACCCCAGTGTCACTGATGACCTGGAAAGGAGAATGCAAAAGAAAACAGCCCTAGTCTGTGAGGTCAGCTCCTGAGTGACAGCTGTCAGAGGATGGCAGGGGGACTCTCCATTTTCCAAATGATGCAGTGGAGGTTTAAGCAGGCTCAAGATCCCTTAGCAGCCACAAGA
This sequence comes from Equus przewalskii, assembly GCF_037783145.1. Classification (NCBI taxonomy): domain Eukaryota; kingdom Metazoa; phylum Chordata; class Mammalia; order Perissodactyla; family Equidae; genus Equus; species Equus przewalskii. The sequence continues at coordinate 36,233,010 of NC_091855.1, read as the reverse complement.
GGCATGAGGTCTCATGTCACAAGCCAAACAGGCAACCCTGATGTCGGCTGACACCCTGCCCTTGCCCTCTTTTCTTGGTGGGGTGATGTGTTATGAGGGTAGGTTTTAAAAGACAAGGCCAGCCTCGCAGGCACTTCTGCTCTCTGACCTGATGAGGTAAAGCTCTGGTGAGGCCTGGTTCTTTTGGCACCTCCAGCCCAAGGGCAGCACTTCCTGAGTGTCTGGATCTTCTACTAAACAAGGAGCCCCCCACTTCCCCCACTAAGCCACCCACTCACACACATAAGCCCCATGTGACAGTAGTGTTGATCTTCAGTGCATGCAAGATACCAAATACTAAGAAGCCAGGACAGAAGTTGCTATGGAAGCAATTTTAATGCTAGGAAAATGTTTTCACCAACTGTCCAGGGAAGCTGTAGGGCCTGGCCCACCTCCCACAGGACCTGGGGCCCCTGGGCAACCACTCGCTGAGCCATAGACCCCACGCCCATTTCTGCTCAGTGTGGGAATGTGTTTGGTTCTTAGACTTGTCCAGTGGTTCCCAAACTTCTGTTTGGGAAGCCACAGCGCCACTGCCAAGGTGGCATGTTCCCCATCTTGCAGTGTTCTGCAGCTCCCCACTGGGCAGGGTGTGGGGAGCATCCCATTTCTGAGCACTCACTGTGTGTCAGGTCTCACAGTTGTTTTCACACACACAGTCTCGTTCCACTTTAACCCATAATCCCACGATGGCTGGGTACTGTCTCCATTTCACTAAACGGCAATTGGGGCTCAGAGAGAGAAAGTGATTTGGTCAAGGTAACATAGCTACTAAGTGACAAAGTTGAGATTCGAACCCAGTCTGGCTCCAGAGCCCCTTTGTGCTTAAAATAGAACTTAGTCAAAAGTAAGGACAGTTTGCTCTTTTTGTTGCTAAATATTCCCATTGATTTATCAAGTTTCTTTTGGAAAGAAAGTAACAAATGTGCAGTTACAAAGACAAACTCTCAAAGCAATTTTCCCTCTAGCTTCTGGTCTGGAAAGAGATGGCTTCATGGGGTGCGGGGCGGAGAATCATCCAGGCGGTGTGACTCCAGGAAGACCAGCTGCAATGGATGAGCCAGGTGTCTTCCACAGACGGCGGGATGTTAACACATTCCTTCACGTTTCACTGATCCTGCCACTCCTCCTTCTCATAGTGCTTTTCCTTGGAGACCAGAATTTGGCCAATGGTTTTGTGAAAAGGGAAAGCAGAAGGTGAGACCATGACAGGAACTTGGCCTGCCTCTGTGGGGCATCCTGACGCTAAACTGAGGGGACCTCTCCTCGGAAGAGGGTCCCCTGGGAGCCCAGCAGGCTCTCAGGCCTGGAAGCACAGCATAGGCACTTTTGAGAGGGGTTTCTCCAGCCGGTCTGCCAGAGAGAAAGCGCTGCTTTTGTAAACGCCACACAAGCCACAGATGCAGACAGGTGGCGGCCAGTGCTGCTTATGCTGTGCTAGAGAGCGCGGCCAGAGGCCCAGGACCTATCTCACAAGCCCTCATTGCACCCAAGGGCTTAGCCCGGCGCCGTGTGTTCATGCCTTTCAGTTTGGAAATAGAGGATGTGACAGTCACAAATCATGTAACACGCTCCCCCCACACTTCCAGTGTATTTGTCACCACCCTAGCACTCCTACCCTGAGCAGGGACACTGCACCAATTCAGAGATCAGGGTCAGGTTTACATTCCTGTGGAAAAGTGACATAATCACTTAGCTTGAGCCCTTGGGTCCAAATGCCAGCTGAGGGCAGTGTGGGAACCCAGGTTCCTGCCTGGATCTAAAGCACCCTGATGTCTGTCTTCACAAAGGCAGAGAGTGACAGAAATCTGACGTTTGTGTGCCAGGACTCGGAGCAGTCTGCACCCCGGCCTCCCCAGGCCAGTCTGGCTGTGGCCAGACTAGCATTGCAGCACCAGCAGATGCTAAGAAGTCCCTGCAGAATGGGACCTGTGATGAGAAGAAGGCCTTCAATTAAGGAAGTACCCCAAAGGGCAATTCCTCGCCGCTGCCTTCTCCTTTTCCTCCCGCAGAGGAAGAGAGCTCGCTAGCAGCACTCCGGCCCAACCAGGGCTCTGAGGTCCTGAGAGTGAAGAGGTTATTAAGGGGCACATCCAGCTGGACGCACGAGGAAGCTGCCAGCCAGGGCTCTTGCTCCCAGGCATTTCCACGAGGGAGCTCTCCCCACTGCCAATTTCCTCGGTTTGTCTCTGTTCTTTCCCACCTAACCTCTCGCCAGCCCATAAACCGAGCAGAAGGGGAAAGAAGCCAAAAACAGCCAGGCAAAACCTGTCTGCTTTGCTCAGCTGGAGTCTGGCTGCATGTGCCCTGTCTCCACCTGGCTGGTATCTAGATTCTACTTTCAGGATACGCTGGGGATGGTGAGACAGCTTCCTGGTCCCAGACTCTAGTCCTACTCGAGCCTCTGTTCAGGTGGCGCTGGCAGCAGAACCCTGAAGGCCTGCCCTCCAAAAGGAGACAGGCCTGGCCCTGAGAGAGGTAGAGGGGCCCAACAACTTGAGCTTCACGCCGAAGGCTGAAGGCCCCTTTCTAGACTTTGGCATAAGAGTCTCTTTTTACTCTTAAGTTAGGGATAAGAAAACACTCCCATCATGAATGTTGGGAACCACACTGAAGCCCTCATTCCAGTAGGTCTCAGCTGTCCAGGGCTTCAGGCAGCATGCACCCATGTCCAATCCACCAGCTGACTGGACTTGGTCTTTTTTTTTTTGAGGAAGATTAGCCCTGAGCTAACTACTGCCAATCCTCCTCTTTTTGCTGAGGAAGGCTGGCCCTGAGCTAACATCATGCCCATCTTCCTCTACTTCATATGTGGGACGCCTACCACAGCATGGTTTGCCAAGCGGTGCTGCGTCTGCACCCAGGATCCCAACCCGCGAACCCTGGGCCGCCGAAGCAGAACGTATGCACTTAACTGCTGCGCCACTGGCCCGGCCCCAGGACTTGGTCCTTTTTTACAGAACTGGTACATCACTTAAGACAGCTGACCTTGAGCCTCTCCTCCCCTAGAGAGAGGCACCGCCCTGGTGAAAAGAAACCAGAGGACCTCATCTTTACACAATAGAGTGTCAACACTGGCAGGAACCTCCTCCAGATGAAGCAACAGGGCCAGACAGGAGAGGTGACCTAAAGTCACAGAACTGGGAGCAGCACCAGGGCTCCTGGCTTCCTGGCCCCGAGTCAGAAAGCATTTGATCCTCCAGGAAAATAAATACTAAAATATCACGAAGATACCACAGTCCGTAATGGGTAGGCCTCATTCCCAGTGACTTTGCCCAAAAGGCTGTACATTTTTTCAACTACAGTCTAAATCGCTTAAAAAATTGAAAAGCCGGAATGTTCCATTCACAATGCAGTCCCGTTAGGTGACAGGTTCCACTGCATGGCCTAAAATTAATCAACGTTTATCGGCTGCATAAAGGATGTTGTAGTGGGATGTTTTATAGAGCAGGTAAACGGAAGGGATGGCAGCCTCAGGGAACACGTGGTGGTTCAGGGCCGTGTCCATCTCGTCCACGTACTCCACCTGCAGCGCGATGTTCAGGGCCTGAGACAGGGCCGTGATCTGGATGTGGTCACACTCCATGGCCATGGGCTCCACCTCCTGCAAAGGCCAAAGTGAAAACCCAAACCCAGTTTAGGAAGGAGGCCTGGCAGAGGACAAGTGAGAAGGCCAACCCCGGCTTTCAGGGTCCCGAGTCACAGTCTCTGCGCTGGGAAATAATCCTCACAACAACCCACAACAGAGGAGGGAGGGAGGTGTGGTGAGGAGGGAGCAGCTGGAAATCGCGAGGACCGCCCGGCTTGAATCGAGATCTTTTTGATTCAGGTCCTCTAGTCGTATGTAAGAAGAGGACACTACTTGGAGGAGTCTGGAAGCGGGGCAGGACTTCGGCTTCCTAACGCACACAATCTAAGACTCTCCGAACAGAAAGGGACTCCGTCACGAGGGATGTGAAGCTTCAATGCTTACAGAGGGCCAGGCAAGGGAGGGGGAGGGAGGGAGTCGGATGCTGAAGAGACAGAGAGGGTGGCAGGCAGGCAAGTGTGTCCCACACAACTAGGGCAGCCGCCCGCCACTTAGCTCCTGCTGATTGTTGCCCTGCACGTATAAGGCCTGGGGAGCTGGATCTTCTGATTCTTCCAGAGAAATCCAGAAATTCATATGAAAATTGCCCAATATGTAAAAGTTAGCAGCTCTTTCAGGTAAATACCATACATCATAAACAAAACACATCTCAGGGCAGATGTCACTCCCGGGCTGCTAGTCACAATTCTGTAAACAGGCCAGTCCAAAGCCGTTATTTCTCAGATGGGAAATCTGAGGCCCAGAGAGGGAAAGTGACTTGCCCAAAGCCACACAGTTCAGGCAGCTCAAGTAGGATCTGTTTCTGGCTTGCTAATCTAGTGCTCTTTGAAATGCAAGTGCAGACGTGACACCCAAGTCCCCTGGCTAGGGATGTTGGTGCTAAAGTCTCCTAAGGAGAGAGGGACAAGAGCAGAGCCCCGGACTGGGAGCCGGGTCACCAAAACCTAAGACCCTGAGGACCTACATGAGTGCAGAAGTCTTTGATGTCCATCTCCTCGTCGATGAAGTGTCGGAAGAAGTCTGCACGGTTCCTGATGAAGGCTGAGGTGAGCAGGCGCAAGAACTGCACGATCCTGTCCGAGGCGCTCTGGTCGTTGAACACCTTCAGCAGGCTGGACACCGAGCCGTCCTTCTCCACCAGCTCTACCACACTGTAAAACTGGACCCCGCCGGGTGGGCTCAGCCGGGGCAGGCCCCGCCCCTCCCTCCACGGGGCTCCCCCCACGCGCATTTTCACTTTGAAATCCTCAAATTAAGATACCAAAATCCATCAGTCTGACATCCCACCAAAGCTAAGGAACAGAGTCAGAAGTACTCTGCAATGAGCACCTCAGCCTGGAGGCCTGTCTAGGAAACAGCAGTTGGGCTCTCCCTCCATCACTGTCGTGGGTGGGATTCTTATTTACAGATTCAGAACTGAGAGTCCTCCAACCTCACCCCCTTCGCTAATGGGAGCCAGGGGAGTGGGGTGCAGAGGGAATGGGGTGAAGGAAGCTGGTGGAAGTTTCCAGCCTGAGAGCTACTGCCCCAGACGAGGCGCCTCCTCCCAGAGGGAGGGCAGGGCCCTGCGCTCCCTGCGCCCTCATGTCCCCACAAGCAGGAAGCAACTGGGAGGAGCACGAGGGGCATGAGAGCCAGAGGCTGTGAGGGGCTCCGGCCAGTGCTCCCTCCTGTCTGCCCTGCCAGCGTGGAAGGACCTGGTCCCTCAGCCATCGTGCCCAGGCCAACTCACAGCATTGAAGAAGTTTCGGAACTTGTGCTCCTCAAAGCCAGCAGCCAGGAGGTCATTTGGGGTCTGCAGCACGCGCTCTTTGAACCTAAAGGGAGGACACTGATGCTCACGGGGAAACATGGGGGTGCCACAGCGACCGCCAACTGTCACCCCGCTCTCACCCACACCTCAGAAGATGGATGTCACTAACAGGTGCCGGACTTTCCTACCTTACAAAGCACCGCCACCTGGACCACACATGACTTGTTCTGTCCTCCCCACTGTATGCAGTTCTGGCAGGCGGGCGTTACACCCATCTCACAGATGCGGAAATTGGGGTAATCACCACCCACTCCCAGACACATGGATCCTGCCTTTCAAAGGTCTCTTGACTCTGACCCTCCTTCCTGTCCCCATGGTTCCTGCCGTATCATCACCATCTCTGGCCTGGGCCATGCCTGGCCTTCCCTGGTTTCTGGGCCCTTCTCCACAGGGACCTTGGAGTGACCAGCTCCTCGGCACAGACGTCCAGGGAGGGCCCCGGCTGAGCTCCAAGCTTATCCCCGGTCCAGTCACACAGCCCCTCCCACCCCACAGCCACTCCATGCATTGGCACCCGCAGTCCTGCAGCCGGGGAGCCTCTGCTCAGCGGCGTGCTGGTGCCAGTGTGTACCGCTCACGAGAGCCCACGGTCAAATTCTCAAGGACTTTGCCAGCCAGGTGTTAAACACAGACATTATTTAAAAAACAAGTTATGTGACTCTACAACTAAATAAATTCTACTAAGAAACAAACAAAATTAATATTTAAACCTCCTCATTACCTGCTTTACATGATCCACGCTGGGAGGTTATCTGTGTCTAGCGCGTGTGGATGGTGGAATCACGACTTGGACTGTACGTGTGTGTTGCGTGTCTCCTCCCAACCCCCTGCTCAGTGACCCCAGGGTGGCAGCGTGAAGTCAGTCACGACGGGAGTATTTATACCACAGGAATCGCTAACACCGCAAACCAGGCCTGCCCGCCCCACGGCCGTCAAACCTGGGCTGGCGCTGGCCGCCCTTCAAGACCTGGTCGGACGGCCCTTGCTTGGTCAGTGCCGGATCGTCCCTCTCTGCTCCCACCGCAGGCCCCCTAATGGCACGGCCCCATTCTCGGGCCTGTCCTGGTACTCTTGGGGGGATGGCAAGGAGCCCCACCCAGCCCCTGGCCCCAGGATACAATATAGCAGCAGAGACGAGACACAGACCAAGTGACAGTGGTCCACGGACAGGGGGACACATCCCACACAAGTGGACAGGCTCTGGGGGACCAGCTGGCACAGGCAGGACTGCAGCCCCTCCCCTGGAAAGGGAGAGCAGACCGCAAGGACACAGGACGGGGTTCTCACAAGGGACTAACTAAGGCACGAGAGAGGCCTGCGGCTTAGGGGCCTTGCTGTGGGAGACGGGGTGGGCAGGGGTGTATGGAGTGGAAACATCTCCTAAACCAGAGGGTGGGGCGTTTTTTGCTGAAAGGCAACCTGCCCTCGGCCTGGCCACATCTAAGTCTGATCTGGCCGGGGCACGTGTGGGGACGAGCACTGTGCTGGGAGTCACAGCCCCGCTGTTAATTTGCTTTCCGGCTTTGGGCCACAGGCTCCTTTCTGTGCATGTGTGATGGTAGCGCGCCTCCACAGGCGTGCTGTGAGAGTCCCCTCTGCTCACGTTGTCCCTGCCAGGCTGCGATGTGCACAGCTCTGTCCCCGGCTCTCCTGCCCCGACCCCTCGTCCCCAGCCACCCGCCCTGAACCTCACTCCTCTCCAGTGCTCACCCCACTGTGCCAGGCACTGGGGACACAGAAGAGCAGCCCACAGGCCGAGTCGAGTGGGACTCGCACCCCCACGAGGCGAGGAGGGGAAGGCGGACAGCCCGGGACGTGAAGCGCAGGCTCTCAGCTGCACACCAGCTTCAGTGGGACCTTGGGCAAGTCATCTGACGTTCCTGAGGCCCAGTTTACTCCGCCTCGTCCATCCCGCGCCCACTGGGCCCCCGCTCGGACGGTTCACAGACAGCTCGGACTTAGCATGGCCAAAGTGGAGCTCCTGTGGCTGCCCCACCTCCCTCTGCGGCAGCGGCTTCTCCACGCCGACACCTCTCAGGCCGACACCTGGCCGTCGTCCCTGACGCCTCTCTCCACTCACGCTCCTGCCCGTGCACCGCCCCTGAGTGTGCGCAATCCCGTCGACGCCACCTCCACACGTGTCTGGACTCTGAGCCTGCCCTCTACCTGCTCACGCCACCATTGCCATCTCTCCTCTGGGCCTCTCCCCGAGCGCGGCCCCGCTGCTCCTGCCCGGGCTGTCCTGCACGCAGCAGCCAGCAGGTCAGGCCCCTCGCTCCACTCAGACCCTCTGTGGCTCCATCTCATTCAAGCTGAAATTCGAGGTCCTTAAAAAGGCCCATGAGGCCCTACGTGACCTGCCCCCTTACCTCTCCAACCCCTACTTAAAACTGCTACCCCCGACCCCTGGCCAGCCTGGTTTTCTCCCACAACACATCAAGTGCTGTTCATATTGCTGTCCACCTTCTCCCACCGGGATGCAGGCTCCCCAGGCAGGAGTCTCGTCTCTCTCCTTCACTGCTGCATCCCCAGGGCCTACAATGGGGCCTGTGTGCGGCACCGGGTTGGGTGATGACCGCAGGGAGGGACGGAGGGTAGGGATGAAGGTTGACAGAGCATGCAGGGCTGGTACAGAGACACAGGGCCCACGCTTTGCCTGCATCACCTTGCTGAGTCCTTACAACAACCCTCTCAGCTATGTGAAATTATCCACCTTCCACAGATGTGGAAACAGGCTCAGAGAGGTCCGGTCACTTCCCTAAGGTCACACAGCAAGTAAGCAAGAGAGTGAGGTCTGACCTCAAAGCCCAGGGCCTCTGTGCAGCACAACTCTGGGGCCAGGGGGTGGGGAAGCCCCCCACACCGTACTGCCTCCACCCCCACAGGGCTGAGGGAGGAGGGGGAGGAGAGCGACTTGAGATGCTGACTGTCTGTCAAAAGGGGCTCTGCCAGTTTGTCATTCAATAAATGACACGAACGGCTCGTTCACAATAAGGAACAGGCTTCATTCCCACCCTCTTTGAGGGAGTCTAACTTCGAGCAGATGACGGCCTGAACCCAGCGGTTCTCAATCAAGGCTGACTTCGTTTAAAGAGACACTTAGCAACGTCTGGAGACATTTTTGATTGTCATGACTTGGGGAGGGGGCTGCTACGGGCATCTAGCGGGTGGAGGCCAGGGATGCTGCTAAACACCTACAGTGCACAGGACAGCGCCCCAGCGAGAGTGATGCAGCCCAGAGCGCCAGCAGTGCTGCTGTTGAGAAATCCACCTCAGGAAAGGGTTTCTGGCACCAGGGTCCACGGATCAACCCCAAGTGCTCCGTGACCCGTGGCCACTCTGCACCGTTGCTGGAGTGTGTGTGTGGGGGGGTGTCTCTGATGAGGAAGCCCGTGGCCTTCATCAAATCCTCTCTGGGCTGTGAGACCCCCAAGGTTAAGAAGCAGGTCTCTTAGCTCCTTGCTACTCCAAGCGTGGTCTGAGGCCCAGCACAGTGGGGCATGTCCTGGGAGCTTGTGCGAAAGGCAGAATCTCAGGCCCCGCCTAGCCCTACTGAGTCAGAATCCATCTTCACAAGACCCCGGGTGGTTTGTACAACTGGTGAGGTGTGAGAAGCCCTGAACGAAGCCAAAACATGAAGGTCCGACAGACGGCTGCTAGTGCTGGACGAGACCTCCAGCACCGACCTCGAGACCCAGGCCTGACGGGCAGACCCCTGGCTCCTCACGCTGGAGGCCAAGGTGGGCTGAAATAGCTGAGAACGCAGGGGCAGAGCATCTTTGTCTGGTTTTTTTGGAGGGGGTCTTCACCAATGCACCCAGTGGGACCTGCCCAGGCTAACTAAGACCAGGGGCCTGCAACACCTGCAAGGACACCCGTTCCACCCCCAGCCCCTTGGCTGCCCCCAACTCCACCACAGCGGGCAGCCGGGCATCCCCCCAAAGCAACAATGCTGCCACGCAGCTCCCCCACGCACCCCGGGTTAAGGAGGTTGTGCCAAGGAAAGACCCTCAGGGAGAGTCAGGGCCCCCAGAACACAGAGAACACAGCCTCAGAGGCAGGGAGCACCCCGCGTCCCCTTGACCCCACTCACTTCAGGATCTCTCTGCTCTTCCCCAGCAGAGACTCCAGGTAGGAATAGCCCAGGGCCCGGTAGAAGCAGTTGCCATCCCCCTTGGTCTTGCGGATGGCCACGAACCTTTTGCTGAGTTCCTGTGGGGAGAGAAGGAAACGCGGATGTCTGTGACAGCAACGCCTGCTCCGTGCGCTGTGTCCTGTCAGGGCCGGCCCACCTCCCCCAGGGAACACCTGCTCCCTCCTCTCAGACTGCAGCCCCTTCACAGGCTCCCGACTCTCATTCATCCCACGAATATAAAACTACGCTGAGTGTGACCTGGGTGTCAGGCATCAGTGGTGATGGGGCCATGGCCCTGCCCTCAGGCAGCCTACAGTCTAGGGGGAAGATGGACAATTAGGTGACGGTGACGGGGGGCCGGGGAAGCTGGGTGCCATGGAGCAGAAGTCCAGGCAGGCTCCCTGGAGGAGGACAAGCTGTGTGCATGGCTGGGCGGCGTGGCAGTGACAGGGGGTACTGGGTGGACGGCCAGGAGGCTGCAGAGTCGCAAGAAGGGCCTCCTCTCGCATCACTAGGCAGGCTGGCCAGTCCTTCAGATCTTCCTCAAGAGGCGCAGCCCTCCCCTCACGGGCCCCTCAGCTCAGCTCCCTGCTGTCGATTTCCCTCCCAAACGGCCTGGAGTCCCCTCTGTTGCCTCATGGGGTTACAGCCAGGGTTCTGACAGCAGAGCGTGGTTTTCAAGGGGTCAGGAGGCCCTGCTCCCACCACAGCAGTGAGAAGGCTCACAGCTGAGGGGGCCCAGCTGAGGCGGGCTGGCAGGAAGGGACGTACTCCTCAGAAACCCTGTTCTCGTCCCAGGAGGGCTCTGGGGACACGAGAGTCCAGTGCTGCCCAGCCTGGCTCCCACCCGGGAAGTGCTCACTGCAGCTTGGGGAGACAGACAGACCCGCCAGGGTGCGGAGAGGGGCAGAGGGTGCTGCCCGGGAGATGGGGAGTGCCCGGCTGCTGCCCACCCTTTGTCCCCTGCACCCTGTCGCTTTCCCTCAGAGCGATGCCCCAGCAGAGCCGTTACAGATGCGTCTAGGAGATCCAGCTGCACACTGCAACTCCCGGCCGGTCCCCCCCCCCCGCGCTGCAGGGCTGTGGGCCTGCCATTTCATCGCTGGGCCTTGGTTTCCTCAGATGTAAAAGGTGGGTAAAAAAGTACCGACCTCGCAATGCTGCAATGCGGTCTCGGTGAGTAAATAAACCCTCTAGATAGTGCCTAGCTTTAAACAAAATTGCCATTTTTTTTTTTGCAACTAAAGGATTTCTCGCTAAGGCAAATGCCCAACACCAAAACATCCAGGGAGCTCTTCCACTTGCCCAGGAACCTGCTCCAAGCTCTAAGCCTTTCTTTGTTTTCCAAGTGGCTCCTCCTTCTCTGCTCCCAGCTCCAGCCTGTCTAATCGAGGATCCTCTCCCCCCGGCCCGGCCTCACCTGGATTTTCCTCTGGTAAATCCTGTTCTCAGGATGATCCCGGAGAATTGAGAGAATGTCACATTTTTCTGATATTAGGTTGAACGATGTTTCACTCTGCAAGAGAAAGCAACGCTGTGACAATTTCAAAAGCAACAGAGGGGTTTCACCAAGTAGAAAGCCTCTGAACTGCTCGTTACGGGACACGGGGACTGTTTCCTCCCCGAGAGGCACGTGTGAGGAGGTCACCAGCGTCCTGGGCGCCAGGCCCCCCATGCAGGCAGGCAGGGCCGGCCCGTCATGTAGCGGTGTCAGCTTGTAACTTCCGAAGAGCTTCGTTTTACAGAACATCTCTCTACCTGAGTGAACCTCTGCTGGAGCACAGTGTGTCCCCTTGTCTCCTTCCGTCCTTCCTGCCTCACTCACCATTCCTTCTTTTACGATCCAACGATTCCTGAACATCCAGCCCATGCCACACACTGTGGTACTTGCTGGAAATACAGAGGCAACTGCCCCCCAGCAAGGCTCACAGTCTGGGGGGAAACAGTAACGACACGGGGTCACAGAAGAGGCCACACTGTGTGGAACATGGAGGGAGGTCCCCTACAGCGGTCGGGGGGTGCCAGGGGGAGACTTCCTGGGCAGAGATCACGGAGCAGGTGGAGGAGGGTGACACCTCTGTGCGCCACCTACCGGTGGAAGTTCACACTGCAGCTCAGCCCAGAGTGGAGGTCAGCCCGGCCCAGAGAGAGGGGCCGCCCCCCAACCGCGAGCCAGGGCCTTGGAGCGCTGAACGGGGGTCACCTGGCAGGGAGGAGGCGGTGGCGGAGGAAGGCCCAGGGCCCACCTCTGCTCTAACAGCCAGCTCCCCGCCACCTCATCTCTGCCCTGTGCTCTTCCTGCCCAGACTCAGGGCTCAGACAAGCGGGAAATGCACCCCTGCCTCTAACCAGCTCTGATTTCAGCACGAAAATAACGTAAGAGAAATTGGTGTTAAAGCCCCGTGTAGTTTACAGTTAAAAGAAGTGGCCCTGGGAGCTGCACACAACCCAAGAAGACAGATTGTGTGCGATGGTAACTGGGGTTTTCATACGTGGAAATCTAGTTTTCCACGAGTTTCCTGCCATCAATTGGGCAGAGTTGTCCCCAGAGCTCGCCACTGTCACTTTATGCCCCTGACCACAGGGCCTTTCCCAGGTGGCCTCTCAGCCTCTGCACTGGCAAGATGATGACCTCGACCCAGTGCCATGGTGCTCACAGAGCAGCCTTTGATGTTACAAGCCTCCTTCCAATCAGAGAAACGTGTCTGGATTTTTCATGATTAGATTTGTCCAAAGCTCAGCACCGGAAGCAGAGCGCTGGGCCACGGGGTCATCCAATGAGGCGGAAGTGACTCCACGTCACACAGGCTCCAAACTTCTGTCTGACAACGAGCTTCTCTGGCCCCGATTCCCACATCCAGGACAGAGGAGACATGCTGTGACTGGGAAGGGGCATTTCTGGGGGGTCTGGAGGCTCCCACCCATCAGTCTCCAAAGCCACACAGGCCTCCCTTGGTGCAGGACAGCTCGTATAACCATTTGAGACCTTCCGTTCACCTGTCTGATTCCCCTGGGCCCATCACAGGGCCTGCAACAAAGCAGGAGATGAGATGTTTGTTAAGTGAGTGAATAAAAACCACCTCCTCCATGAAGCCTCCCTGGTTGCCCTACCCCATCTGAATCAGGCATGGGCTCTCTCTTGAACTCACACTTTACTCCTTTTCTCCCCGTCTGGTGGCCACAAACATGCCCTTCCTGGATTTGGGGGCTCAGGGCAACTTCCCAGAGGAAAGCCCAGGAGTGGAGAAGGATGAATTTGTTGTTCCAAAGAAGAATAGAAGGAAAAGTCTTTCCAAAAGAGGGAACAGAGCATGCAAATGCTTGGGGGTGGGGGGAGGGATGCCAGGTTCTGCTTCTGGAAGCTTCCATCCTGTACCCACCCTTCTTCCTTTGCAAAATTAAGTCAGCCTCAGGTTCCTTCCTCACTTCTGCTCTGACACCACAGCAGCAGCTGGCAGAACAGTGGGAAACCGTCAGGAGGAATCAAACAACCATTCTGGGGCAGATGCTGTGGGCTGCTTTCCCCTCAGCCACCACCCAGGTCTTCCCCACTTAAGGAGTCCCTACTGTACTCTGGGCAACACGATGTAAAATGCCTGGGTTAAGTCACGACAATCCGAACCTCTTCGTCCATGATTTTTCCAGCCTCCCTTGCAGCTATGGCAGCCACCTGACTGGCACTGGACAACCAGATCCGTGAAAAGTCCGCTGGGGGCTCCTGAGAAGGTTTTTGGCTTTGGATAAAAGTAACAGAGACAGCATGTCCTATTCCTTCTCCCCGCTTCCTACCTTTAATGCAGATGCAATGTCTACATCACTGCAGCCATCCTGTGACTATGAGGTTGAAAGCCAAAACAATGAAGATAGTTGATGATCTACTGCTACCCTAAGCCCAAGATGTATGAAATAACAACAGGTGTCATTAATGCCCACCTACCACGTGCCAAGCTCCGGACAGAGGCATACATATCCCCATTATCTCACTTAATCTTCACTAACAATTATACTCATTCTACTGACAAGCTCAGGTCCCTTGTGCCAGGAAGTGACTTCATGCTGGTCTGTCTGACTCTGAAGCCTCCGGAAATTCTAGCAAGCCAAGCTTCTAGGCAGACAGGGCCCAGAGGCCAGGAGCTCTCGAGGGACCAAGGCTGCTGGACCTCAGAGGAACGCTGTGTGCAGGGCAGTCTCAGGCCTTCTCACCAGCAGGCCGGGTCCCAACCTCCCAGCCCTGCGGCTCCCCCAGCCAGAGACAGCACAGCTCCCACCCGGCTCGGGTCCTCAGTGCCCACAATGGCGTCCCCCAGTCTGAGAGACGTTTCTAGGACATGTCTGGACATGGTGTTGGAAGACATCAGTGACATCCAGAGGGCAAGTCACTGTCTGTTCCATTGCCCTCAGGCCTTCTAACCATGCCAAGGACAGGGCCGGCTTCGCACACCTGACTTCTTTGCACTTCGAGGAGTGAGCGGGCCTGACTTGGAGCCTCAAAGTCTTCCATTTTCATTTGCATTTTTAACTTCAAATTCTGATCTATTCTAAATCATGGAAGGTTGACATTATTGGCAGAATAATGTCAATAAGGTACAAGGGCTGGCGTACAGTTAATTTTGCACTCATACTGTGTGCTAATAAAGCAAATATCCGCGGGACCCCACACGCTTCAGAATTAAAGACCCCCTCTCTGCCTTGAGGGGGAGGCAAGACGACGAACAGGTAACCGTTTAAAACAGCAGGTGTGCCCGCTCTGCAACATCCTTCCACGCGTCCACGCACGGTCTCATCACCTCCCGAAGTCCTGTCACCTCCCTCACTAACAGAAGTCTTGTTTTCACAGACAGCCGACTTAAAACGATGGCTCGGGGCTTCTTCAGCCACGGACTGAAAAGTGGTACAACTGTGTTTACTGCTGCTTCGGCTTGGATGGCCCCGACCAACAAAATGGGGCGGCGGGGGCGCCAAGAGAAGGGCAGAAAGTCAGTTACATTGAATCAGCAGTTTCTGAGAGGATGGCAATGGGGGAGCGGAAAGGAGGCGAAGGAATTCATCTTAAATGTGTAGAGAAAAGTTCTTTAGTGTAGAAAGACCACCGACGGTCACAGGAAGAATTCTCAAGGCGGATCAGGAAGGGGGATGTGCGGCCTGCCAGCCTGTCTCGGTTCTCCACGTGTCCCAGGAATATAAACTTGCCCTTTTTGATGAATTTCAGTATAAATATTCAAATATTCAGTAGCAGTTCAGGGGCCTGAGCCGCTGAGGGTGGTTCACGGGACCCAGGGCCAGCACTGCACCCCCCACGGCCCCCCACCCCTCCTAGAGGAAGTCCCCACGGGATGGCTTTCAACGTGCATCTTCTTTTTTAATTGTGGTAAAATACACATATCAAAATATACCATCTTAACGGTTCGAAGTGTACAGTTTGCGGTACAAAGTGCATTCGCATCGTTGTGCAACCATCACCACCACCCATCCCAGAACTTTTTCATCATCCCCAACCAGAACTCTACCCAGCAGACACTAACTCCCCACTTCCCCTCCCCCCGCCCGGGGCAACCTCGCTTCCACTTTCTGTCTCTACGAATCTGTCCATCCTGGGACCGCACGTAAGTGGAAAACTGTCTTTCTAAAACTACAGAGTTGTTTTATAGCGGCATGTGTTTTAAATGTGCACACATCATTCTATAGATATTGAGACTTTTTTTCTTCACTTTCCTCAATTCTGTTTAAGATCTACCCCTCCTGACAAATGGCTCCTGGTGGGCTTGTTCCAGCGCCAGGTGATGGAGCCTTGGGTTGGCTCCAGCGCCCCCTCGTGGTCCCAGGGGTGTTTACGGGGCGCCTGGGAGGCAGGTGGGTTTCTCCTTTGGCGCCGTCACGTCCCTGCCTGCCCGCCTCCAGAATAACCCTGGTCTGCCCAGGTGGTCCCCGAGCGCCTCCCTTCCAGCAGGGCCCCGGCCACAGCCCTGGGAAAAAACAGAGTCCCCAGCTCCAGGGAGAACCTGGGCTCAGCCTCAGTTTACTGGCCCATAAATCAGGAACGATGCTCTGGGTTTGACCATGGCAACAAACCAACTAACTGGCAGTTTGTTGTTTAAATTATGGCTGAAAATTTCCAGGATGTTATGGGGAAAGGACAGACAGGCCACATCTGACAATGTCCTTTTAGCCCCAATCAGGCCACCTGACAGGACTTTAGCCTCTAATCGCCAGTTTGCAAATAGATACTAATTAATTAAGAAGGCAGGTAGCGCCTCTGCTTGCAAACAGCGTCAGCAGGTCAGGTCAGGAACGTATTTCCAAGTGAGAAAAGGACATTTCTTCCATCACTGGCTCTTCCTCAGCAGCCCTGGAACTGGCCGGAGGCACTCATGCCAGCTTGGGGTGCAGAGCAGGTCTGAGGCTTCGCTGGGAGCCTGGACCAGCAGAAAGCCAGGTCGGCCCAGCCCTCCACTGGGTCCCAATCGACAGGTCCAGCCACCCTGGTTCGCAGCCCTGAGCGAGGTCCCCAAGCGGAGCTGGGAGAGGTCCCACGCCAGGGCGAGGCAGGAGCTCCCACTCCACAGCTGCTGTGCCCCCCGCCCATGGGGACCCCCCGTGCCAGCAGCGTGCAAGGATCTCCAGGCACCCCCAGGAGACAGTGGGGTGGGGGTGACAAGGGGCTGCAGGATGGCAAGGGGCCAAGCCGGAAGGAGTGGGTTCTGGTGGCTCAGTCCCGCAGGCCCTCATAGCCTGCCCCATCTCACGCCGGGGTACCCCAAGCAAGATCCCTGCCTCTCCGTGAGCTCCTGGGGGGCCCCTCCTGAACAGAGACAGCTCACATCTGAATCCAGCCTCTCTGGGCTTTCATGAGAGGGGAAATAATAGAAGAATGACGCTCCACAAGGACAGGGCCCCTTGTCACTTCTGTGCACAGGTGTACCCCAAATGCCTGGAACAGCAGCGGGCACCCAGCAGGTGCTCAGTGATCGCCCGTTGAAAGAATGAAGCTGTCTTTGCTGGGCATTTACTGTGGGCCAGGGGCTGTGGATTATCTCATTTAAGCCTCGCAATATGACTGCTTTACAAATGGAAACAGGCACAGAGAGGTCAAGCCATTGGCCCGAGGTCACACAGTGAGGCAATCTCAGGTGGGGACTTGGACCCTGGGTCACCCAGCACATCAAAGGTATTCTGCATCCTCTCACTCTCCAGGAAGCGAATCCACCTGGCCATAATATGTGCCCTACTGTCCCTTCCTGATGACTCCTCAACAGCTCAGGCCTCTACCTGCAAAGCCCACATCAACGTACTATTAGGTACATCCGTGTACATCCACTCACCTGGGCTTTGAGGTGCCTACCGGCCTCTCACGGGCCCACCCTGGGCCCCAGCAGGCAATCCTGCCCTCGGCCGGCCTGACCTCCCTCTGAGGCTGCTCCACCAGCAGGGCTGACCTGGCTGAGTCCACCTCAGGCCCGGCCCCGCAGAACCAACGACTCACCTTGTGGCCTGACTCCTCCGCAGGAGAGGCCAGAGCCCCAAGGCTCACCCACCAGCAGGGCAGGGCTCGGACCCTGGGCAACCTACCCCTCAGAAGGTCCTCGTCACCTCCAGAGGTCCCCAGGGCTCCAGCCCGTGCCTTGCCTGCCTGGGGCTGAGGTCCCCATAGTGGGCTGTGGCAGGGGCTGGAAGGAAACGCCCTTTTCAATGTCTGCATTAGGGCTGATGTATAATATATGAACATAGAGAAGGACCAGAAACTTCTATTGATGAGTGATGGAAAACGTTTGGAGGCTAAAGACTTAGGGGAGACCCAGTGCCCTGAATCGTTCCCTATTGTTCCTATAACAAACTCAGTGACTTAAAACAACACAGGTTTATTATGATGCTCCGGGGGAGAACCCCTCTCTGTATCTTTTTCGGTTTCTAGAAGCCACCTGCCTTCCTCGGCTCATGATCCCTTCCTTCCCTTGCCATGTCTCCTCCTCCTCTGACCCTCCCGTCTCCCCCTTACAAGGACCCTCACGATCACATCAGTGAGCCCACCCGGGGAATCTCCCTTCTCATGACCCTGAACATCGTCACAGCTGCGAAGTCCCTGCTGCCCAGGGAGGTCCCCTAGTCACAGGTTCTGGGGAGGAGGACGTGGACATCTTTGGGGCCATCACTCAGCCTGTCACCCACAGGCCCCCTCTCTGCTGTTCACTCAGGAAACAGGGACGACCCTGCATCTGGGCCCCCAGCCCGCTTGGGTCACAGTTGTTGGCTGGCCTGGCGGAGACCGTGAACGCAGACGCCGGCCCCCCATCTGACGCCTGGACTCACACGATGTCCTCCTAATGGACCTGAGATCTGTCTCCGGCCCTGACCTCTCCCTGGTGCTCTGGCCGCAAACAGCCAGCAGCCACCGGGATGTCTGACCAGCATCCCCGAATTACGCCCCAGCTGCTCTTGTGCTCCACCTGCCTCCCCTTGCAGGGGTCCCCAGCTCTGCAAAATGCCCCTTTATCCAGCCAGAGCTCATGCCAAAGACCCTGGAGTCCTCTTCCACTTTCCTCCTCCCCGTCAGCTCTGCTCCTGGGTCCAGGCCTGAGCCACCACATCTGCCCCCGGGGAGGCTGCAACGGTGTCTGCCCAATTCACCTCCTACCTTCCACTCCTGCCCCCCATCCCCACCGTCGTTCTCAGCAGCCAGCGCAGGCTGGTACCATGTAAACCAGACCAGGACACCCCCTCCCTCAGTTCCCTCCAGCGGCTTCCCTCACTTAGGAAAAGACTACACCTTTTGATGACAGCCTCCCAGGTCCTAGGCATCCAGCCTTGCTCACCTCACTCTCCCTGAGCTCCTGCCACAATGACCCTCTCTGTGTTCCTCCAACAAAACACACCCTTTCTACCTCAGGGCCTTTGCACATGCTATTCCTGCTGCCTGGAATGCTCCTCTGCCTCTTCACATGACTCAGGTGATGCCACCTCCTCAGAGAAGCCTTCCCTGACCACACTGTCAAAAGCTGCCCTTTCCCCCCTCCCCCCCACTGCCTTGACTTGTTTTCTTTCTCCAGTGCATTCTCTGACAGGTAGGTTCACTCCTTGACTCGAATTCTTTCTGTCTCCCTCCACTAGAATGTCAACTGCATGAGGACAGGGACTTTGCCTGCCTGTCACGACCAGCTCCCCAGTGCCTGGCACACAGCAATGCTCCAAAAATGCATCCTGAGTGGATGAGTGGACAAATAGATGAGCCAGCTCCGACTCCAGACCACCACTGGCAGCCCTGCGTCTGCCCCGTCACCCTGCATTGCCCCATCATCCTGTGCCAGCTCCATCACCAGAGAGATCATCCAAGCCAACCATGTCTTACTTGTCAAAAATGTGTTATGGTTCCCCCACTGGCAGAATAAAACCCGAACCCCACAGCACAGCACGTGAAGCACTTCACAGCACATTCTGACCTCACCTACTTTTCTAGACTCACCTCCTCCCTCCCCTGAGCTCCCTGCATCCACACAGATGCTCTCCTTTCCCAGAATATCCCCTTCTTAACCACGTTTCCAGGGCTTTAAGCATGCTGTCCCACCCTGCCTGGAATGTACCCTTCCCCAGATCCTTCCTGAACACTCCTATATATCCTTCAACACCCCATTTAAAAGGCCCCCTTGTGAAGCCTTCCTGACACTGTGCACACCCTCAGAGTGCACCTGCTCTCTGCTGTGACCCCAAAGCCCTTGGTCAGACCTCTTAGGCCATGAGCAGCAGCTCAGGAATTGCTTGTGTCCAGCTCTGTCTTGACCACAGGCAGTGAGCTCCCAAGAGAGGGCAGGCCCCTTGTCTCTCTCACACAGCCCCAGCCTCCCCATGATTCCCGGGCAGACATCCTGTTTAGCGGGTTAACCACCCCATCCCCCTCCAAGGCACCCAAGCCCCCTGTGGCGGGATGAGGGCTTGGCGCTTTGATCCCCACCTGCCCTCTAACTTCCAGTCTTGTAGAGTCCAGGGCAGATGGGAAGGTGGAGTCAGAGGTCTCACTGGGCAGCACAGAGGCCAGAAGTTCAGGTCCCAGACCCCAGCGCCCCTGCCCTGCTCTCAGCTACCCAGCAGTGGCGGGAGGCATGCCAGCCACCGGCTCAGGGTGGCTAAACCCATTATTAACCCAGCTCCTGCCACTCCTAGCGGGCGATGCAGGAACACCTGGGCCGCCTTCCAGGAGCAGCAGAGCCAGGTAAACCCTCGGGCACCAGGACGCAGCAGGAAGCTGGAGCTTCCAGATGCCCCAGAGGCCCGCAGCCCCGCCCCAGCAGCAGGCTGGTTTGTCCAGGACAGTCCAGCCAGATGACGGGCTGCCCACGCCGCCCTCAAAACAGGCCAGGCCATGACCAGGCTTTGACCCACGCCCCAGGCCAGCAGCACCCTGCCGTGGTGACCCATTTCCCTGCCCAGACATGGAGGGAGGAGGCCAAAGGCGAAGACCCAGGCACCTGTGCACATCCATTTGCAGGGCTCTCATCACAGGAAAAGCTGTGGCTGACGACCTGGGCCCAGCACTCCACACGCATCACCTCCAACGGTCCTCCCAGCAGCCCACTGTGCAGACGTGCAGAACAGTGCTGGGAGGGGAGGGACCAGCCGAAGCCTCCTGCCTTTCCACGGGGTGAGGGGGAGATGTGAACTTGGGGCCGTGCGACCACAGCCAGGACACCAGCCCTTACACCCTATAGGGCAGGGGGCTCAGGGGGGCAGGGTTTCAGGGGGTCACCACTGCACAGTTCCCTGCAGACTGCCTGACCCACGCCCCCCACGCCCAACCCAGAAGGTGGACTGATGACCACAAAGAGCACTGGACTAGGAGTCCAGAGGCTTGGGTTCAAGTCACAAGTCCACCACAATCAGTGCCAGTCACTTCTCTGCCTGGGCCTCAGTTTCCCCACCTGACCAAGCCCAGGGTTTGGCCTGGCTCAGGGGGTCTCTGGGGCCCTTTCTGCTCAGACAGGACTCCGAATCGGGGCTTCTTGTAGCCTTTGCTTTGCCTGGACCCCTCATTCATGTGCCTCCCAACTTGAGACAGCCTCTGCAAGCGGCACCTAACTCCAAACGCCTTCTGTGGACGCGAGGGACGGAGAGAATGGCCAGCCACCCGGGCGCCCCCAGGTCCACTCGTGGGACTGGGGGCTGGGTCTCTCTGACGGCTGAGCCGTCGGGTAGGTGGGGCCGTGAGCTGCCGACTGGGAGGCTACTAACAAAGAGGGGGCGACCCTAAGCCCCGGAGCCTCCCTGTCCCCGCTCCCGGCGAGCCTACCTCGCGCCGTCGGGGCGGCTCCCTCGGGGACACCTGGGACCAGCGCGCCGGGGGCGGGGGCCCGGGCTGGGTCCTCTGCGCTGGGCGTCCTCGGGGGACGGCGGCGCGCGTCCCGGGCCCTGCAGGGCCTTCCGAGGAAAGACCGGGGCCCCCCCAATCCGTCTGGAATTGGCGCTCGCGGGGATGCGAACGCCGCGGGTCCCTCGCTGGGGGCTGAGCCTCGCGCCGGACCCCAGTCCTGCGAGCGCACATGCGCCCCGGCGACGACCCCGCCCACCGCCTGCCCCTTCCCTCTCCCCCTTCCTCCTTCCCCCCACGACCACTGACCATAGTGACCGTCGGGCCAGGTCCCGCCCCAGCGAGGAGCGATCCGGTGCGGGAGGGCGCCACGGGAGCCACGGGCTGGCGCCGCCGTTGAGTTGGGCGGCGGGGGCCTCGAGGGCGTGGGGGCGAGCGCAGAATACACCCGACCGCTCCGCAAACCAGAGGCTAGACCTCCACTGTGTCCCAGCAAGACACACGCCCCGCGATTGACGTCTGAAGCGGGCAATCAGAAGCCGGGGCGCAGGACGTCACAGAAAGTGGGTGGGACTTCACGTGCCGTCAGCCTATGCTTTAGGGTCCATTTGACAGGGTACCGCCCCCCTTTAAAGTCACAGAAAGCCTTTAACTAGCAAAGGAGTTAGCCCAACCCAGAAAGACAGGTCTTCATTTGTAAAGGCTGAAGGGCTTTTGACCAAAACTGCAAATTGAGGTCTTCTGAAAGATTAGCTGGCCCTCATTAATTCCTAAACAAGGTCACATAAGTAGTTTGCTCAAGATCAGAGGACAGGCACTTAGGGAACACGTGTCCAATAACATTGTTACCCGCCTGCCCTGGTATAGCTTCTAAATAATGTTTCACCCCCTTCCGACTCATGAATCAGTAGGTTGCCAGCTACCCAATTAATGTTTGTTGAATGAATGAATTTCCAGGATCGTTGATACCGTGCCTCTGGAATTGTACGCCTATATATGAGGCACAGAGGGTGAACCAGGTCTGGTGACTCAGCCTGCATACAAGCTCATTATTACTGGCATCAAACAGAGGAACATGTATCATTCGAAGATTCATTCACCAGCCCTCGACTCCTGGAGAAGGGGCTTCGGGTGGGGGAGGGTTCGTGGGGAAGCGGCTGCCATGCATTGCACGCGCCCGTTTAACAAGTCTTAATACTTCCAGCAGCGCATTTTAAGCGATTCCCCACCCGACTCGCACTCCCCCGCCCCAGGCGCCAGGCTAGGCTCTTGGAAAGCCCAACATCTGTGTCTTCCAACTGCGTATCCTTTTCTAGGTGGGGAGTGTGGGGTCAGTCGAGGTAATAACAATAATTACTAATTTTTACTGAGCACTTACTGTGTACCTATCGCGCACTGTCCTAAACTCTCAGCCTATGTTACCTGACCTAATTTTCTTACCTAATTCTAATTTTACCAACTAGTTTATGGGGATAGGTCCTATTATCCCTGTTTTTCAGATGAAGAAACTGAGGCACAGGCAAATTAAGCTACTTGCCCAAATTCACACAGCACACGGTGGGGTCAGAGCTGGTTCTGAATTCACTCTGCTGAGGAACCATGTGCGTGATTGCTTGGCCGTGTAGCCCCACGGCCCTGTTTGCTTTCTGGGGGGTTTCTGCTCTTTGTTTTTTCACAGGCGAGGAAGCCAGAGAGCAGACAGGAGCAGCCCAGGGCTTCTCAGCTAGGAAGTAGCCCAGCGGGTCAGGGTCCGTGGACCTCTGACTCCCCATCCAGTGCTCATTCCCGGCCATGGGAGGCTTCACTCAGTCGAGGAATGACGCAGCCAGGGGTGCTCCATGGGGTGTGGCGAGGAGTCTTTGCCAAGCAGAGGAGGGAAGGGCCTGCGGGTCTCAGGCTTAGTCCTGGCGAGCCCACATCCGAAGCATCTGGGGCCTTGAGAAGGAGGACCCTGAGCAAACTGAGGTTCCTGGCAGCTGTCGTGCTGGGCTGTAATAACCCCTGAGCCCGGGCCCCCGCTTCTTCCCTCCCCAGGCCATGGCAGCTCCAACCTGAGCCAGCACTGGCATGTTGAAGGAGCACTGGACTGGAGTTTGCAGGGAGCCCTGGGCCCCAGGCTGGCTCTAGACTCTGCCACTCACTGCTGTGTGGCCTCAGGTGATTTCCAGGCCCTCTCTGGGCCTCTGATTCCTCACTCAATGAGAAGGTTGGACAATCTGGACGTTAAAAAAAAGACAGTTTAAAAATATTTTTAGTAGTGAAGGCTTTAAAGAAAAACACAATCTTACCCAGAATCTAGTATAATCTCTGTAGTCTGTAACTAATGAGGCTTCTTCTCGAGGTCTCCAGATGCTGGTTAGACGAGAGGAAAGTTCACAGAAAGTCCAGCTGGTATTCAGGCTGGGTCCAGTTGAAAATGGAAACAGTCCCTTGAGGGGCCACCCCTACCCCGGCTGGAGGTACACACATTCTGTCCGGAATGAACGGGCTCCCCTCTTCCTGCACTGCTTCCACCTGGTGTCCAGGTGTCCAAGTGGAGGGGCCGGGGCATGGCTGCTGTGGCCTCACAGGTTCGGAGAAGAGTGGCTTGTCTCCAGCAGAGGACCTGGGCACCTGGGTGCTGGACACCCCCAGCTCGGTGGCCCATGTGACTCGTGGTCTGGCCTTTCTCAGGCTGGTCAGACCCAGACCACTCCTACCCCACTCTCTACAATGTGGCCCTGGCCCACCTTTCTTGCCCTCCCCCTCCCTCACTTCCCCATGTACTCAATACAGGAGCCTAAGAGGGTGGCTTCAAGTGCCAGAACCTTCTCATGCTTTCCCACTGTAAGCCTTTGCTCCCCCTGGAATGCCCGTTTCATAGGCTCTACCTGTCACATCCCACCCATCCTTCATATTCTGGCTCCCCTTCCGTGAAGTCTTCCCAGATTGCTGGGCTGGTCGTGAATGCCTCTGAATTTCCACTATGCCATGTCCATCCTTCTATGGTGCTGATCCCTTGAGACTGTCATTTGGAGGAGGTGGCAGGACATGGTAATTACAAATGTGGCCAATGGCATCGAGTATAGTCACGCCAGGATTCCCACGGCATCGCTCCTTGAGCAAGCCATCCCTCTCTGAGCCTCCGGTTCCTCGTCTGTAAAGTGGGGGTATTCATACTCAATTCAAAGGGCGGTCTGGAAGACGAAATGAGATGATGATGAAAGGCACCTGACACTGTATTGGTATCCTGCAAGTGCCCGGTACACTTGTGCTTTGCATGGTGGTCACTGGGGCCCGAGTGTTGTCCATTCCTCCCTGTGACTGACTGAACCTAAGGGGGACAGGGATTTGCACGTGGCAGGGAGGAACCCCAAGGAGGTTTGCGTGTGCGTGCCTGAAAGGGGGTCTCTGCCCTCTCCCTAGATCAATAACAGAAGCTCCGACGGAGGGATCTCAGGCAGCCATGCCCACGCGGGCAGGAGCGGTTTTAGTGCTGCCCCTTTTCCTGCCTCTCTTTACATGGGCTCCCATGCACCTCCGTGCAGGATGTCAACACCGTCCTCCTGGCTGGCCCCACCCCCTCGCATCAGAGCCTGCAGCCTTGAGCTGGAAAACTTGTTGAGATACAAATTCATGTGTTGTTTCACTGCTGGGGAAGATCAGAAGAAGTCAGAGTGAGAGCTCGGGTACCTCCCCCCCAGCACCTCCCCCACCCCCCACCCCCAGGGAGCAGAGCTGTGGGCCTGCCCTTGAGTCAATGCTGCACTGGCTCCCACCCCAGGGGCAAAGTCCAGAAAGTGGCTTTTATTTTTGAGAAAAGATCTTTCCAGAAAGAACAATGGGACTTGGGAGGTTGCAGAACGGGGAGGTGAATCTGGCTGAATAGGGAGAACTTTCTGGAATGGGGAACGGAACGGGTGGAAGCAAGCGTCCCAGAGCAGGGGGCACTCCTGGCATTCCTCCTCACTCAAACGTCACCTTTTGGACCTCAGAGGAAGGGCCTGTCCTGTCCGAGGGAATCAGGACCTTGGCCTGGCTGGCCAAGACCCCTTTTGTCCCTCTCTTCAAGGCTCCATATATTTTTGGGCGAGGAGTGTAGCAAAAGGACCACAGACACTCCGTGCAACATTCAACAAGGATTTCCTGCACGTGCACTGTGTGAGGGGCGCTGACTGCACATCTGTGCACAAGCCTGGCAAAAATCGCTGTCCTCGCTCAGTCCCTGTGCTGGTGGGAAGGAACCCCAGTTTCTCTGTGCTGGATCGATCACCCGGGACCACACAATCCCACAGGATGAGGGCAGGATGGCGAGGGAGCCCCCAAATGGTTGAGATTTAATTTTCTGCCAACCAGGGAGAGGGGACACACAGTGAGAGTTCGTTTTAGTGGGGGAAAGCCAAAAGGAATGTGGTGTTTCTTGGACCCTCAGAGAGGGCCCCGGAGAGCCAGTTGCACGACAGGCTGCTCTGGCTTTTCAAATGTGAGACCAGAAACTCTGGAAGAGAAATCATTTTACAAGGCTCAGTTCTACCACTTTTCAGCAGAAACATGACCCACAGCCCCAGGAGGGTAATAGATGGGCCAATTTTCCAGCCAAGTGCCCATCTGTGGGCTCCCCCGGGCCTGGATTCTGAAAGCTAACATTTCTTCAGCTCAGAGAGCAAGTGCTGTGCTACAGGCAATCTCCCGGGCTGGGCAGGGAACTCGCTCTGGCTTCCACGGAGGAGAAGGCACTGGGCGTGGTTTACAGAAGGCCGAGGCCAGTGGCGGTTGGGGGGCTGTCTGTTCCAGCCCCGGCCTTACCTCCCTGGGAGGGGCGGAGAGCCCGTGGGCTGGAGGAGGCTGGAGGGCGTCCTGGCTAGGAGACCTGGGGCCACATCACATGACCTCTGTGATAGGCAGCCTCTGATGGCCTGATGGCTTCTTGTGTCCTTGTGGAACCCCCTTCCCTTGAGTGTGGGCTGGACCTAGTGGCAAACTTGTGACAAAGTACAAAAGTGACAGGATGTCATTTCTGAGATCACTTTACCCAAGGACCGAGGCTTCTGTCTTGCTTGCTCTCTGCTCTCTCTCACTCGCCACATTATGAGCTGCCCTGTGGAGAGCTCCGTAGGTCAAGGAGCTGGGGGAGACCCTCAGCCAACAGCCAGCGAGGAACCAAGGCCCTCAGCCTAACAGCCTGGGAGGAACTCCATCTGCTCACGGCCCCGCGAGTGAGCTCGGAAGCTGAGTCTCCTCCCATCGAGCCTTCAGGTGAAGCCACAGCCCTGGCTGACAGCTGGATTGAAGCCTTGTGGAGAGACCCCAAGCCAGACTTGCCAGCGAAGCCAGGCCCAGATTCATGACCCACGGGAATAATAGGGAGATGATAAACGCTCATTGTTTTAAGCTGCTGTGGTTTGGGTGATTTGTCACACAGCATAGGTGACTGGTGGCTCTCCTCTCAGCCTCAGTCTGCTCCTCTGTAAAGTGGGTTAATGATACTCATCTCCGGGTAATTGTCTGGGTGAACCCAGCTCTGAGGGTCACTGCCTCAAGCTCCCACTAGGAGCAGAGTGGCTGTTCCACAGCACTGTTCCTCCCCACTGCTTTAGTCACACAAATTAATGCCTAACTGCAAACTATGGCAAGTGCTGGGAAGGAAGAGAACAGGGTGCCGTGGGAGCAGGTAACCGAGGGCCCTGGCCTTGTCTGGGGGAAAGGCTTCCCAGAGGAGGTGAACTTTGAGCTGAGATCTGAAGGACAAGTTGGAGAGGTTCCATTTGTCCCTCTTGTCTCCACCCTGTTAGTCTCTTTCTCAGCATTTTGATTTCTGGCCCCAGGATTTATCACAGCTCATGACCGTTTCTGTGTATCTGCCTTGGGTGAGCTCAGAGAGGGCAGGGACTGGGTCACCCCAGTACACTGGTACCTGGCACAGTGCCTGGTGCATAGTAGGTGCTCAAGGAAAATGCAATGAATGAATGAGTATGTGTAGGACTGAGGGACAAAGCTTTAGAGGTAGAAAGGATGGCATTGGTGAAGATGCTGGGAGAGGAGCTGGTGAGTTTTGGGAGCTGGGATGGGCGAGCCCGGCTGGAGTGCAGGAAAGAAGGGAGAGGGGTTCAGATCAGGCTGGAGGGGCACCAGGGCCAGGTCAGGCAGGCCTCGAAGGCTAGGGAAGAGGCTTCGCTAAAGGGCAATAGGGAGCCTCGGAAGGGGCAGGAGGGAGGGTGGATGCCATCAGATGTGCTTTTTCTGAGAGATCACAGTGGCTGCCCCAAGGAGAGCGGGTCTGAGAGGGCGAGTTGGAAGCAGAACACCTGAAGGAGGCTGCTGTGGTCACGCCGGCCAGAGAGGAGGGGGCCGGGGACGTGGCTGGGGCGCAGACACGGGTGACATGGACCGTATCCAAGACAGAAGGTGACGTGCACAGGACCTAGCGGTGGGCTGGATGTGGGGCGGCGGGAGAGGGAGGGTCCAGGAGGACCCCGAGGTTCCTGCCTGTCCAGCCGGATGGATGGCTGAGCCGGCACTGGGCCAGCGCGGCCTCCGGTGGACAGAGCAGAACTCAGGGCCTGAGTGAATCTCCGGATCTCATCTCCCAGGACACAGAAATGGAGAAGCTCAGGACGCTGCTGTGATCCCCGGAAACTCTCTGGGCCCCCGGAGAGCAAAGCTCGGAGAAGCCTGGCCCTGGAGAGGTTGGTGAAAGCTCCTCAAGACTCGAGCCCGCGTGCACAGATAATGGAGGGGCCGTGGGGTAGGTGCCGGCTCCTCCGTCTGGGCCTCGGGGGCCCCGAGCTGCCAGGCAGAACTCGAAGGGCAGCATAAACACAGCGGCTTCCCGGATCCTGTTTTCCCCAAAGATTTTTACAGGGAGAAAACATGATTTTTTTGGTACAAGAACAAAGTATTATGAACTAGAATGCTAATTTGCTTATATAAAATTTTCAGATGAAACACAAACGTGCAAAGACATTCAGTTCCCCTCAGGCCTGAGTCCTTTCAGGCCAGGCCCCTGAAAGTCCAAGTTCATTCTCCTCTGCCGTTAGAGGTATTGGAGGAAAGTTCCAGAAGCTCTGATTAGGAAAACTGCCCTCACTTGGAGGTCAGCCAGACTTGGACTTTGCCACCTGTTTGCTGTGTGACCTTGAGAGAGTTACTGCACCTCTCTGAGCTGAGGTATCAGTTTTGGTTGCCCTTGAAAGACCCTGCCTGTCCCAGGAGGACTTCGAGCAGTTGATCCTCACAGACTGGCTTTCCGACTCACAATTCACACCTTTTACCACTTGCTGAAGGAGCACTAAAATTTGTTCACTTTCTAGGTGGGCAGCATCTTGCCTAGCACACTTTCTTACACAACATCACAGGAAATAGAAAAATGAAAATCAATCATGGCAGGAATAAATAACCACGGGTGGTCCCCACTCCCCCCACCATATCCAATGCAGGACTTCACAGGAAAATTCAAATTGTACAAAGGTCTTAGATCAACTTTTTGAACCCATTTAAAATCGCGTGCTACACTATCCTGTATGAAAGGAAGAAAAGAAAATTTCAGAGTCCGCGACTCCCATCAGCCCATTTTATAAACATCGTGAGATGTGGTTTTCAGTCAGATCTTCCCAAATCTGTCCTCCAGAGCGGCCGATAATCTATCCAGCCACTTGTGAATAAATAGTAACAGACAGAAATTTTACATGCACACGGGCGTGCAGGGCGCCTGGCCTGTTTTTCTATTCCCTTCCCATCCACCCACCAACTCCACATGTTAGATACCAGCGAGGACTGAGGGGCTCGCCAGGGCCCCAGGGGCCTGTGTGGCTTCGCTCACCCCAGACCAGGGCTCTGCTGGCTCCTGAGCGATAGGCACCGTCCCTGGCTGGGGTGGGGCGCCAGCTGTCCTGAGGGCCCCTCCTCCCTCACTCCTTGGACCAGCCCAGGGGGACAGGCTACAGCATCCTGAGATTTATGATGTTGTGGAGACGAGGAGAGAGGGCGCTCTTCCCCGAATCATTCCCCTGGAGAACTCATAAACCCTTGCCTGCTTTAGGATGACTCACCCTGGGTCACTGCTGGGGAGACAGCTCATCCTGGGAGGTGGCATGGCCCCAGGCATCCATCGGCACCTGTGCATGGGACATGGATGACCCCGAGGACCAAGTGGTAGCCAAGGTCCCTCCGTCCCCCAAATATCCCTCACTTTGGGCTCCTAGATATTCCTGAAAATTTTCACTTAGACATCCACTCCTTTGCCTAAGACTTTCGTTCATTCATTCATTCTTCATTTACTCTGAGGATATAAGGATGTGTTCATCCAGTACATAATTACTGAGGGCCTATTCTGTGCTGGGCTCCACACTGGGTGCTAGGATAGGTGGTGAAGGCACAGCCTCTCTCCTTGAGAACTTCTCCTTCCGGCGGGGGAGATAAAAATGTAAACAGCTGAGTGGTGCCTATCAGGAGGCAGGAGCTCCCGAGAGCCTTGTAAGTGGGGCTGGAGCCCCGAGGTGGGCTCTACTCTGCCTGGGGCAGGGGCAGCTGGGGAGGTGAGGAGGAGGTGAGGCTGGAAGTGGCTGGGGAAGCAAGCCTCAAGGAAAGGACAGCCAGGGCACAAGGAACCTCCCTGGAGGCACATGCGGGCCCAGGCGCAGCTCTCCATGGCAGCTCAGAGGCTGATGGGCTGGAGACATGGCCCCTCCCAGGTCACAGCCCCTCACAGCAGAATCCCCGGACGATGAGAGCCCTTGCTGTCCTCAGAAGTCACACCATCACCTGAGGGTGATGCCCGGCTTACCTCGGAGCAAATTAGACCAGCGCTTTCCTGTGCCAACTTGCGAGGGGTCTTGTTAAAGTGCAGATTCTGCCTTTCTCACAAGCTCCCAGGTGACGCCCACAATGTAGGTCCCTGGACCACACTCCGAGTAGCAGGGGTCTACTGTGGTGCACTCTCCCTGGATGCCCCCTGGAAACTGATACCCACATTTGAACGCCAGTCATCGGCTCCTGCCTCTAGTTCATGAATCACGCCCGTGCTCCCTTCTGCCCACAGCGCCAGCTCTGAAAGGAGGCAGACGTGGGGCCTGTCCCCTGGGCTGTGCAAGCTTGGGCCTCTTCAACCTCTCTAAGCCTCTCTTTCTCATCTGTAAAATGGGGATACTCCCTCTCGCAGGGTTGGTATGAAGGCTGCGTGAGCGATGACGAGATGTGCATGCTAGTTCTTGTTCTTTCAGTACTTTTTAATACCAAACTGTTTCTGGTTACAGTGACAGTTGTCCCACTTGGAACCTGACGGACTTGAGTTAATGTCCCAGCTCAACCACTGAGCAGCTGTGTGACCTTGGACAAGCCACATAACCACACTGAGCTGCAGCTTCCCCCTCTGTCAAATGGAGCTGGGAAACCGAGGCTTTCCGGCTCACGGGTTGCGGGGATGACTCAGTGAGACGCAGTGGCCCCTAAGCAGCCTTCTGGTGCACATCGGGAGATTCTCACCATGGGGAGAGCCATCAGGGGCCTCTCTTGATTCACTCACATCTAACACTGCATACCTGCTCTGCGCCAGACCCCAGCAAGGCACGGAGTGTTAGAGGTGAGGGAAACACAGCCCCGGCCCTATCGCCCCTTCCACAGAGCTGGAGAGCAGTTGAGGGCCCAGGGCCCCCTCTCTCTGGACCCTTAGTGCAATGTCTCACATGGTACTGACTCGCACGGGGAACCCAAGCAGCTGGCAGCCAGAGACAGTGAGCTTTGGCACCAAAAGGTCAGCAACAGTGCAGTGTCTTGTGGAAACCTCTAGGAAGAGCAACAGAGACATGCCAGGGCCAGGCAGCTGGGTTTGAAGATGTTCGAGATGTTCCCATGAGTTGCCTGGCATTTACAGCCTCGGAGCACAAGCCTCGAAGTAGCCCTGCCTTTCCTGAGCCAAGAGCAGGGCTGGGCAGGACAGGACCTCCAGGGTGAGGGGCTGGGAGTGAAGGCTGGAGTGCCCAGCCCCTTGACGGCTGGGGCCCCCAGCAAGGCAGCCTCCTCCAGACGTTTCCTGGCATCCCCGTCTGGCCAGCTTTCTTACTCGGAGAATGGAACTCAGATTGGGATGCTACATTTTAAGGCTGGAGACCAGGGTGGACACATTCAGAGAGTGGAGCCATATTCAATAAAACACAGTTGCCAAAACGGAGAAAAGACAATATGCCGGGGGCCAAGAACCCCATCTTCAGAGCCTTGAAGACAGTCCTGTGGGTGAAGGACTTGACAATTAGCCTTGATCTTGGGGACACCAAAGGTCAGGATTAGTGAGATGCCAAGAAGAGTTGGTTTCCAATTAATTTCCCAATTTTTGAGTAAAGCTTTTTTTTCTGGTTATGAAAGTTGACCATGCTCATTGCAGAAACTTCGGAAAATATACAAAAATATAAAGAAGAAAATTAAACATTAGAATCCCACAATCCAAAGCTAACTACTGTTAAGAGGGCAGAACAGAGTTCTTAACCCCTTTTCTACATCCCAGCATTTCTCAGGGACACAGTTCATGCCCGTCAGGTGGCCTGGTCCCCACATGGGGTGCTTCTTGGGTTGGAGAGAGCATGGAATTTGACATGTGTAAGTGTATCAGACAGCTATTGCTATAATGCTGTGTAACAAACAACCTCACACTTCACTGAATGACTTCAGTGGATTCAAATAGCAGGTTGGGTCAACGTCTGCTCCACATGGCTCTCATCCCTCTGGAACCAGGGGGCCCCCAAGACATGTTCTCTTCACCATAAAGCTCAGGGGTGGTGAGCACCCCTGCATGATCATGTTTTAAGCCTTTGCTCGTGTCATAATCCACTAACATCCTATTGGCTAAAGCAAGTCAACCCAAGGTCAAGAGGTAGATATGAGTACTCTGCCCACCACGAGCCTCTGGCAAGAGTGTGAGTGTAGACACCACCACAGGGCCCTGGAGACTTGGGATCAGTAATTCAATCTGCCCAACGAGGTGGATCTAATACGTCCCACTCCTCCCCAGGGTCAGGATCCTCCCAGTCAGGAGCTCCGTTTTAGTCGATTTCCTTCTTTTATAGCAATAATTTCTACTAAATTGGGTTTGTATTCTGCTTTTTCTTTATCCCTGCTTTTTTCACTTTACACCCTATAGATATTTTTCCTTACATTAGATATTTTTGAAACCATGTAATGTAATAGCTGCAGAATTATAAAAGCATAAAGTTTTGGCATCCTTTATTGACTTCTTCCTCTGAGATATTTGCATTGTTTCCGATTTGGCTGCTGTAAATAACACTGTGGTGAACATCTTTGTATAGACGCTTGGTTGGCATCTGTAACGGGCCTTTCTGGCCTTTGCTTGCCCAGTGCCAGGTCCCACCTCCCTGTGATGACAGTAGCCTCATTTCCCTTTGGGGGAACCACCTT
Source organism: Equus przewalskii (assembly GCF_037783145.1). NCBI lineage: Eukaryota > Metazoa > Chordata > Mammalia > Perissodactyla > Equidae > Equus > Equus przewalskii. Next base: position 36,200,762 of record NC_091855.1, on the reverse strand, counting down.
TCCCCTTCTTTTAATTCATGTGGCTGAGTCCAGAGGAATGGCCTCTAGCCATGAAAGATATTCCACCTCACGGAAACTCAAACAAAGATTTGACCCAGATCTGGCCAATCAGAGTATGGGATCCCCCCTAGTCACAGAGATGAGTTTGGGATGGACACATGACTTGGGCCCGGCCAATCAGGGATTTGTTTAAAGAGAGGCACGTGACCCAAGGTGATCCAATCAGAGTGAACGCTGGCACTTTCCCAGGACTTACTGGCAAGAGACATTCTCTCTTTTCCTCCAACTCCAACTTCAGAGGATGCTGGGCCGAGGCTGTTGGCTGCCGTCTTTTTTACGCTGAGCCTGAGAATGAAGCCAGCGGTAGAAGAGCAGACCCCAGAGACAGAGGGAGACTGTTGACATTGAGTAAGCTGTGCCTGAAGCTAGAATCCTTGGTCTTTTAGTCATATGAGCCAATGCATTCTCTTTTTGGCTTCAGCCAAGTTGAATTGGGCGTCCTGCCACTTTAAACCAAATAGCCCTGGTTTTACTAACTTAAATTTCTTGACCTAGAATTACTGAGCCGAAGGACATAAACATTTTTTAAGTCTCTTGAGACCTCTTATCAAATTGCTTTCCGGAGAGTTCATGCAAACAGTAGGGCAGTGTTGGAGAGCCTGGCTTACAACCATTAGTGTATTAGCTTAAATTTTTTTTTTTTTTTGAGGAAGATTAGCCCTGAGCTAACTGCTGCCAATCCTCCTCTTTTTGCTGAGGAAGACTGGCCCTGAGCTAACATCCATGCCCATCCTCCTCTACTTTATACGTGGGACGCCTACCACAGCATGGTGTGCCAAGCGGTGCCATGTCCACACTCGGGATCCGAACCAGCGAACCCCGGGCCGCCGAAAATCGGAACGTGGGAACTTAACTGCTGCACCACCAGGCTGGCCCAGCTTAAAATTTTTTGATGGTCAGAAATTATAAGGTTTAATTTATTTTAGTGAGTTGAAATATTTCTCATGTTTATAGCCATTTTTATTTATTTTGTGATTTTCTGAATATGAACAATTTGTATCAACTATTTTTTACTTTGTAAACATTCCTTAAATATCAAAAACATTGATCCGTTTTCAAATGTCTCAACACTTTCCCCCAGTTTATTGTCTTCAAATATTTGGATGTGTCCTGAGCTAGATGTATTTTTAACTTTTACGTGATCAAATCATTTTCAGTGTCACTTCCGTTGCTTTCATTCTTCCGAAGTCCTTCTGAATTGACGAGCAGGTAAAGGTGGACCAGAGTTTTTTCTCTTTGTCATTTGGATACCAGTTTTTCTCAGCCTGTGATTGGAGAGCCATCTGCATCAGAACTGCCCGGGAGCTCGTTAAAAACCCAGATTTGGGGACCCCCCCACACCCCAAATCGGAACCTCTGAGAACAAGCCCTCACTAGCTCCCTATTCAGCAAGTGTCACAGGTGGTCTTCATGAACAATAAAGCTGGAAAATCACCACTCAAAGGAATTAGAATATACTGCAGTGTATGGTGTGAAAAAAGGACATCATTTGATTTTCCCGCCAAATAGCCAATTTTCTCAGCATCAGCCGTTCGCTGGTAACCCAGTTCTTCTAGGATGATCTATAGGAAGAATTTTCTCACACTTGAAGTTGCTTAGGGCTGGAATTCATTGGAAGGTAATGAGCTCTCGGTTTCAGAAAATGTCCTGGCCCTGGGCTGCTGGGTGTCTTGGGGTCTCAGGGTCTGGGCGGGTGGTCAGATGAAATGACATTCCATAAGGTACGCGAACCACTGCTTTTTTCTCCAAATGCACTCAAAGACGTTTCTCCAGCTCATATGGAACCCAGGAGGAAAGTGCTTTAAAAGTGCAGGCTCAGGGCTAAGAGAGCTTTCTGTTTGGCAAAAAAAAAAAAAAAAAAAAAAAAAAAAACCCAGGAGGGATAAACCCCAGTGTTGTAGTGATGCCAGCAGCCTGGGAGAGCAGCACTCATGCACACAGTGCCTCTCAGTCAATTTCGTGACCCAAGCCCCGCCCGGGGCAAGCTGGGAGCTCCTAAAAGACTCGGATGCCAGCTGTAAACTTAGACTGATGGCCAGGCCACTGCTACACCAGGCATCTGCTCCCAAAGGAGTGTGACGAAACTTCTGAACTAGACCTGCAGATGCACAACAGGTGCACAGCAGGCAGATGGCAGGACACAGAGGACAGCAGCTCTCCACTGAGCCCCAGCAGGCAAAGCCACAAAGCCAGAGAATTGTGCCCTGGGTCCATAAGAGGGTGTTATATCCAGTCCCTCCCAGGAGATTAGACGGGGTTGCGGTGGCCCTCCTAGGATGCCAGGTCCCCATCATGCCTGCTCCATCATGCAGACAGGAAACTGGACTCCAGGCAGGGGGAGCTGGTGCTCCAGGTGGAGCAGAGCTAGCTTAGGCACTGAGGATCTGACATTACTTGAAAGCAGAGGTTCTCGAACTGTGGTCCATGGACCAGTAGCATCAGCGTCTCCTGGGAACTTGTTAGAGATGCAGATTCTAAGGTCTCTCCACCCCAGACCTGATGGATCCGCTGCTCTGGGCTTGGGCCCACACTCTGTGCTGTAACAACCCTTTTGAAGAGTGTTCAGATCTAAGGACCATTGGCCTAACGGCTGCCCGCATTACGGGGAGAATGACAGGATGCTTTAGATCTCTCTGCAAAGCGGATGTTGCGGGGAGAGAAAGAGAACTGAGATGTGTGAATGTGAGAGGCTGTCTGCAATGGAAGGCCTGTGTCCCCCCAAAATTCCTGTGTTGAAACCTAACCCCTGATGTGCTGGTGTTAGGAGGTGGGCCTCTGGGAGGTGATTAGGTCAGGAGGGTGGATCCTGACGAATGGGATTAGTGTCCTTATGAAAGAGACCAGGGAGAGCTCCCTGCCCCTTCTACCCTGTGAAGATAGCCATCTATGAACCAGGAAGTGAGCCCGCACCAGACGCAGAATGTGCCGGCGCCAGGATCTTGGACTTCCAGCCTCCAGACCTGGGAGAAATAAACGTGTGCTGTTTAAGCCCCCCGGTCTATCGTATTTTTGTCACAGCAGCCTGAATGGTCTAAGACACCCCCGTGTGTGGCCTCTGGCTGGCCTTTGGGACCCCCGCCCATGGCTCCCCAGCCCCACTTCTCAGACTGCCCACCAGGTTCTTCATGCTCCAGCCAAACTGGAAGTCCCCACCCTTGTATTTCCTTCCCTTTCTTCAGCCTCCTCCAACCTCTCCCTTCTGAAATCTGACTCGAGCCTTCTCCAAGATGCCCTCTTTGCTCCAAAGGCCCGTGAGATCAGAAACTCGAAACAGCGCTCCCTCCACAGCTCTCCTTTGTTCACACTGCTCTTAAGACCTGGCCACACTCAGCCTTCTTCGTTATATTTAGCTTCCCTAATTAATTCAGTGGCCAAGTCCCGCTCAGCCCCCCACCCTCCCTCCCTCTGAGCCTCTCGCCGCCATCTCCCAACAGCATCTAGAATACAGCAGACCCGTGGTGTTCGTTGACTGAATAGCAGCATCGTTTTGAAAGTTAACTTGCTGGCTCACCACTATTCGCAGCTCCTCAGTTGCTCTTAACTTTCAACTTTTCCCTAAATCAATTAACGTCAGTAACCCCCAGAGGGGAATTCTTTTCAGGGGTTGCTAGGATGATTTTACCCGAGTGGCACAATAAAACCAAGCCAGTGCCTTCCACGCAGACTGAGGTTTTCCAACCTGAACCTAAGAACGTCCAACTGAGACGGGACTCCCTTAGACACCCTCTCACCCAACTTTACGGGGGAGAAACCAGCCCAGAGAGGGGCTTTGCCTTGCCGAGTTCTCCCTGACAGTAGCATTCATTCCCGGTAACTCTGGGGACGCTTGGGGTGGGCAGAAGGCACTGAGCTGGCATTGAGCTTCTGGGCACCGTGAGGAGATGAGATGCCCCCTCCAAATCCAGTGCCCCCGGTCTGCTGTGACCCCAGTCTGCTGTGGGCCAGGCTAGCTCTCACGCATGCTGTGGCTCTGGGTGGCTCTTTGTCTGTGACTCGGACATTCCCAGCAGCCAGGCATCTATCCCGTGCTCCGCGGTCTCAGATGAACCCATCAGCGACAGCAGAAATGCAGCCCCAGCTCCCGGGCACGGGTCTCCAACCTGGACTTCCCACCCGGCTGCTGCCTCCACCTCGCGAACCTCTGTCTCTCTCACCCACGGTCCGAGGCAGCGCCCCCGTGATGCCTGCCAATCCCCCGACATGTTCTGACATGGGGAACAGCAGCTCCCCACCCCAGCTGGCCCTCTCACTCCCCCGGGCCTGCTCCCACCCACTCAGGGGTGGTGGTAAGAAAACGAGGCCAAGCAGGTAAGGAGGTGGTCGTGTTGCCAGTGTGGCCGCAGTGGGGTCAGCACAGGCTGGAGCACTCTGAGGTCTGGGTGCTGGGAAAGGGGGTCCTGGGGATCGAATCCGGGCTCTTTGGACATTTCTTGAAGGGTCTGGGGTATCTTCTGAGTCCCTGGTCTTCACGGCTGTCCCCTGACCAGCACACTCTGGGTTCCACGAGCAGTGAGACAGATCTCACAGTCTCCATTTTGTCCAGCATAAAGTCCTGGGAGAAAAAGAAAGCTCTCTCACCAGACAGGGCTTTGGGCCCTGGACACCACTTCCCAGGGACCGAAGCACCATCAAAGGTGACTTACATCTCCTCTTACAAGAGCCCTGTGAAGGACATGGTATCAATGCCAATGATCAAACCGATCAAACTGAGGCTCAGAGAGGTTAAGTGACTTGCCTGAAGCTACACAGCCCAGCAGTGGCAGAGCTGGATAACTCAGAGTTCAGGTCCTTGTGTGACTTCTTGAATGTGGGTGCCTGCCTCCTCTCACTGCTTCCTCCAGGAAGCCCACCCTGACTGCCCCCAGCCTCCCTCTCTAAGAGGCATTCATTTCTTAAGGATCAGGTGACCTCCTCCCACCTCCGACTCTTTACCTAGCACAAGGCCAAGCACACACAGGTGACTCAGTGAGTCTTGAGTGAGTGATTGTTGTGGGAGACCCTTGGGACGCCCTGACGTCACTGTGTAATTTTTTCCTTTCTCTTGGGAAGAAGGTGAAATTAATACACTGTAACTATTTAGACAAAAGTGCCCTTACTCAAAGTTACATCATTCATATCACAACGCAAAGGATATGCCCCAGGGAATGTTAATTATGTGGCCTTCCACATGGCCGGTGACCCCGGAGCTGTGCCACGGAGCAGCCCTGATACAGCCTGTGAAATTCATGTGAGAATTCACTCAACTAAGACCCAGGCTTGCTCACTGTTGACTGTTGCTACTGGACAACACTGGAGAAGGGACTCGCCCCCCCCAGTACTCCAGAGGGACCCCGAATCCTGTGTTTGACCTTCTCCCTGGACCTGCCTCAAGTGAGGAAGCAAATTACAACCTAGGAGGAAGCCAGTATTGAGTATGGCAGACAGGAGAGGGTGGAAAGGGCAAGTCCCTGATGGTGCCACTGAGCCTTGGGTCACACCATGCCTGAAACCCACCCAGCCACCGAACTTCCACGAATGATGCAAGACATGCCTGTTAGGAGAGTCAGACAACTTCAGAATAGAAGACAAGGTCGGAGCCCTCACACTCCCCAATTTCAGAATTTGCTACAAAGCTGCAGTAATCAAGGCAGCGTGGTCCGGGCATAAGGACAGACATATAGATAGACGGAATAGAACCGAGAGTCCAGAAAGAAACCTTCACATTTACAGTCAATTGATAGTAGACAAGGGTGAGGAGACAATTCAATGGGGAAAGAATTTTTTTTCCCACAAATATTGGGACAACTGAAGATCCTTATGCAAAAGGGTGAAATTGGACCCCTGTCTCATATTATATACAAAAATTCGGCAAAAATGAATCAAGAACTATAAACTTCTTACAAGAAAATCTGGTGCAAATCTTCATGACCTTGGATTAGGCAATGGTATCTTAGATATGACGCCTAAAGCACAAGTAACCAAAGAAAAAATAGCTAAATTGGATTTCACCAAAATTAAAACTTTTGTACTTCAAAGGACACCATTGAAAAAGTGAAGACAACCCACAGAATGGGAGAAAATATTTTCAAATTACATATTTGATAAGAGACTTGAATTCAGAATATATAAAGAAAGCTTACAACTCAAAAATAAAAAGACAAGCAATTCAATTAAAAAATGGGCAAAGGAACTGAATAGACATTTCTCCAAAGAGTATACACAAATACCAGGAAGCACATGAAAAGACGCTCAGCATCACTAATCATCAGGGAAATGCAAATCAAAACCACAGCGAGACAACACTTCACACCCATGGGATGGCTAATTTACAAAAGACAGACAATACCAAGTGTTGACAAGGATAGGCAGAAATTGGAACCCTCATATGTTGATCATGGGATTGAAAAATTATGCAGCCACTTTGGAAAACAGTTTGGCATTTGCTCAAAATGTCAAACATTGAGTTATCACATGACTCAGAAATTCCACTCCTAAGTACATGCCCAAGATAATTGAAAAGATATGTCCACGCAAAAACATCTGCATAAATATTCATTGAAGCAGCATTCATAATAGCCAAAAAATGGGAACAACCCAAATGTCCATCAACCGGTGAATGGATGAACAAAATGTGGTCTATCCATACAAAGGAATATTATTCAGTCATAAAAAGGATGAAGTATTGATTCCTGCTACCATATGGATGAACCTGGGAGACATGCTAAGTGAAAGAAGCCAGACACAAATTGTATTTTTGGGGGGTGATGAAATGTGCAGGAATTAAATGCTAATGATGGTTGTGCAATTCTGACTGTAATGCAAACACTGCAGTGTCTGCTTTAAAAGGGTAAATGTTATGGTATGTGAATTATAGCCCAATAAAGCTATTATTGAAAATTAAAAAGACATGGTCTGTTGTCAGTGGAAGCCTGTCTGATCCCGGGTTCTCTGTTGGTCCTGGTGCAGGCGGTGAGAAGGGGAAGCTCAGTGGACCTGACGGAGAGTCTGAAGTATAAACTGAGGACCCTGTGTAGAGGCTCCATCTGTCACTGAAATGTCCCCTTCCAGCATGCACATGTGTGTAAATGTGTGACCACACCTGTGTGCGTCCTGGTGTGTTTGCAAGTGTGTCCGTGTATGTTTCGTGTGTATTGCTCAGTGTGCAGAGAGCACGTGTAAATGTATGAGTGTGTACACCGTGTGTGTGAGTGTGTGTGTGATGTGCCAGGGTGAGGCTACACATGAAGAGCAGGCAGGGCAAGAATGCCTTTACAACCCCCTCGGACCCTGCCCCTAATGGGTGCTCGTTATGTTTGCTGAGAGACTAATAAAGACCCTGAGACCGACTGTACCAGGAGCCCATGCAGCCACGGAGGGAGAGGCTAAGAGGGCCGCTAACCACAAAGGCACATGAGCTGAGACCCAGGACGGGCTTGGGTCGGAGGCCAGCCTAGGCAGTGGGGCGTCTTCACCTGAATCAGGTCGAGCTTGGAGAAGAAGCCCATGCTCTCGAGGACACCGTGGGCAGAGCAGCAGCACTGCTGGGCCATGCTGTTGAGGGCTACTTGCACGTAGTTGAGCTGCTGGTTCTGCAGGAGGAGGCAGGGGAGGAGGAGGTGGGGGAGGAGGAGAGGGGCAAGGCAGAGGAGGAGGGGAAGGCTCAGGCCCTCTCCCAGCATCCGCTGACCCCGTCTCCAGCTCACTCAGGCCAGAGAAGCATCCTGGAGCCAGGAGCCACCTTCTCATCCTGCCCTGTGCTCCGCTCCCAAAGGGGCTTGGGGGAGTCCCTCCCCACCTCAGGGCCTGAGCATCCTCTGGGCAAAGAGGGACACTGGACAGACTAACTTCCCAGAGGGTCCCCCTGGCTGGAGACATCTGTGGTCCACACTGAGGTGGGGCTGGGAAGGGGCAGGGAGGAACTCCTCACTTCCGGCAGAGTCAGAGTCCTGGATTTCGGGCCCCCGGGGCCACGTTCACCTTCAGCAGCCTTACTTCCCACCTTAAAGAGAAAGGCCCAGAGGGCTCTGTAGATGCGTCCAGTCCAGCTCCTCCTCTAAGTCCCTCGGCTGGAGGTCAGCAGCCTACTGACCCCACAACCCTCATGTCTTCCAAACAGGGACCCCACAGGGCCTGAGAAGGTCCTACATTTGCTGGCCGCACCCTGTCCAGGTGAGGCATGCCCAGCACAGCCCTGGGCCCCGGGCCTTGCTCCCCATGTCCTCTCAGCAGCCCCTGAGGCCGGAAGGGCACAGACTCTGGGTACGGTGAGGATCCAGGGGTCCGAAGGGTAACTAGTCCACATTCCCAAGGCTAGTAAGGAACAGCTCAAGCGATTAAGCCCTGAAACTCTGGCCCCGGGTCAAGGACTTCAGCCATGACTTGTCTTTCTGAGCATCACTCTTCTCATCTGTGAAATAGACAGGGATAAAAAGTAAACCAATATTCAGGAGTGCACAAGCCGGGCCATGGGACTAGGCCCGGGGCTCCCAGCTCAGATTCTTGGTAGAGCTCGGTCCTCAACTATCTGTGGCCTCAGTTTCCCCATCTGTAAAGGAACATCTGCCCCATCTTAGAGAAGCCCCTTGACAGCCAGCCATCCCCAAGGAGAGGTAAGTGGGTAAGCGGGGTGTGTGTGTGTGTGGGCGTGTTGGTGGCTGATGATTATCGAGGAGACGGTAGTCCCCAGCCCCTGCCCCCACCCATACCCCCTAGCCAGCTGACTGGACTCACGTTATAGCTGCCCATGTCTTCCTGGCAGGTGACACCATGTTCCAACTGCCACTGCTGCTCCTGCTTGTGGTGACACCTCTTCGGCAGCTGACACAGCCGGGTCTGGAGGCTCTGTGGTGACAGGGGCTAGGTCACCTTGGTGAGCAAGCCCTCCCAGCACCTGCTCTGGGTCTGGTCCCGAGGAGCTCACTGCTCAGGGTGGTCTGAGCGGTAATGGGGGTGAGAGGAGGGGAAAGTTCTGGGTGGTCAGGGCCATTCAAAGCACCAGGAGATGCAGGAAAAGGCATGTCCAGGCTGCCGGGGTTTGAATCCTGACTCAGCTCGCCGAGCCCTGTCTTCCTCGCCATAACCAAAGCCACAAGTCTGTGCCCTTCCGGCCTTGGGTGCTGCTGGGAGGATGCCAGGGAGTGAGGCTACAAAAGGCCTTCTATGGCCCAGGCGGGTGGGGCACAGGGCTGCACAGGGCACGCTCCCCGCCAGGACCCGGGGGTGTGTTTGGAGACACAGGACATACGCAAGTGTCCTTGCTTATCTGAGCCTTAGTTTCCTCACCAGAAGATGGGAAGAATGTCAGGACTGAACTAAGGTGCAAAATTTAAGGGGGTGTCAAAAACTCAGTAATTAAGAAAATATTTTAATGCAATGTGTTTTAAAAATCCAAGTTAATACAAAACAATCCATGATGAACAAAGTATTAACATTTTAAATAAAGCTGGGATCCAACCTTGTGCTTTCATGCTCCCGTCACTCACCTCCCTGGTCTCAGCCCCCGGAATAAAAACACCTACATTGAAGTGCTGGGGTGAGATTTACATGAGATGAAGCATGTGAAACACTGCTCGCAGTTCCCCAACCTTAAAGGGTCCCTGTTCCCCAAGGGAAAAAAGGTACAAAATGTGTAGGTTTTCAGTGCTGCCACTAGGGGGCAGAGACTGGCTGCAAACGCCACTCAAAGGTCCGTTGCAAGAATCAGCCCACCGGTCAGCCTTCTTCTCCGTCCCCTTCCCCTCTGTGTCCCCAGGCCCCGGCTGCAACCTGCAAATTCATCATGCCATGCCTGTGCGGGGCAGTTTCTTCTGCATGGGATGCCCACTCCTGCTGGCGAAAGTTCTATTTATTATGAGACTAACCATAAAGGAAAGAGAGAGATGACTCCTTGGGACACGTACTTCGAGACCGTCTGTATTCGGTGTCTCACAACAACCTACCAGCAAGGTTGCATTGCACCCATTTGACAGATGAAGAAACTGAGGCTCAGAGAGGGTACAAACTCACCCAGGGTCATGCAGCTACTCAGAGGCTGAGCTGGAATTTGAACCCAGTCTGTCTGAATCCAGAGCTCACGGCTCTCCTACCACGCATGAACACCTTTAAAGCATAAGCTGCGCCTCCCTCAGGAGAAACCCTGAGTCAGCCAGCAGAAGGGACAGAAAGGGATACAGCATGAGGCTCTGGAGTGACAGCCCACCCAGATTCTCTCAGGAGCCCATCACTGCTCCAGCCCTCCCTGGGGGTGACAAGGTGAGGGGGCCCCTATGCCCCCGATTCTCTGGGCCGAGGGGAAGGAGTCAGGCTTCAGGCAGCTGTTACCGGAATAAGAGCCCTGTGGCCGTCCTCTGGAGACTCCAGGCTCTGGTGGACAGCCTGGTTCATCCTGGAGAAGGCCTCCAGATGCACCTGGATGTCCTGGCTGAGTGTGAAGAGCGGCCTGCAGTGCTCCACCAGGGCCTCCACCAGGGCCTCCTCCAGGGCCTCCACCAGGGCCTCTGGCTCCTCCTCTTCGTGTAGCCTACAGAGACAGCGCCATGGCAGAGGTTGGGCACTGACAGACCGGCACTGCCCTGCCCCCTGCAGTGGGTGACTCTAATGAGGTGGGTGGGACTTGTGCTCTTGCCCCAGAATTCTGGCAGGAGCCCCAAAGCTGAGAGGAGCCAGACCATCCGTGCAGGGCTTGCTCCCAGACAGTAGTACTGGTCCCGCAGGGTCTGGCCCCAGGACCCACCTCCAGCCTCCTCAGGAGAAGCCTCAACATGTCACAGGCTGCCTATCGCCTGAAGACACGGACTCTGGATTGAGACCGTCCCGTGAGGAGAAACGGCTGATTGGCAGAGCCTGCAAGAAGGCGACAGCAATTGCTGCTGTCCTGAGGGACAGGGTCCCAGCCCTGCAGGTTGCTCAGTCTGGATGGGTGAACAGGGTTGAGTCGCTGACCTAGGAAAGCCCCCAGCCAGGAAGCTGCCAGAAGCAGCACTGGGCACTGGGTCTGCTTCGAGCCCCATGCTGGGCCTGGAGCCCTGCACCCCTCCTTGGCTCGGTGCTCAAGGCTCCTTGGTGCTGCTCGACCTTCCAGCCACATCTCCCAGCAGCCCCCTGCCAGGTTCTGGTGCTCGAGTGCACCGTCCCCAACCCCACCATGCAGGGCCTATGCTCCAGCCTGTTCCCTCTGCCTGCAATGCCATTCCCCTCTGCTGAACTCATTTGAGCCCCATGAGAGACCACCTCTTCCGTGAAGCCTTCCCTGACCTCCAGGGCAGAGTTTTTGGGGCTCCCACAGCTCCAAAGCACTTAGAGCAGAGGCAATGCAGTCAGACCAGAGTCTGAGACCCAGCCCCACTACTTCCTGGCTGGGTGACCTTGGGCAACTTTCTTAACCTCTCTGAGCCTGGGTAAAATATTTCTTAGAAGTTCATACGGAGGGGTAAAAGGGATTTACTAAAGAGCTTAGCACAGAGTAAATACTCAGTAAATGGTAATAGTTATTTTTTTTATTGATGATGTTGAGATAATAATAGCGACGATGATAAGAAAAATGCATATGTCTGTCTCCCCTCCCTTTCCTAAGGGGTTTCCTTCCAGTACTTGTAACAGTGAACTCTGGTACAAATCATGATAAAACAAAACACGAAGACCCATTTCAGATATCCGTGTAATTTCAGGTAATAATAGCAAAACACCAAGACGTGGAAACAACCTAAGTGTCCATGATGGATGAATGGATAAAGAAGTTGGGGTGTATATACGTACAATGGAATATTATTGTTATAAAAAAGGAAGGAAGCCCTGCCATTTGTGACAACATGGGTGGACCTTGAGGGCATTATGATAAGTGAAATGTCAGATGGAGAAAGACAAACACTGTGTGACTCACTTTTACGCGGAATCTAAAAAACAAACAATCAAACTCACAGAAAAAGGGATCAGATTTGTGGTTGCCAGATGTGAGCGGCTGGGAGGGGGGAACTCGAGGAAGGCGGCCAAAAGGTACAAATTTCCGGTTATAAGATAAAGTATTGGGGATGTAACGTGCAACATTAGGATTACAGCTAACACTGCCGTGTGGTATATTCGAAAGTTGTTAAGAGAGTAGATCCTAAGAGTTCTCATCAGAAGGAAAAAAACTTTTTTCTTTTTTTCTGTATCTATATGTGATGACGGATGTTAACTAAACATTATATCATTTCACAATATATGAAAGTCAAGTCATCGTGCTGTACACCTTAAACTTACACAGTGCTGTATGTCAATCATATCTCAATAAAACTGGAAAAAATAGCAAAACAAAAACCAACGCCAAAGACAAAATAATCATGGTATCAGCTGACATTTACCAGGTGCCAGCTGGACACCAGGCCCTGCGCTCCCTGCTCACAAAGGATGAGTTCATTTGAGCCGTGCAACTGGTGTGGTTCCCATTGTGCTGATGAGGACACAAAGACCTTGAGAACGTGTCACAGGCCCCACGGTGAGCGCTGGCTCCCCAGGCAGGCTGGCTGGCACCTGTGTCCCTCTCAACCTCGGTGGTGGCCTGCGTGCATCCCCATTCTGCATTCGAGCTGGAGGCTCAGAGAGGTCGCAGGCCATGCCCCAGGCCCACGGCCGGGAGGTGGCTACAGAGAGCTTTCTGAGGAAGCTACTTACATACCCTTGGGGATTTTCTCAAGGACCATAAACGGTAGTCTTCAAAAAGCTTGTGCTTCTCCACCTCTCTCTGCAGCTTCCTCTGCCTGTAGAGACATTCCAGGGGTGGCAAGAGCTGGCCATGAGCACTGGTCTGGAGGTTCCCAGGTCTGGACCCCTTGTGAGGCCACTCTCTGTGGATCTTGGGCTCAGACCTGTGCCAGGCCGGCCACTCCCCCCATCAGTGGGCCACTGACTTCAGTCTCTCTGCCCCCATTCTACTGCTGAGCAAACTGAGCCAAAAACAGGTTAAAGAGATGCCAGTGGTCAGGCTGCGAGGAAGGGGCATGGGGCAGAGTGGAGCATGGTCTTTCTGGCACGGGGGGCTGGCGGAGCCTCTCCTGGAGGCTGAGCAGGTAGGGGGTGGCGTGAGCCCTTGCTAGCTGGGGACCTGGCCAGGTGCTTCACCTCTCTGTGCCTGGGCAGCCCATCTGTAATGGGGGTAATGAGAGACTCTCCCTTACAGGCTGGCTGGACCACGCCTGGGGCGCCCAGCACATACTGAGCACTCAGTCTGTGGTCAGGGCTCCAGCAGCCCCCAAAGGGGATGCGGTCGCGTAATGCTGCCCAGCCGTGCGTGACCCATGCGGGAACCCCTCAGCAGGCCGAGTGTCCAGGAGGGCACCTGCTCCGGGTCCAGTCAAGGCCTGTGGTCAGGCGCAGGGGGCAGAGAGGGTCTGCCCTGGCCAGCTGCTGGGTATCTCCAAGTGACCACTGAGTGACCTAGGGCAAGCCACTCTGCCTCTCGGGCCCCATTTTCTCATCCATACTGTCCCGAAAAATACAAGAAAAATTGTCTTTCTCCACAAATACCACGCAGGGCCCTTTGAACCGTGGCTGTGCTAAACCTTATTGGGGTTGGAAACCCTTACAGAATCTAACAGGAATTGGAACTTTTCTCCATAAACGTGCTCACAGACACATCCTTTTGCATCTAATTCAGGCTTCTGTGGGCAGCTGGAAATTGAAGGGCCACTGGAGGGCGATGACCCGGGGTCTCCACTCAGAGCCAGGGTGGCCACCTCGCAGGCTGATTTTAGAGGGGCCGAGCTGACAGGTGCAGAGGGACGGCCACCTACAGTCCCGCCTTCGTAATGGGAGACTAAACCTGCAGAGGGCCAGGACGGGTCCAAGGGCTGAGGTCAAAGGGTAGGAGCCCAGCCCCCTCACCACAGCTGCCCCTCCCAACTACTTCCAGGCGTCACTCTACTTCTGGTCCACTCCCTGGCCTGGCCTCCTCTGGCATTTTTGCTGAGTCCCAGCCACTTAGCCCACTGCGGGTGGCCCTGGGCTGGGGCAGAGGGCACGGTGGGGCCTGGGACAACTCATACTTGGCCTGGAGCTGACAGAGTCCTGTAACAGCACCTGGAGGTCCCCGTCCTTGTCTCCAGTATTGCTCAAGCCAGCCCCCTGGTCTGTGTCCATGACACCAGCCACGTAGGCTAGGCAGGAAGATGGGTGGTAACCGCCACAATCAGGGCTGCAGCTGTCTCTTCTGATGCCCCCGACAGTCCTCAGAAGCCGGGTTACATTCCCACTTTGTGGAAAAGGAAACAGAGGCTCAGAGGGGGCCTGTGACCGGCTCAAGGACATAAAGCAGGACTGGATGTGGACTTGGGGCTCATTAAATCCAAAGTCTTGGGCCTTTGAGCTGTGCCCCCAGCTCTGGAGGGAACAAATGTGATGTTCTGTAGCTGCACTATAGCCCTCGCCACCCCATAGCTGGGAGGGCCCCATCACTGCCAAGTCCCAAGGGCATCAAGACACCTGGGACTTCCAACAGGTGCTGGCTTCCAACAGCACTCAGAAAGGAGTCCTAGGGTCAGAGCTGGGGGCTGGTTCAGAAAGCAGCCGGCATAGGGAGGGGGCACCTTTGTCATCTCTCTCTACCACCCAACCCTCCACCCATTTATGCATTTAACAACATCACGTGCTCTGAGTGTATACAGAGCTTATGGAGCTAGAGTGGAGACTGAGACAGATACTTCGAATAAGCTCGTGGTCAAGCTGGGAAGGTGCCCTAGTTAACAGGCAGTTTCAACACAGCCTTGCAAAGAGTTCCCAGGCCACTCGCCTAAGTCTGGTTCCCAGTTATGGCCAAGAGAAGAAAGTCTCCCTAAGCACACCATTCATTGGCCATCTTCTGGACCAGCCCCAGGAAGTGGGAGGAGCAGGGCGAGAAGGTGAGGGGTTACTGGTCAGCCTTTGCAGACCCGAGCATCGGACATGGGTCCATGAGCCTGGGGAGGAGGTAGAGGCCCAGCTGACTCACTCACAGCTCCAGGAGTACAAAACCACAGCCAGGCTGTGACATCACAATGCTGGCTTCTGTCCTCATGATGTTTGCATTGCAGGAGCCACCTGTGGGTGGAGGGCCAGATTATCCGTGGTCCTGTGGCCCTCCCCACCCCCGCCTCCCTGGTTCGGTTCCCAGGAAGATGGGGATAGAGGCATTGGTGACCCCAGGGGAGACTTGGGCTATTTGTGTCCTTTCTTTCAAGGCTGGCCATCTGTAGTTGAAGTGGAGGTCATTCTTGATGCCCCCACTTTGTGGGCCGCCAAAATCCCACTGGCCTGTCCCGGGACTCCCCCTTTTACCTCCTTCTACCTGATTTTGGGGGGCTGAAGCTCAGGCACTTTCCCAGCTGGGGCACTCAGCAACCTTCCCATGGCTCGGGACCATGGCTGGCCCAGGGCAGGGGAGGCGCCAAGCTGAAGGACCCCCCAGAACCTAAATCTGGGACCTGCTCCTGCCTTATGGCTTGGCCCTGTTACCTGCTCTTGGAGCTGGGGGCCTGTGCCCACCGCTGACACTCCTGCCCCATGCACTGCCCGACTAGCTGGTTAGGCCTTCCCCAGTGAAGGCCCCCATTCAGTCAGAGCCAGGGCCTCCTCAGAGGGCAGCCTGGGCATCACAGCCTTGGGATGGGGTTCACTCAGAAGCGTGCTGGGGGTAAGGAGGGGCCGAAGTGAGGACAAAAGTGGAGGGAGGAGCCTGGGGCAGGGGCTGGAATAGGGACTAAGGCCAGGGATGAGGGAGGGGCTGGACCAGGGCCTCTCCAGGGGCAGAAGCAAAGGTTGGGTCTGTGGCTGGGGCAGGGGCTATGAAGGAGGCTGGGACAGGGTCCAGATCAAAGGCTGGGGCAGGGGCAGGGGCTGGATCAAAGGCTCAGGCAAGGGCAGGCGAGGGGGTGGGCTCACTGTGACTCTGGGACAACTCCCCCATCTCCCACTCCTCAGCAACCCCTCACCACCCCTCATCAGTGGGCAATGGATTCAGTCTGTGCCGGCCCGGGAGTGCCTGAGCAGGTCCCAAGGGAGCTGTCTCTGCTTGACCCTCCATGGTTCCAGAGCAGCAGCTGAGACATGAAAGTGAGTAGTGGGCCTGGCCCTGACCTTGGGTCCAGGTGAGGGAGGGAGGACACGTGTGCAGGGAGGGCTGGTGCAGGGGGAGAGAAGCCCAGGGTCTAGGGTTACCCAGAGGGTCAGAGCCAGCCTGGGGTGGGGGTGGGCAGGAGCATTGCAGGAAGTCCCCCGAGTTAACAATGTCTGAGGTGATTCTTGAGGATAAGAGTGAGCGAGAAGGAAGGTGGGAAAAGCACTCCTGGCAGAAGGAATAGTGGGGACAAAAGCTCAGAGACACAAAAGAGCCTGCACGGGCTGTGAGAACTGTAGGCAGATCCTTGGAAGCAGAAGGTGAAGGTGGGAGAGGGAGCGGTTCGGGTGTGGCTGGAGCAGCTGTCAGCAGGAGCCGGAGTGCATGGGCCGGGCTCTCTGGTTGCCCGCAACAGAAACTGACAAGGCCACTCTGGGCAAAGAGGGCATCGCGGAAGGCTACGAGGGAGGGACAGAATCAGAAGAAAAACTGAAGACCCATGCTCAGAAAGGACAGGGGCCCCGGGCAGCCCAGGAGATCCAGGAAGCAGGGACTCAGGGGGATACCCCCAAAACAAACCCTGCCCAACCCCTTCTCATCCGCCTCTCCATCCTCAAGAAGCAAGGTCCTTAGAGAGCATGTCCAATTGGCTGAGCCTGGGTCATGTCCCCGCCCCTTGGCTTGACTGACAGTCACATCATAGGAACTGCCGTGGGGCCTGGCGGTGTCCCAGAGCAAATCCGGGGCCTTGGCTGGAGAAGGGGAAATGGATGCTGAGCAGGGGCTCACCTTACGGTGGCTCAGGTAAGCCAGGCCAGAGTCTGGGCTTTATTCTGAGGGCAAGCAGCAGCTGAAGAGTTTCGGCTGAAGGAGTGGCATGGTCACACTGGCGTTTTGGAGGGCGCGCTGGGGCTCAGAGTGGAGGTGCCGCAGGGAGGCCAGCAGCTGTAGTGTCTGACATTTGTCAGCACAGTTCTAGGCACTTTCCACGCAGGGGTTAATTTAATATGACACACCCACCTTGTCAAAGATGTTATTTCACAGATGGGGAAACTGAGGCCCAGAGAGGTATAGTAACTTGCCCAAGATCTCACTGTTAAGTGGCCAAGTGGTTAAGTTTGCGTGTGCAGCTTCAGTGGCCCAGGGTTTCGCCAGTTCCGATCCTGGGAGCAGATCTAGCACCGTGCATCAGGACATGCTGAGGCCGCGTCCCACACAGCAGAGCTAGAAGGACCCACAACTGGAATATACAACTATGTACTGGGGGGGCTAAAAAAAATCTCTCTGTTGGGATATTACTGAGCTGAGAGATTAATCCAGGAAGTCGGGACTCCAGAAACGTCCAGGAGGCGGAGTTGCCAGAACTTGGAAGCAGGGTCGACGGGGGTCTTGCAATACGTAACACAGAACAGGGCGGCTGCTCTTGGCGACACTCGGTTAGCACCTCCGGGCACCTCTGGGACTTCATTCGTGAAGGACAGACGGCCGTGTCCCCCCCCCCCCGGCTGAAAGCAGATGCTGCAGCAGCCTCGCCAGACCCTCTTCTCTTCCCAGGGTCAAAAACCTCAGAACCTAGTTGTCACCCGGGAAGTCCCTAAAACATTTCCCACATCTAATTTTTGTTTTTAAGTTGTGCTTGCTTATAGGAACCAAGGCAGAACAATGCCAGGTGGCCAACGGCAGAACCGGTCCCAACCAGAAAGGTCCAAGATGGCGATGGGGTGCCCTGCGCAAAACGAAACGTGTGCCAAAGGTGCCATGTGCAGGAAAGGAAGGTCAGCGCATGCCCCAAGTGCTCCTGCCCCAGCGACGACGTGGAGACCCCTCCCCCTGCACATCCCATAAGAGCCTGGCTCACCTGCCCTTCTGGGAGAAGGTGCTTTAGGCCTCCTCCATCCACTGATGGGTGAATAACGCTTCTGCTCTGCTATTCTGAACCCAGTCTCGTTCTATCCACGCGCGCGCCTCCGGGCAAGAGGACTCACTTGCGGGTCACCAGTCCTTTGGGGCTCTGTAACTAATCTCCCAGTAGCTTAGGACCCCAAACCACTCGGCCCAATGTAGCCACAGGCAGGGGGGCTCTGGGTTGGTGGGATGATTTGCTTCCCAGTCAGGATTTTATTTTTGGCCTGAAGTGTCCTGTGAAGTGCCCAGAGAGCCCTGGGACAGAGCTGGGGGAGACCCCGGCTGCTCTGGAGATAGTTCCCCCGTCAGGCCCTGAAGAGACACCGCCCTAGTTACCATAGTTACCAGGGACCGCCAGACACCACCAGACACCCCGGACTTCCCACTGCCTGGCTCTTGGCCTGAGGTCTCTTGTTTAATTCTCAAAACAACCCTCCAATCTGGTGGAGGCATCGCCCCACTTTGCAGATGAGAAACCTGAGGGTCTAGGAGGTGGAGTGACTTGCCTGGGCACACGGCTAATGATCGGCAGCAGGGCTGGTGACGTAATTCGTGGGCTCATAAAATATGGGCTCTCCAGAGCACGGACCCCACGCAACGGCATAGGCCTGAGCTGGGCCGTGAACGCCCATCCAGGGACTCCGCACCATGTCATTTAACCACCCGGCCCCCTTCCAAACCCATCAACCTGCCTCAGAGCCCTCTTCACGCTCTGGTTCTTCTCCTCCCCCTCCCCCACCCCACCCTCCCCCAGCAAGCTGCAGGCCCCCCTTCCCTGATTAGGGGAAGAATCGTGGGCTTCCAGTGGGGCTGAAAGGGACCTCAGAAGAGAGAAGACCAGGGCCGAGAGAGGCGGGGACTGCCTAGGTCACACGGCTGGTGAGGGGCCCGGGTCTCAGACCTTCCCGCTGGCGGCCTCTCTCCCTTGGGCTTTGGGAGCCACAACTCCAAGGCAAGGCTGTTACCGACAGCTGGGAACCTTGGGAGCTGGGAGCCTGCTTCAAGGGCAGAGCCACAATTAAATGGCAATAGAGTGTCCCTTTTTAAAAGCCTTAACAAGGGCTCATGGGGCTGGAATTTGACCCCGGGCTAAAGTCCATGGCACAGCAGAAAGGAGAGCCAGATAAGGCCTCCTGCCCAGAATTCCAACCCTGCCTGCCCTGCAGCCCGAAATGCCCCCATCAGGGACAAGGCCAGCCTTCCCCAGCCATAGGTGATGCTCAGGATGCAGCGTGAAGCTGGGGAGCCAGGCTGAGCTACCAGCTGTGTGCCCTTAGGAAAAGTACATAACCTCTCTGAGCCTGGGTTTCCTGAAATGCAAAGTAGAGATAATAGCACCTAGGATGAAATGAGATAATCCATGTAGAACACTTAGCATCACCTCATTTTAAAAACTAACCCCTGTCTGTGCGTGCATAGAAGAAAGTCTAGAAGGGTAAGGAGGAATTTCATGGGCCTTATCCTAGCGGCAGAGGATGCAGGAAACTTGCACATGATCGTAGCTTTTTGAGAAATTTTTGAGAAGAACAGGCAGCACGGTGCCGGACACACAGTAGGTATTCATCAGCCTTACTTTTATTTCCTGCTCCTTCCTTCTGTCTTCTTCCAGAAGATCGCAATGGACCCTTTTCTGAGAGCAAGTTTTGACAGAAGGAGGGGCTGAAGCAGAAGAGCCCTGGAGCTGGGTTGGCTGGCAAAGGTGGCTTCCGGGGAGGGTGGGGACTGTGTGAAGCCCGGAGGTGGGGTGGGGGCTGAGTGGGTGCAAGGAAGACAAGCAAGGCCTGTTGATTCTGCTGGAATTGTGCTGAGACCTGGCACTGCTTACCCCCTCCCCCACTGGGCTAGAACCTCAGAGATCTATTGCTCTCCCCTCCTTCCTGCCCCGGGAGCAGAGGAGGCAAAACCCAGAGCAGCCCGGGGCCCAGGAGGCTGTGCTGTGGCCGCTGCTCCCCTGAGGCCCCCATACCAGCCACCCCGTTCTTACTTTCACTCGCCCTGCACCGCAGAACTGGGGCCCAGAGCTGGGGGAACACCCAAGCTGGTCCTGGAACCCTCTGAGGGCGTCTCCGGGGCAGAGTCCTCCCAGGAAGGAGGACAGAGGCATTGGCCATGGCTCCAGGGTCCACCCCATGGAGGCTGGGCCTTCCAGTGTCTACGATGGCGATGTCTCCGCTCCCCCCAACTCCCACCGCGCAGTATCTTGGAGGAACTGCCCTCTGAGAAGAGGTGGGACGGGGCTGCTCTGACCACAGGGAGCTGGGGCTAAGGGGCCGCCATTAGCTGTTCCCTCTCGGTCCCCAGGAAGAAACTTCACGGCAACGTGGGGAAGCATTGAGGTGGAGGGAACAGAACGGGGTTAGAGGCCTGGCAGACTTGGGCTCAAATCGCACGTCCTCCGTGTCCCAGCCCTGTGGCCATTGGTCATGTCACCTCCCAGCTCTGAGCTTCAGTAACGGGGGGCGTCTCAGCAAGGCCCACTGGTTCTGGCTCCAAACCTCTCGAATCCACCCGCTAGCCCACCCTGGTCCAAGCCCCATCTCTCCAGCGGGGAGCAACGCTACAGTCTTCCCTGCTGGCCATCCTGCCTCTCCGTCCCCCGCAGGCCATCTCCGCCCAGCCGCCGGAGAGAGAGAGCTCCCCTTAGAGTGCGAACCCAGTCTCCCCATTTCCCTGCCTAAAACCTGTGCTACTTGGGTAGGGGTTCGCCCACCTGCTGCCCGGGGACAAAGCCCCCGTTCGGGCCCTCACTCTTAGGACTCACTGTTCTGGATCATCTTCCTCCCGCCTGGAATGTGATCTCAATGAGGGCAGGGACTGGGACCCAATTGTCCCTGCTAGAGTCTCAGAGTCCAGACACACAGCTTTGGGCGTTAGTCACCGCTCCCCACTGATCGCTGGCTCACCATCATGAGTCACTTAATCTCTCTGAGTCTCAGTTTCCTTACCTGTAAATTGGGTACAACAGTGCCTAGGTGATAGAGCTGTGAGTACCTAAAGATGACCTAGGTAAGGTGCTCGGTACAGGGTCTGTGATTACCAGGGCCTCAGAAAGTGAGAACGGCCTCTTCACTTGCATATAATCAGTGACAGGCAGCTCATTCCCTCCCAAGGCAGCTGTGTGCACCTGTGGACCGCTCTGACCCTAGAACATCTGCTCTTCCTCACGTCGAGTCCAAATAGCCTCGCCTAGTATCCCTCCTTTAGCCGTAGTTCAACTGCTTCCCCGCAGAGTCTCTTGCTGTTATAACCACCGTATTAATGCTGGAGCGTAGACGGATAAGCCGTATTTCAGCACGGCAGGGACACTAAAGGCAGATGTGACGTCCCTCTGTGGCTCCTCTCTAGTCGTGAGCTCCCTGGCCTTGGGCGAGTCCCTTAATCTGTCTGAGCCTCAGTTTCCTCCTCTGTGAAATGGGGTTAGCAACCTCGTAAGAAGTTGTGGGGATTCTCTTAGCTGATGCACAAAGTTAGCACCTGGCACATAGTGTTAAAAAAAAAACCAAAACTGCGGTTATTACTATTACCCTGCCTGGTGTGAGTCCGCTCCCAGATCCAGCATTTGTGCCGTTTTCAGGTCCACAGACATTTCTAGTTAAGGCCAGGCTTCCTCTTGAACACTCTCCAGCCAAGCTGGAAAATAGGCCGGTTCTATCTGGGTCATCGCCCCCTTCACCCCCAGATGTCAGCCGGGCCCCCTCACGGCAGACAAGAGGGCAACTCAGCACTTTCTGAAATCTCCTGGGCGGTTACCTGACCCTGGGCCGTCACTCTGTACACTGAGTTTGGAGGGCGAGGCCCCAGCCCCTGGGACACAAGCTGCCCAAGCAGGGCCCTGAGAGTCCCCAGCTGGGATGGCTTCTGCCAGGTCCCTGGCTGGCCTGGATCCAGCCCTTTTTTATTATGATTTTTTCGGGGAGTCCCTGATGTTCTTAAAAATGCTGGCAGTGGTGGGCAAATGCAGCAGAGGAGACCAAGCAGGAGGGGCAGTGAGGAAGGAGGGGAACCGGGAGAGCGTGGTGTCCTGAGAGCCAAGGAGAAGGGGTCAGGAGGGGGACCCGATCCTAACCTGCCCATGGGCCCCAGGACTGTGGATATGAGCAGCAATCACACACGTGGTATGTTACCTCTCACGGCAAAGGGGATTTTGCAGCTGTACTGAAGGTTACGGATCAGTGGACCATGAGATGGAGATCGCCCAGCGGGTCTGATCTGATCACACAGGCCCGGAAAGGGCAGAGCGTCTTCTCCGGCTGGTAGCGGAAGAGTGAGTCTGAGAGCCTCGCAGTGTGAGACGGATTCAAGGCAAGGGCGGTTCTCGCCGGCTGAGATGGCAGGGTAGTGGGGCAAGGACCTGAGAGGCCCCTGGGAGCTGAGATCAGTCCCTGGCCAACAGCAAGAACACCGGGGCCTCAGTCCTGAGGCTGCAAGGACCTGAACTCCACCAACAAGCTGAGCAAGTCTGGAGGCAGATGCTTCCCCAGGGGCTCCAGATGAGAGCCCAGGCCTTGGTTGCAGCCTCAGGAGACCCCAGGAAGAGAACCCTCCCAGACTGACCTCCAGAACATCTGGGCTGGGCCAGGAGAGACCTTATGAGTCAGGCTGAGAATTTGGGGCTAGATTGTGAGGGCTCCAGGGCCCCGGTTGGATGTGAGGAGCAAGGCCAATGTGCTTTGCAAGGCCATCATTTGGTCTGTCCCACTTCCAGGTATCCCAATGCCAGGGGAGTGTTTGTATCCAGGTGAAATCCTGAGGGCTTCCTGGGAGGGCCCCCCGGGATCTCAGCTGAGCCTGCTGGGGTCACCACGCTCTGAGCAGCATTTGCCCTGGGTGAGGGACGCATGGGACCCGGCAGCCAGTACCCTGACCCTGACAGGCTTCCTGGTACCAGGTGTCATTGTGCGTCACCCAGCACAGCCTGCAGTTCTCGTACAGTCTGTGCCTCCAATCCTGGGTCCTGAAGGCTGCCGGTCCCTCTGACCTGGGCATAGGGTGTTTGGACCTTTTCTGAGGACAGTCTGTGTGACTCAGTGTCTCTGGCCAGAGCATGGGCCTGGCCTTACCCAGGATGGGTGCCACTTACCCATGTGCTCATGCAGACTCCCGCGGCCCTCGGCTAATCGCCACCTCTGGCTTGGGGACCCCACATTTCTCAGTTTACAAAGTCTTTTCTGCAGCAGGATCTTCTGGAGGCGCAGGCACATGGCGTCTGTGCTTGGAAACACTTGTTCTCATGCTCTGAGGTTGCTCTTCATAACTTTTGAACAGGGCTTTCCATTTTCGTTTTGTCCGGGGCCCTGCAGTACACGTGGGCAGTCCAATCTCATCTCCCCTCACCACATTCTCATCAGGGAGCAGTGAGCGCATCCATTTTACAGAGAGGAACCTGTGGGCACCTCCAGTGTAGGGACCCCTGCTCCAGGCACATGGGCTGGTCAGATGCTCAGTAAATACTGCTGCAAAGGAACTGAATTTACCTCCCAAGACTGGCTTGGGAGTCCTCTCTGCTTTTCAGACCCCCACCCGACCTGTTTTTCCCACAAAGCAGCCACAGTGCAGAGCCAGAACTGTCTGTGAGCCCTGGAGGGCTGGGCAGTGACTGCATCCTCAGCTGTATCCTCGGGCCCAGCATGGTGCAAGGCTACGTGTTCAGTGGGTACCCAGTGAGTGTTGTTAAGTGAACAGAGAAGGGACTGAGGTTGGAAGAGAAGATGGCCAACCTGCCCAAGGTCTGAAGACAATGAGTGGCAGACCTGTGCTCCAACTCAGATCAGTGGACTCCGAGTCAAGTGCTCACCCCTTGGCCATGCAGCTGCCTCCAGTCTCTGTGACTCTGTTTCTGGGAGCCATCGGGGCAGGGGCACAGGTGACCGACACAGCTGCAGATTGGGAGCTGACCCCTGCCCTGTCCCTTCAGGGAGCCAATCAAGGGGAATTGAGTGTCCCTTGTGGATTCACTGAGTATAGCAGACGCTATGAGGCCCTGCTCGGGTCCCCCACCCTGACCACTCCGTGCACACCTCCAGGCTTCCGCCTGCCACCACCTGCATGTCTTGCCCAAACCCCCCTTTGCCACACTGGAGGCCGTAATGCCAGGGAATTAACACCCTCCCAGGGGCAGCCCTCCACCACTGACTGATGGGGGTGTATAAATACCCCAGCTCCCCCACTCCTTTAATAGAACAAATCCAAGGGCCCGGCTCCACACTGGCTCCCAGAGTTCCCTGCAGGTTTAAGCTTCAGCTCCCCACCGTGGTAACTGGCCTGAGAACACACTCTTTATTAACTAACTTCTCTTCTGCCTCACCTCCCTACCCCTCTACCATGTGTGGTGGGATCATCTCCCAAATACACAGTGTGAGCTTCAGTCCTGGCCTCAGGGTCCTCTCCAGGGCGCCCAAACCAAGAATCATGGCTTATTTCTTCAGGGCATCCAAGTGCTCCCTTCTCCTGGGACACTCTCGAAAACTCTCCTGAGTGTTGTCAGTGGCATCATCTCCTGGGGCAGGAAGTGCAGATGAGGCTGCTGGCTTCCCCTGCTTCTGAGAACAGAGCTAGAAGACGTTTCTCAGCCTGTCTGAAGTTGGAAGTAGCCAGGTGACTGAGTGCCAGCCAGTATGATATGTGATCAGTGATGTCTGCCACTTCCAGGCCCAGCTGATAGAAAGTTCCCTGTGGAATTTCCCTGTTCCTTCCTCTTCCACTGAACGCGGATGAACATGGAGACCTGGGAAGTCGCACATTTATAAGATGGTGGAGCCACCCATAGAAGCAGCCTGGGTCCCTGAGTGACCAGTGGAAGGAAGGCCATTTCTTGATTAAGAATACTGGCTATGTCTGGGGCCAGCCTGGCGGCATAGTGGTTAAGTTCACAGTGGCCTGGCGTTCACAGATTTGGATCCCAGGTGCAAACCTACACATTACTCATCAAGCCATGCTGTGGTGGCATCCCACATATAAAAAATAGAGGCAGACTGGCACAGCTGTTAGCTCAGGGCAGAGATGGCAATTAGCCAAGGGCTGTGAGAGTCCGCATGAGCACATGGGTAAATGGCACCCATCCTGGGTAAGGCCAGGCCCATCCTCTGGCCAGAGGCACTGAGTCAGACAGACTGTCCTCAGAAAAGACCCAGACACCCTGCTCCCAGGTCAGAGGGACTGGCAGCCTCAGGACCCAGGATTGGAGGCACAGGCTGTGCTGGGTGACGCACGACACCTGGTACCAGGAAGCCTGTCAGGGCTAGGGTACTGGCTGCCCAAAAAGAATACCAGCTGTGTGTAGATTCTCTAGAGAGAAACAATACTATTGTCCTTGAGCCATTGTATGCTTTGAGGTTTGTTACAGCAGCCAGTCCTTACTAGTTCAAAGGACAAGAGACCAGGCCTTGCAGGTGGGCAGACCTCAGTTCAGTCCTGACCCTGTTCCTTCTTGTCTGAGTGCCATGAGTGCATCATTAATTAACCTCACAGCAGACTGCCCTATAGGAACCACTGTCCCCATTGTATGGATGAGCAAACTGAGGCCCAGAGTCACACAACTAGGAGGTGACAGAAAGTGAATTCAATCTGACTCCAAACCCAGTTTACAGTCCACAGAAGGGCTCCAGATCCTTCTAACAACTCTTTCTCCAAGTGTCCTTGTCCTGGTAGCCAACCCCCTCAGGGCTCTGCTGTGACCTCACAATTGATGCTGAGAATTCGGCACATCACAGTTAATGGTCAGGACCTGCTTATGGGAGCAGGGACAAAGAATGTCTCTGCCCATGGTCCTGGGGGCATTTTATGGGCTGATGTCAAGCATCTGGGGAAACCTCTGGGTCAATCCCCTCATCTCCTCATCTTTAGGCTATGGCTCCTGTCCCCAGGGAAGCCTCCCGCTGCCACAGCAGAAGAAGGCAGCTGCCCCTCGCTCCAGCTCCATCGCTGCTGCCGCGTCGGGTTGTCACACCCACCTGTTCCTCCAGTCAGGTGGCTGGAAGTGCTCCATGACCTGAGGGACACGTCAGGGCACTGCAAGTGGGACTGCCAGACTTAGAAAGAAAAACACAGGATGCCCAGCTAAATTTGAATTTGAGATAAACAGCAAGTAGTTGTTTAGTGTAAGTATGTCCCCTGCAATATTTGGGACATACTTATACTAAAGGGGCATTTGTTGTTTACCTGAAACTCAAATTTAACTGGGCGTCCTGTGTTTTATCTGATGACCCTAGCAAGACACAGAAGGCGTGTGTGAAAGGGTAAAGAGAAGTCGATGAAGGCACAGAAGTGTGGGCAGGGTCAAGGGCACCAAGACAGAGCAAGGCAGCCAGAGTCCGGCAGCAACAAGAAGCTGTTACCACCCAGGGCTGAGCGGGGAAGGGAGGAAATGATGGTGAGAAGCGGGCCCGACAGGAGGATGGAGTCGCTGTCAGAACTGGGGCCCAAAGTGGAGGAGGAGCTGGAGAAACAAATACCCCGACCTCTCTCTCGTCCTTCCCACCAGTGCCTCCCACTGGCTGGACCAAGTCAAAAGCCAGAGGGCAAAAACCTCGGGTGATGCCCTGGTCAGTCTGCCAGGCACGGAGCCGGGCACAGAAGGGCAGAGCAGGGATCTGACAGAAATTGGGGCAGCCAGCACGGTCTGAAAAAGGAAACCAGGCTTTCTGAATCCCGTTGGGCTCTCTCCTGTGAATGATTCTTACAGAGGACACTCCCTGATAGATAGGTGGGGACAGGGGGCTGCCACAGATGCCACACACTGGCCTCCAGTCCTCCAGGAAGAGGCACCGAGTGGAGGCCAAGCAGATGTGGCCAGATGTCCACGGGGCCTCTCATCCCTCAAGATGTGGCTCCAGTCGGCTCTCGGCTGGTCAGATTCTCTGGCCCTCATTCGTCCAAGCCTCTCCCCAGATTTCCACCAGTTCTCCAGCCACCCAGGGCCCCTGCTCCGGGCTGGCTCTCTCCACCTAGGCTGGACCCCTGCCCGGGTAGGCTCGCTATCTACAACACCCATTATTCAGGAGCCCGACCTTCCTGGGAAGTGCAGGCAGGTAGGAAGGCCACCTGTGGGCAGGGCTGGCCCCCACAAGGCTCGCTCCCACTGCCCTCCTTCCAGGGTCCGAGCTCCTCTCCCTCTGTTGTACAGAACTGCGCCCCCTCCTCTGAAGGCCCAGAATGAGGTGGGAGTCACAGCCACCCACCCCAAAATTTTACCCAAGTGTTTCCCAACAGAGACAGCTGTCTCTCTCTCTTTTCCTCCCTCACTCCCTCCATCCACTCCCCTCCCTCATTCCTTGCCCCCCACCCTGTGTGCCTTGCACCAGGCTGTAGAAATGAAAGAAAAGATGTTATGAACTCTGAACTGCTTGAAAACCTCCCAAGCTACTCTCTGCCATGTGAGGACACAACGGGAAGACAGCCATGGACAAGCCACGAAGGGGCCCTCCCCAGACGCCGGCTCTGCCAGCACCCTGATCTGGGGCTTCCCAGCCTCTGGAACTCTGGGACCTCTGGCAATGCCACCTCATCAAGCAGAGGACAAGGTTGTAAGGAATGGCAGCGCCACCTAGGAACTCAGGTCGCTGACTGAGGAGCAGAGCCACACGCCAACCTGAATGCTGATCTTGGACTGGGACCTGAGAGAAATAAAGTCTGTCTTTCGTAGGCAGAAAACCCTCCCCATTCCTGCCCCCAGCACAGTCCAAGCCTTAGCATGACTCAAGAAGCTGTGCTGGCCCAGTGCCTGCCGACTCCTCCAGCCTCACTTCGCCCTCCCCACACCCTGCACTCTGGCCGCTCCTGTCTCCTGGGGCTGCCCGCTGGCTGCAGGCTTCAGTGCCACGGGCCTCAGCTCATGGTGTACCCTCTGCCGGGGATGCCCTGCACCCACCTGTGCACCTCCACAGCCTTCATCCACCAAGACTCAGGGCACAACTCCCTCCCCTCCTCCTCCTTGACCCCACCCCTCCTTCTACTCCTCCTCCCTGACCCCCTCCCCTACCCCCCTCCTCCTTCCAGACCCTATCCCTCCCTCAACCCCTCCTTCTTGACTCATCCCTCCCTCCCCTCCTCCTCCCTGACCACACCCCTCCCTCCCCCCCTCCTCCCTGACTCCACCCCTCCCTCTACCCCTCTTCCTTGACCCCATCTTTCCCCACTCACCCTCCCCGACCCCACCCCTCTGTCCGTTCCTCCCAGACCCCCCACCTTCTCCCAGTCCTCCTTCCTGGCCCCTGACACCGCCCCCCTCCCCACCCCTCCCCATGCCGTGGGGTAGTGCCTCCCCACCTGTGGAGATTGTATATCCCAGCAGCTGACACTGCTTCTGGCTCTTAGTAGGGCTCACAGCATTTAATTTGTGGCTTGAGGATAAAAATAGTAATAGTTACATTTATTGAGCATTGCCTCAAGCAGCTACTGCCCTGGACTTTCTCGGTATGTTTCCTCATTTAAGCCTTACGCCAGCCCCGTGAGGAAGGTGCTGCTTACACTCCTGACTTACAGGTGAGAAACTGGGGCACAGAGACGGGCTGAGTGAACTGCCTGGCAGTTGCCCGGACCCACAGCGGGCTGCCGGCTGCAGCACCCCTTCCAACCCCACAGTCACCGCCCCACAGAACCTGCGGAGGGAAAGGGCATTCCAGGTCCCAGAGGGACCAACGGCTCGAACGCACAGACAGGTGAGCGAGGGTGGGGGCACCAAGAGGCAGTGAGGCTGCGGATGGCATGGGGCTGACTGCAGAGGCCTCGGAGGTCCCACAAGACGCCTGGCGACCCGCCTCATGAGGTTATGCTGATTCTCCCAGGACCCACCTGCCCCTAGGGGGACGCAGAGCCCTCAGCCCACAGACACCAGACGGCCCTGGTCAGACACCAGGCCACGGGGCACCGCAGCCTGGAGATTATCTTCAGGCCCCAGCAGTCCCTCTCCTGGGACGTGTGGCACAACAGACAACTGACCCCATGGGGCCAGGCATTGGTGCTAAATATAGGCCCAGAGGCCCTGAGCGAAGGGCAGAGGCTGAGAGGCCAGCTGGCCAGACAGGAGGGGCCACAAAACAGGCCACGCACCAACACGAAAGTCCACTCTCATCCCAGGAGCCCGGCTGGCAGCGTCTGTCGCCACGGGACATCCACCCCCAGAGCATGGCCCGGGCGGTTGGCAGGCGCGGCATGTGCCCGGGTCACACGCTCGGAGGGGCCAGGCCAGGAGCGATGACAGTGCAATTCAGACAGTGCAGCCGGCCGCTTCAGTGGCACCGGGAAAATTCAAAAGGAAGGGCAGAAAAGCAAGAACAGAGAGAGAGGAAGACAATTTAAAATCTGGACCCTGCATTAGCTGAGTGAACTTAGAAATATATCTTAGGGTCTCTGAGCCTCCATCTCCTTGGGTGTGAAATGCAGACGGCCACGTCTGCCCCTCAGGACTGTGTGAGATAAACGCCTCGTCTGCTCTGCTCCAAGGTCAGCTCACCCTAGGGGTCCCTGGAGGGGCAGCCTCACTGGGGCACGTACAAGACCACATGTGTGCACGTGTGTGAGGAGAGTGTCCTTGTGCACACAGATCCACTGCAAACACGCACACTGACTGAATTCTGCCCAACAGCCAGTTCCTTTGAAATTATGCTTGATCAGAGGTTGAATTCCAGGATTCAGAGACTCTTGCGAGATCCCTGTTATCCCATTTTTTTATTTCTGATTTCGCAAATGTTTAGGTAGGCTTGACGTGGATTCCAACAGACCTACAATTAGAATTTGTATTCTCAGAGCACAAAGATATGTGGGTGGAGCGACTTACAGCTGCTCCCTCTGGCTTCTGTATTCTTAACAGGTCCACGGTGCATCTTCTTCCTCCGTTTCTCAGGGCTTCAGAGAGAGAAAGATTTGCAGAACATTCTGGTGGCTAGGCCCAAGCTCCTTCCAGTGTGTCAGGTGTCTCTCACCCAACATGTGCACACACATGTGCATACACACACATGCACCAAGAAAGAGACGGAGAGCTATACTTTTAGAAAACAAGAGACTTCAACAGTTGCTTAATATTTTTATAAGACTAGTCTGATGGCCAACTCTCCTGCCAACTGGTGGATTAAATTCACCTCTTTTCTTCACTTAAAGAATGTGCACTATGTGTGTGTTAAAGAACATGCACTATGTGTGTGCAGTGTGCATGTGAGCTAAGCATTGTCAGTGCCTGTGTGCGTGTCTGATGGCACCAGCTTCTAGCAGGGCTGAGACCTATCTAGGGCCCCTTCCCTGCTTAACGGAGAACCCCCTGGCTTCACGGAGATCACCTTCCCTCTGCCTTACTCAGACCAAGGCTGCATCTCCTCCTCCAGTGGCCTTCAGGGCTGGTATAGAAGCTGGTTCAATGAGCCCCCCTACAGCGGTCACAAGGCATTTGAAATCCAAACACTTGGTCCTCCTGAGACAGCTATTCCTGAACTCCAAGGCTGTCCTCAGGGAGCAAGGGAGAGGCCCCTGCACTCCCCCCTCCGCTCAGTGCAGACCACGTTCTACCCCTACATGTCCTCTTCCCACCCCATGCTGCCCCTCCAGCCAGGCCTTCTCCACCTCAGCACTGTGGACATCTGGACCATTAATTCCGTGTTGGGGAGGCTGTGCTTTGCACTGTGAGATGTTTAGAAGCATCCCCAGCCTCTACCCACCAGATGCCAGTAGCGCCCCCCACCCTTAGTTGTGGCTACCAGAATGTCTCCAGGTATTGTCAAATGTCCCTGGGGGAAAACTGTCCCAAGTCAAGAACCACTGTGTTCAACCAACCACCATCCCCTCTGTCTCCATTGGGAAGTTTAAGCTAATAACAACCTCTAACATTTACAAGACTTCATTCTAAGGAAGATTATACATATGTAAGTCTTTAGATATATATGTAAGCCTTAGTCTTTATTCTAAAGAAGATATATATATATTTTAGTCCTTGCTACCTTCCTGTGAAGTATGGGTACCACCATTTTCCCTCCGTTTTATAGATCAGGAAGCCAGTGCTCAGAGAGGTTAAGCCAGTTGTCCAAGGTCATACAGCTAGCAAGTGCTGGAGCTGGCAGATGACTCCAGAATCTGGGCTCTTAGCCACTGGGCTCCACAGGGGGATCTGTGGCAGACACTTTACAAGCGATTCTGTGCTAAAGGAGTGGCCCCAGCCTGACCTCCTGGAGTGGGAACAAGGAGGCACGATGACATCGACACCCAAATTGCCTGTGCTTGAAGCCTCCACTGCTCAACAGGGCTTGTGGTCTGTTGCAAACCAGGATTGCCATGCCCCCAAGCATTTCTTGGAGTCTCCAGGGGGCAGCAGGCATCTTAAATGTGCCCAGGAGGAAGCCCGGCCTGCCTTCTGGGCTCGATTCCCTCTAGTGTGTTGGGGTTTCTGTCACTTACCCCAATGACTTGGGTTTTAGGGTGTACGGCATGAGTATCAACACTCCAGTCACACCATAAGCCTGGGAGGGAGCTGCAGAAAAGCACCGAACGGGTTTCTGGAAGCTCTGGCTTCTGCAAAGCCTTGACAGAGCCTCTCACTCTCCAGGCTTGGTCTCCCCTCCTCAGAAGAAGGAACTTGGAGCAGATGAGCCCTGAGGACCTTTAGTTCTGACATCCTTTGCTGGTCTGCTCCTTCAGCTCTCATGGGACAGAGGCTGTGTGGGCAGAGGTGTCACCATTGCCAGTCCAGGCAAGACCCAGGAGGGCCTTGGTGACTCCATCCGAACAGCAGGATGATAACACCTCCCTCACAGGACGGCCATGCAGGTGCCCGGACCCCAGGAAGAGATGGTAAATCGGGGCGCCTGTCCATCCCTTCCCACCCCCAGGATGTTGGGACCCCTGGTCCTCCACTGTGTCCCCAGACCTGCCCCACACTCAGAACCCAGGTCCTCCTCACCAGAGCAAGCCCAAGGCCTTCCCCAGCGCTGGGGCTGGCTGACACCTGTGTGATGTCACATCACTGGCCACTTTGGGTCCTGAGGAGCAAGGCCGAGGTGAGAGCTGAAACCTGAGAGCAGACAGCTGCCGTTTGGCTGGCTGCCCCTGCAGAGGTGCCAAATGGGTAAAGCTGCGTATCTGGAGCAGCCACTTGGCTCCCCGCGAGCTCTGCCTCCAGAGTGCTGGGCCAGGGCCTGCACTCAAGAGGCATCTGCCTTCCAATCTCCACTGCAGTCATGGAAGGAATGGGGCCCCAGACCTCGTCCCAGCTTCATCCGGATGGCGAGGGGCCGGCCAGGAGCTGCTGTGTCCAGCAGGACATGCCGTGTCTGACACAGCCAGTGGCTACTCCTGGGGAAGGAGGGCGGGCCTGCTACGTGCTGGTCTTGTTTAGGAGGGGCCCTTCCCGCCAGCTGAAAGGCAAGAGAAAGCTCCCAGCTCTGCTCTGAATGCATTTACACTCATGGAAAACCTGTTGCCAACAGCTAACTTGGGTTTAACTTCGTTCTCAGATTCCCAAGTAGGACTCAGGCACGGCGAGATCCAGCAAGGAATGGGCTGGAATTATCTGACACCAGTGCCCCTGCTGGAACCAGGAGGAGTGCTAACTCAGACTGCATGCTGATGGCATCTCCCAGCAAGGAAGATATCGTCTGCACAGGGCTGACGAAGCATGCCCCAAGCATGTTCCCACCAGGCCCAGGACACCCTCCAGGGGCAAGACTCTCCCTGGAGAAGGTCAGAGCTCACAGGCAGAAGGCGCTGGGGCTACAGGTTTCTGCTGCCTGTGGCTCCTTTCAAGGGCTGAAACTCCGGAACAGAGCAAGACAACCTTACTATGCCCCCCTTGGGGCGGGAATAACTCGGTGGCTGCCAGCGGAGGATGGTTGGCGATTTGTACAAGGCAGGCATGGGGTTTAGAGCTGTGAGGCTGGCTGAGGCCATGGCTCTGCCATCCTCTCTGTCCTGGCCACTCTTCTCTGAGGGGTCAGTCATGGCCCAGAAGGCCCCAGCTGGCTGCAAACAGCCTGTCCCACACTTGAGTTTGCACCTCAAATCTGCTAATTTTGATGGAAATCCTTCTAAGATCCCATTGGTCCTCCCTTTCCATGCATGTGGGCTGTTGGAAATAATGGGGCCAGGACCAGATAGCCCTTTGCCAGTCCTAGGGGCCCTGCAGGGTGGTGAAGCCTCATCCTGTGGGTGTCACCCCCACATCTAGGATGTCGACAGGGTGTGGGGCTGACCTGCCCTTCTCGCCCATCTTGGGGTTGAGTGATATGCCCTCTCTCTGCTCCCTATACGTGGAGAAGACCGTCTGTCTTCTCTCCCTGGAGTTTGCCTTGGTGCCCTGAGCTGGGAGGTTGAGGGGGGTCCAGATTGCTCCCCAGGAAAGGTACTGTCGGTCGGCCCAGCCCACAGGGCATAGCACCCGTTTTAAAGAGATGAGGAGAGGCCGGGACTCCTCTGCCTTCTCCTGGCTCCTTCTTTCCCTTCCAAAGATGCGCCTTCTTCCCTCCAGGGACTTGGGGCCTTTGTGGGCCCTCCCCACCCCTGCCGTCTGCCCTCTGTCCACCCCGCTGCAGAACACTGCCCAGGGTGAATGTCGGACTCTTGTCTGTTCCTCTTCATCTCCTGAAACCAAAATAAACTGATACACGAGGCAGCCAGGGCCGGGGGCCAGGAGCCGAGGCCGCAGGGCACTGCTTTTAGCAGGTGGTGTCCCAGCGCTGGGTCTGAGCCGTCCCAGGACTTGGCACTGACCCACAACCCAGCTCCACCCCACCCTCAACTGGCTCTTCCTCTCCCCTCTCTCTTTCTCTCCTTCCTGGAAGAGATGTCATTGTCATAAGGAAAATGTGCTGGTATTGGCATCCTCTCTGGGCCCCACGAGGTGTGGGACACTATGAATGCCTCCCCAGCACACACACACACACATACACACACACACCTTTATTCATGGGAATTCAGATTAAAACAAACATGGAGGGAAGCTTGGAAGGGAGAGGCCTGATATGTGTGTGTGCACGCACATGTGTGTGTGTTTGTGTGTGTGTGGCCAAGAGCCAGGCTGAGGCTGGCAGACAGTGCCATGACCCTCCCCAGTTCAGACCCAGGAGCTGTGAGCACATACATTCAACAGCTGTTTAAGAGCACCCACTGTGTGCCAGGCACTGTTGTAGGCACTGACACACAGCAGTGAAAAGAAAGACTATTCTAGATGGGAGAGACATGCAATAAACAAAATACAGATATATGATAGGTAAGGGGGATGATGAGCACTCTGGAGAAAAATAAAGCAGGATATGAGGCTGGAGAGTGGGGAGGGGAGAGTCTATTTAGGATCCAGAGAGTAGGGTCCCCCTGGGCCATGCATGAGCCCTGCAGGCTTTCTCTGGGTGGTCACATCCTGCTTGCTGCTCCCCCCCAGCTGTTTGGTTTCTGCCTCTGCCTATTTCTGTCCCGTAAAACCCTCCCGGGGGACTGTTCCTCAGGGCCAGCTCTGGGGCCTTGTAGGAGGGCTCCAGAGATCACTGAGGCCGGGGCTTCTCAGATGCTTGACGCAATTTGACGTTCAAATTAAAACTGCAATGAGATACCACTCAGGCCCGCCAGAATGGATAATATGAAAAAAGATGGAAAATACCAAGT
The DNA here is from genome assembly GCF_037783145.1 of Equus przewalskii. Taxonomy (NCBI): domain Eukaryota; kingdom Metazoa; phylum Chordata; class Mammalia; order Perissodactyla; family Equidae; genus Equus; species Equus przewalskii. The sequence goes on along the minus strand of NC_091855.1, from coordinate 36,166,183 downwards.
GTTGGGCAGGATACGGAGCAGCTGGAACTCTTGCGCGCGGCTGGCAGGAATGTAAATTGGTACAACACCTTTGGGAAATTGTGTGGCATTTACTCCAGCTGAGCATATACCCGCCCTATGATCCAGCGATTCCCACCTTGGGTGTATACCCCACAGAAACGGGCGCGCAGATCCACCAAATTAATGTTCTAAAATATTCATAGCTACACTCTTCAGCATTGCCCCAAACCGGGACCCACCCAAATGTCCACCAACAGTAGGATGGATAAACTGTGATGTATTTGTAGTGTGGAATACTATGCAGCCGCGAGAAGGAACAATCTGTAACTACATGAAACGATATGGGTGGATCTCACAGTAAACTGATGAACGAAAGAGGACACAGGTGTGGCTCCACTCACGCGAAGTTCAGAACAATCTGTGCCGCCGGAGGGCCGGAGGGCAGTCACCCCTGGCGGGAAGTGGTGGGTGGTGGTGTAGAGGCGAGGGCGGGGACCAAAGAGGCTTCTTGGGTTCTGCTAATAGTCTCTCTTTGATGTGGATGCCGGGTGTGTTCAGTTCGTGAAATGCAATGGAGCTGGACACTTAGGACACGCGCGCTTTTCTGTGGGTCTATTACACTTTAATAAAAAGTTTAAGGAATCAGTGCTGTTTGGGCCTCTCTGTGGAAGAGGCAGGCATAGGTATGTTTAGTAGGATGCTAACGTGCAGCTAGGATTGGGAACTGCCGAGTTAGCCCAACCTGTTCATTTTGTAGGTTAGCAACCCGCGATGTCAACACACAGGCCGACCTATCGGTCTCAGGCTCTGCAGACCTTTACTCGCAGCAGCAGCAACCCCCAACTATGATGAATTAAGAACCTGGGGAAAAACAAATATTCATCAGTTTGTATTGGTAGCCCTGTGGGGCTCCTTGTTCTGCTCCAACATTTGGATTCCCCATTACATGGGGAACTGTGGCTAAAAGCACTGACTTTGTGTCAGGCAGATCTGGTTGAGATTGCTAAACCAACACTTATAGCTGTGGGATTATGGACAATCTCCCAACCTCTCTGAGCCTCGGTTTCCTCATCTGTGAGATGGGGGTGATGAGAGCACTTGCTGGGACGGTGGTATGAGTGTAGCAGGCTGCTGTCCCAAATTAGTCCATGTGTGCCTGGCCAGCCCCGCTCCTCCTCTGCCCACCCCCAACACCCTTTCTGTTCCCTGTGACTCTTCACTCACCGTCTGGGCTCTTGGTTTCCGAAAGCTGAGTGCAGGCAGAAGGCCACAGGGTTTGGTGTGAGTTTCTCCAGCTCCCTCGACTACAAGAGGTTTTTCTGGTCTGAGAGGGAGAGGCGAGGCAGAGGGCCACCCAGGAAGGAGCCCTGTGCCTGCCCAGGGCCCACCACCTCCCAGGCCAAGTCTGGGGAGGGGTCTGGGATGTGTAGAGAGCCCCTCCCCCCACAGGGAGCCCAGGGAAGCAGTGGGGCTCAGGGACACACTCCATGGAGTCACCTAGAACTTCTTACCACCGAGGAAAATCCCCACACAGTGAAGAGAATAGGACAGCCCCTCTGGGCCCTTCTCTCACACCCCCACCATGGCACATGGTCTGGGAGGGGCAGAGTGTGAGCTAACCTTGAGGGACCACCAGCCACAGCAGCCTGGGGGGACTGTCCCAGACCTCTAGAACCTTGATCCGACCCCAGGACACCCTGTATTGTCTGAGATTTATTCCAGCTGGACTATTCCCAGTGAGTGGAAAGGCATCCTGAAGTTCTCCTGAGTTTGAGTTGATAAGAAATCATGCAGTGGGGTCAAAAATCCAATATCCTCCAAGGGGAATGGGCCCTTGAAATTGATAGTTTTTTCTGCTTAAAGGAATAGACCAAGTGACATTTCCAGCTCCCTGCAACCTGAGATCTGAGCGCATATGTGGGCATGTAAGCGTCTGACAGCATGCAGGGAGCATCCTGGATGCTCAGTGCGTGTGGCTCTGTGTGTATTTCCTGTGCCACCTGACACGGACATTTTGTGCCATTCAATCTATTCCAGAAACAGGGGTTGTCCCTTCCCTGGCCCTGGAGGAAGGGCTCCTGTCCACCGTGCGCCTCTGCCCAGGGCTCCCCCACACGCTTGTTTGTTTGTTTGTTCCCCTGCCCTTTGTAGCTCCAGCCCCACCTACAGCATCCAGCAGCCGGATACCCGGATCCCCGGTCCCTCCAAACATCAGGTTCTGCACTTGCTATGCGCCCAGCGACTCCTGCAAAGGTCCCTACACAGAATCCCTCCGTCCCTTTCTCCCTCTCTATCTCCTTCTCTCAAATTCAGTCCATCCTCCTTCCTGCCTCCCCTCCTTTTCTTCCTTTGTCCTCCAGAGAGCTCTCAGTCTCCCTTCTTCCTCTCCTCTTTCCCACCCTCCCTGTCTCTCCTCCTTCCTTTTATTTCTCTCCCCTCCATCTCTCCTCTCACGTTCACTTCCCTCCCTCTCTTTCTTCCAGTCCATGCTGTCTCTCTCTCTCTCTCTCTCTCTCTCTCGTACTTCATTTTCTCTCCCCCTTTCAGCTCTTAGCTTATCATGGTGCCTCTCCCCCTTGTCGTCTCTGCTTTTTCCAATTTTCTTTTCTTCTTTCCTTTCTTCTCTGTATTTATGCCTCAGCCTCTCTCTCTCTTTTCTCCGCTCTCTTCTTTTTCCTTCTTTCTCTGTCATCTCTTTCCATTTTTCCTCATTCTCTTTCCCCTTCTCATCTCTCCCACACTTTCTTTCTCCCTCATTCTTATCTCTTTATCTCCCAGTTCTGTGTCTCTGTCACCATCTCTGTCTCTCACCCTCTGCATCTCTCTCCTCTCTTGCTCCCTCCTGGGTCGTTCCAGAAACATACCCATATATGGCCTCCATGCCAAGGATCACAAATGATGACGTCACGTGAGGGCCCACGCTCTGAGATGCTCTCTGAAGTGAGGTCCGGAATTGATGCACCCAGAGGATCTGAAGGCAGGATCGCAGCTTCCTCGGTACAATCTTCAAACAGGAAATCTGAGACTCATAACATCTTATAGTTTGGCTCGCCATCGCTGGTCATGCGGTGGGCCCGAAATAAACTCCCTGCTTCAAAGGAGAGCGTTTCAGAACTGCCTGGCAGAGCAGCCAGAAGCTCAGGGCCAGGGCAGAAGGAAAACTCAGGGAGCATGTTCTGAATTAAGACACTCTCAAGAAAATCCTTTCTATTATCCCTGAACTGTACCCTTGTTTCAGAGCCTAACAGGTAATGCATGCTTTCAACTTTCTTATACAGACCTGGAGAAAGGCGGTCTGGCTGACTGGGACCGAAACCTCTGCAGCGCTGCCTCGTAACCTCTTACAGACAAACTCCTTCCTTGTGTCTCCCCGTCTCTGCTATTCTGTCTGCATGCTGGTGACTTTCATTTTGGACTTGGGGGACATAGAATCAGCCGTTCGCATGTATTTATCCGTTCTTCTGGAGGACTCTTGCTCCGGATATCACGCTGCTGTGCACTTCTAAAAATGGAAATGCGAAAGCAGTTATCAATGATGCTATTGTTGGTGCCATAGGCCTCGGGCGATGTCTGTGTCAGACAAACGGCTTTCAGAAATGCTTTTAGGTTGAGTGAGTAGATAGATATTTTCATGCATGGGGGCGTCAATTCCATGTGACATTTATGGAGTGCCTATGTGGGCGCCGTGTTGTGGGGGCGACAGCAACCAAGGGGCCGAGGGATGTACCTGCAAGCCTTGGGGTTTAGGGGAAGAAATAGAATTTGTAAACAAAACTATGATTCAATGTAAAGAATGAGAAATGTCACGTGAAAGTTAAGGCTGTGGAAATGTGACAACACCTCGTGTGTGTGTGTGTGTGTGAGTGTGAGCATGAAGGCACAGTCAAGGAGGCAGCGGCCTTTGAAAGGATGGATGGGATGCCATCAGGCAGAGGGGTGGGGAGAGGGACCTCCAGGTGGAGTGGCAGCTCAGGCAAAGGCAGTCATGTCACGGTGGGTCTGGGGTGTCAGTGGGAAGAGCAGTGCAGCCTCGGCAAAGGGTCCGGAAGGTGAGAAGTTGGGGAGAGCTGGAGGGGAAGCTGGGGGAAGATGCAGCTCCTGCCAGGCCAGGCAAGATGATGGAACAGTTTCTGATCGATTTTTTTTTTTTTTTTTTTTGAGCAGAGGAGGGGTAAGCAGGGCCTTGGCAGCTCCTCAGGACGTCAGGGGAATGGACCGGAATGAGGAGTAGGAAGGTAGCAACTCTTAGGGAGGACAAGTAAATGATGGAGCCCTAGGCAGGGCAGACGCTGAGCCCCTTGCACAGGACGGAAGAGCTCTCCTCACCAAGGAGAGGCTCGTATGTGAGGAGGGATTGAGGGACTTCACAGGGGTCCAGCCAGAGCCAGCTGGGGCCAGCACACCAGCCGCAGCCCCTGACCTCTGCCATCAGAAGCCTGGGGCAGAGCATAGGGAGGCAGCCAGTGGCAGACGCTCTAGTCACTTCCAAAACAGTTGGATGTGTCCTGACAGCTGGTGGCAGGCCTGTTTACAGCACGGCCTCCTCGAGGAGCTGGCAGCTGCCTGCACCTGGCACCGTTAAAGTTTGCATCATCGGTTCTTGCACAAACAGGCCAGGAACGAGTGCCTCGTGGGGGGCGCCCGCCTCCTCCTTCCTGGGGTGGGGGCCCCATATAATCCACCCTTGATGATCTTACGATGAATAATAACGCAACGGATATCTGTGAGCATTCGCTGAGCACTTACTAAGAGCCAGGCACCAGCCCCCTGCTTGCGGCAATGTCTCTGTTGCTTCTTTTCGAGGGCATCGTGAGTAAGAGGTGATGGTTGCTCCCATTTTCCAGATGTGGAAACTGAGGTTCTAGAGGGTAAGGATCTGGCCTAAAGCAGACAGCTGGGAGGTGGTGGAGGAATCCGGCCTGGCCTCTTGGTCTCCAGTGCCCACGGTCAAAGCAGCGGCCTCCCGCGGCCTCCTGGGGGACGTGCACAGCGGTAAACGGACCCGTCCTGGCACGGCCAAGGCATCATAAGGTGCCCGTATATTGTGGACAGGCTAGATCCAAGAGAATCTTCTCGAAGGAGGCACAAAAATATCTCTGGGCCCGCCCAGTGTCCCTCCATTTCTGAGCTGCAGAGTGTCAGGCTGCCCGGAGGAGGCAGCCATCACAGGACTGGTTTGTGTCTCTACTTCTCATCAGCAGCAGCTTCTTTGGGACTAATTAAAGCCCAGGAACAGAAATGAAGCTGTTGAGGGCTTTATGGTTGAGGGAAACGTTTCAGGGAAGCGATAGAGATGTAGAAGTAAAATGACCCCTAACCTGCTTGAATTTTTTAAAGAAAAGGACACAGACGAGAGGCGTGGAAAAGAGTGGGAAAAGAGGGCAAGCACAGAGAAGAGAAAAAGATTTAAATAAAGGCAAGAGAGGGAAAAAACAGAAAGGAGAAAGGTGCTAGCTGATTCTGGTGTGATCTCGATTGAAAGATTTCCAGCCAGCCCCTCAGCGGGCCTGGGTGACGGGGGCTTCTGGGGGGAGCTCCCGTGCCCAGCTTGAGTCTTCCGACTCTGCAGCCCGGAGCTAGAACCCCCTGCCACCCAGGGACAAGGGGAGGGTCCTTGTTCTCCTGGTGCCCAGATCAGGGCTGGGCAAGGCTTCGAGGGGCAGGGGCAGCAGCTGGGGGAGGTTCAGATCGTATCAACCAGCCCCGCCCCACCTCACCCCCTCCCCAGGCTGCTGGCACAGATGGCGGAGCCCGGCATTCGCTGAGCCCTGGGCAGGAACTGGGTCAGGGGCCTAGAATCCCGCGTCCAGACCTGTATGGAGCCAAGCCTTGCTGATGGGTCTCGCTGCCGCAGGAAAAGGACAGGGAGGTGGACCGAGAGGGGTGTGGGAGGGGGCTAGTTGTGCTGGGGCCGGACCACGGCAGGGCCAGGAGGTGAGAGAAGGGCCCTCCACTTGGGAGGCTGAGGTAAAGGTGACCCATAGGCCTGGAGACTCAATAGCTTGGGACCCAAAGAAATAAAATGGAAACTTGGCATTTGTTGATGCTTTTCTTAGCTGGTGCTCGTGGCACCGCCTCAGACTGTGGGCCTTTGGGCCTGTGTGGAATTTGTGCTTCCCCTGGAAAACAGAATATTTTCTGCCAAAGAAACAGGAAAGCAATCCCCTCCCCGACTTTTGTCCACCCTCTCTTCCTCTCACTCTCTCCTCCTGTTTCTAGTGGCTTCCTCAATGTACACCAACAGATAAATAAACTACCAAGACTTGCCGTGAGGGGCCCAGACCACTTGGGAGAGATTCACCCAGATTCAGGTCAGCAAGGGCTCTCACCTCCATGTGAGATGGAGCCTCAGTCTCCCCCTCTGTGCAAGGGGCACACCATGTCCATGTGGGGGTGTGGTGCAGCAGGAGCGGGGCCAGCTCTAGACAGGTTCAAATCCCCGGTCATCACCTCCTACCTGGATGACCTTGGGCCAGTCACCCTTTCTCAGGACCTCAACTTCCCCTCCATACAACAGGGAGACGAGCCCATGTTGTGGGGTTGACGGAGGACTGCAGCCCCGAGCAGATCCCCTGGGGAACGCCCAGCAACCCTGTCCAACCTCAGAAGCCTAAGGTCCTGGCGCCTGAGGGAAGCCAGGAGCTTGTCACCAGCATCAAAGGATCCGGGATTAGCAGAGCTGGGAGCAGCTTTTCGGGATCTTTAGAGTCCGAACAAAAGGCTCAACCCCCAGCAGCTGCGAGGCCCTGGACACCAGCAGCCAGAAGCCTGTCAGCACTGCCTCTTTCAAGGGCCCCCCAGGGCTCTGACCTGGGCCCCTCCTGGGGCACCAAGCAAGGGGGTCTAGATCCCACGCCCCCTGCTCCCCAAGGCCAGCTCACCCCTTAGCCCGAGCAGAAACTTCCAGAGTAACTAACCCCTGGCCGCCACCCTAAATATTCAGCATCAGAGGGTCTGATGAGAAGAGGAACAGGCAGGCCTGTTCCCAGCCCCCTCTGCCACTTACAATGTGGGCCTCAGTCTCTCCATCTGCACGATGGGGAGAATCCTACTGCCTCTCCCACCAGTGTTGAGAGGGTCAAAAGGCACGGCACCTGAAAGCAGCCAGGAAGCAGGACAGGGACCCACAAGCTCCAGGTATTTTTATGGCTCAGGTTTTAAAGCCATAGGACCCAAGAAGCGGGGAGAACATTTCAATGGTTCTCAGCCACGAGCCCTCCAGCTGGAATTGTGTCCTCAAATTTCCTAGGACCTGTCTGGATCCCAGGGGAATGGCTGATCAGAAAGATAAGCTTCAATATCAACTTATGGGGCATTGCAAGGAATTGGGTTGAGGACGGTGGAGGCCAAGGAACCGCCCGGGTCAATTCCCTACTTCCTCACATGACCCCAGGCTAGCCCAAGTAGCCATGACCTCAGGCCAAGGGGCATGTGACGTTTGGGAGAACCTGAAACTTTTGAAATAAACAAGTAGAGAGCATATTATCTACATACATATACACACATGTAATAGAGACACACATAGACATATATATAGTTTTTTTGAATATACATATATCGCCCTGAGTTTAACTTGGGCTTTTACTCAAAGCTTACAAAACAGGTGGAGACCGCTGTTGGTTACATGAGATGAGGACTAGGCGTGAAGTCAGAAGATGCAGCCTCCAGTCTCTTCCATGTTGGGTTCTTCCCCATGTGCCTCAGTTTCCTCAGCTGTAGAATGGGAATAACAATACCCTTATCACAGATTTATCACGTGGCTCAAAGTAACAAGGCATGCGAGAGCATAAATTACCTGCAAGGGGGGCGTGGTGGTGGCGGTTCTCCGAGAACCTGTCGTAGTGACCTGAGGTGACAGATGGGCCTGACCTGTGGTGCTCCACCTAAGGGCTGAATTGAATGGTCCACACTCCATGGTCACACCTAAAAAACACACGTAGACCCTCACTGAGACACTTACATGACACTTGCTATGTGCCCGCCTCTGTTCCATGAATGGAGTCCTTGCTGGGCATCCACGGTCGTCATCTGTCGTTCATGTGGTCCACACATATTCAAAGCCGGGGTTAGGAGAAGTGCAGTGGGACGGGCCATGTGTCCTTCCAGCGTTCCCAGGACAGCAGGTCGTGTGAACAGGAAGGGAGGAGGGGGCCGGAGGGGCCCTGGGAATGGGGGATTGGGGATGAGGGGGCAGAGCGCATCCTGCACCAGGCTGGGCTGGGGGAGGGCGTGGAGGTCTCCTTCCTCCCCAAGCTCTGGCCCCATGACTGACCCATGGGCCCAATCAGCGGGACTCTGCAGGGTCCCCCGGGCAGCCCGGGACCACCAGGGGGTCTGATGGCCACAGCCTTACCTCTTGACCACAGCTGTCCAGAGAAGGCCAGCTCACTGTCATTCTCACGCTTGCTCTTTTTAAATGGAGGAGAGTGTGGGAGGAGCCACATCCCTCAGACTGGGCTCCCTGGAAACCGCCAACTGGGGACGAGTTCCAGGTGCACAGTGTCCCAGCAGGGTGGGTCAGAGCAGAGAACAGCGGCATTTTGGGAGCCGTAGAATAATGTGAGCAGGCTTTCGTGGGTCACTGGCTGTGTGCCGGGCGCCCTGCTCCCCATTTATATACATTACCACATTTAATCTAACACCTCCACAGGCTCGATACTATTATTATCTCCATTTTACAGATGGGTAAAGTGAGGCACCGAGGGTGGCAGTGACCTGCTCCCCATCACATGGCCTGTAGGTGGCAGAGCCAGGGTTGAACTCAGGCAGTCGGAGACCAGCAGCTCCACCATCTACCACGCAATTATCTTCTCAGTAAGAGCTATGCTTCCAAGGTTTGACCCTATCATTCATTCGCCTGTCCAGGCAGCACTTATTAAACACCTACTGTGTACCTGGCCTTGGGTTGTGTCCTGGGGTTGCGACACGAATGACACAGTCCTGCTCTTCAGAAGTTTCCGGATTCTCCAGGGACACAGGCCCATAGCAGGCAGTCAGAGCAACAGAACGGTGAGGGGTGCACTTGGAGGCAGCTCAAATGCCGTGGCCGTCAGATCCAGAAGGCTTCCTGGTGGAGGAGATCTAGGAACTGTGTCTGGATGGAGGACTAGCCAGGTGATGGCACAGGGAAGGGAAGGCAGATCAGTGGCAATGTGGGCTCCATCTACAACAGCCTGAGGACAGGAGGTGGCTTGTCCAGGGTCGCACTCCCCACTCCCGACTGAGCCTCTGGCTGAAGGGAGCTTGGGGTGCTAGAGGACGGCCGCCAGCCCTTCCTCTTGCCCTCCACCTTCCCAGCCCTGCCCCCACCCCCAGATTTCCTGATAAGACAGTCAGGGAGCCACTCCTCCCACTGCAGCCCCCAGACAGCCACAGAGACGCCCCCCCAGCTCCTAGGCAGCCCCTGGATGTTGGTGAGCCTGGATTGTGGGGAGGGGAAAGAAGTGGGGGGAGGGGGCGGGAAGGACCACTTTCCAAATGCTGTTGTTCAATCCTCGCCACAGCCCTGCGAGGACCCGGGTTTCTGCGCCCACTTCACAGATGTAGAAACTGAGGCCCAAGTTAGAAGAACACTGGCTGTGGATGGAGCAGGCACCGTGCTGAGTGCTTTGCATGTGTTAGCTCAAGGAACCCTGCCACAGCAGCTAGCCCCGCTTTACTGACGCCACCTGGAAGAGGAGGCCGCTGCCCTGGGGCCAATATTTGGGGCGCTGCAAAGGAGGCAAAAAAGAGCCCTGGAGGCCCCAGGGGGTCCGGTCTCCCCAGTTCCAAGCTGGCCTTGGCTTGGTCACCCTCGCACACTGCTCCCTCTGCAGGCCCCTGGCTTGACCGAGAAGGCCCACGCACTCCCGCCTGCCCTGGGAAAGGGCTATTTTTTATCCCAATCAGCCTCCCAGAGGCTCCCTGGAGACAGCTGGCCTGTCTCCAGGACTCAGGCCTAGAAGCTGGCCCAGCCCCCAGCCAAAGGCCTCAGAAATCAAGCTGGGCAGCAGCACCGTGAGGGGAAACTGACGTGAAAGAGGGGCAGGGCATCAGCCTGGATCTCTCCCCCCAGCCCCCCCACGCCCCCACCATGAAACAGGTACTTTTATTAGGTCAATTTTAGGTAGAGAAATAGAGATTCTAGGAGTTTTCCTAGCTAATAACTGGCAAAGCTGTGAGTTGAACCTGGTCAAGCTGACCCCCCCGGCTGCTTCATAACTGCCCCCTCATGCTAAGGCTGAGCCGCCCCACCAGCCCCCAGGGATGTGCCCCCAGTGTCCCTGGGAGGCGTCCCAACCTGTAATTGCACAGGTCTGGGAATGGAGGGCTCCCCTCCTGAAGCAGCCTGGACCACGCACTTGCTAATGGCCAGGCCCAGCACGGAGCCCTCTGGGTTCTACCACCAAGCCCTTAAGAATGGTATTCACTAGCATCTCCATTTTGCACGTGAAGGTTCTAAAGACGGGTGACTCACCCGGGGACCCTCAGAGGTTGTGGATCTCAGCGGGAAAAGCAAGAGACATCACTGCCCACAGTGGAGGGCGGGAGTTCGCCGTCTCAGAGGCAGAGACCCTCTCCCTCACGGTCCCTTCAAAGTCAGCCCTCACCTCACTCATCCGTGTGTGCCTTCGTCTGCGTGGGCCGAGGGCCTGGTGTGGTGCTCGCTGCACAGGCTGGACCAGGACGGCAAGGTCGCCCCTGTCTGCTCAGAACCCATGTGTGTGGAGCGAACCCTCCTCTTGCCCTGACTGTCTCATCTGTGAAATGGGAGCAATCACGTGGTGGCATCAAGTCCTTTTGGAAGGAGCAGGAGTGCTGAAGAATTAATAAGTTAATTCAACAAAAAATGTTCTTGCCTTCTGGGGGCTGTTGTCACGGCAACGCCATGAAATAAGCGACAAATGGAAAAGTCTGCGGACGTGGTCTACCCAAGGGGGAGGGCTGGTGAGTCTGAGTTAGCTGCAGGAGGTTGGCGGTTCCAGGGGACGTCACCTGGCTGCCCTCGCGTCCCATAGGTGCCTGGGCTGGGAAGAGGCACGGTAGCCGGGAGCTGTCCACACGCCTCCGATCAGCCCACGCCAGGCCGCAGGGCCGACAGCCACCTTGGGTGAGGGGCTGGAAGGATCCCGGTCAATGCTTGCTCTACCCCTCACAAGCTGCCCGTGCATGCCCCAGCCCATGTGTTGCTCCTACAACATGGCGAGGAGGGTTGTCAAGCTCCCATTTTCACTGATAAAGGAACCAAGGCCCAGGAAGGGGAAGTGGCTTGACCAAGGTCACACAGCTAGTAAGTTTCAGAAGTGAAACTAGATCCTAGGATTCCTGACATCCAGATCTGAGATCCTTCCACTCCCGTCCAGGTCCCTATTCCCCCATGACCAACACTAAGCTCTTTACATATGGTGGACCTGTTAAGGTGGGCATAGGGGACCCCCAGGACAGACAGTTTGAAGTTCAATAGCACAGGGCTAAACCAAACATCTCACTGAGTTGTAGAGCTTTAGAACTAGAAGAGCCCTTGGAAAACTTGTGGCCAAAACCCACCTTTTGCAATGGGAAAACTAAGCCCAGAGAGGGACAGGGACTTGGCTGAGGTCACAAAGCACTCCAGCATCAGCATGGAGACTCTAAGCCAGGCCTCTGACTCTGAGTCCAGTGCTCGTCCCCCTTCTCCCCTGTCCTGGAGCAGATGCCCTCAGATGGGGGCACCTTGATGCTGGGCCAGGCACTGGGCATCCACCCTTCCGGTCAGTGTAGCACCCTATGCACTGAGCCCTGCCTTATGCCAGCTGGGGGATAGAGCCAGACCCTGGCCCTGGAGAAGCTGAGGGTGTCCTTCCTCACTGGGCAGAGCCCCCTCCCCACCCCCCTGAAGGCCGACCTGGGCCCACCAGACCTGCAGGGACCTCAGCCACAGGGAAGCAGGGACGGGGCAGGAAGCCAGACCTGAACAGCTGGGGTGGGACCACCCAGCTTCATGGTGCCCCCTGTCAGGATGGCAGGGCCCTTGTCCATCCTCCCATTTAATGGATGGAAAAACCCAGGGCCCAAGAAGGAAGAGAGGTGCCTGAGGCTGAGCTGGGACGTGAACTCATCTCTTGATCCGCAGTCTTGGGCTCTGTTCATAATAAACCAAAGTGACGTTGGTGATGCTACTGCTGCAAAATAATAATAATAACAACACCCCAAACATCAGGCACAAATGATTTTGGTGTGGAACACAGGGCAGCCGCCCGAATACGGATCTGGAGCAGTGGCTCTCAGCCCTGGCTGCATGCTCATATTGTCAGGGAAGCCCTGGACACGGCCGTGCCTGGGCCTCAGCCCTGGTGGCTTCGAGTTCGTGGTCTGGGTGGGACCAGGGCCTTGGTCTGTTTTCGGGACTCTCAGCCAGGCCTGAGAACCATGCGTTATGACAGTTTTGACTGCATGTAATAGTCACTGTTATATACGTTATGTGTTAACTAACACTGGCTTAAACCATAAGGATCTTCTGTCTTTACCTAACAAGCAGGCCCGGGTGGGCAGACTCAGCATGGGTTTAGCAGCTCTAGAATATAACGAAGGACCCAGAAGACCTATCATTAACTCTGTCAAACTCATTGTATCAACACTGTCCCCCTCATGGTTACAAGATGGCTGCCACTGCTCCAAGCATCAAGTCCTCTAAGTACAAAGCAGGAGTTGGGTGAGGAGTCATTTCCTTCACAGCTTTCCCTTGTATTAGGAAAAGGAGAGTCCTTCCTAGGAGACCCCAGCAGAATTTCCTTTATGTCTCTTTGGACAAAACTGAGCTACATGTCCACTCTTAAACTGGTCACTGGCCAAGGGGACAGCAAGATTGTCCCACTTGGCTTGGAACAATCATGCTTCATCCATGGGAGAGGGCACGCTGTTGCTGAGCAAAGCCAGGGTCTGCTGGCAGAGAAGATGGGAGAAATGGCTGTTGGGCGGGCCGTCAAGAGGGTTTGCCACACCCTACCATTCTGGAGACATTGGGCACCAGCGCGGTTAACTTTCACTGGGCCTTCTCTTTGCATAAGGCACTAGCCTTGGGGAAGAGGATCTGGGGTCATGTCCACACATGAACTACTGACCACAGCCCAGAGGGAGAAGTTCTAGTGTCGGAACACTTCTCAGAAGAATCTGGGCAAGCTTCCTGGAAGAGGAAGCACTCGCTCTGGGCCTTGAGGGATGAGAAGGAGTTCTAAGAGTGTAGAACAGAGGGGGATGTGTTAGGCACAGCCCAAGCAAGGGCAATGGAGTGGGAACCACAGGTGGCTTGGGGGTGTCCTTGCCTTACCTGGAAGGTCAGGTCTGGTGTGCGAAGGAAGAGGGTGACCAGAGGGTGAGGACTAGATTTCGAAGGACTCAAAGGCCAGGGCAAGGGGCGCAGGCTTTGTTCTCTTAGGCAGAGAAGGGACTTGGTGAGGTCTGGGGTGCGGGGCACCAGAGCTGACAGTGGGTGGGTGGGCTGAGGCCAGGCAGGAAAAATCAAGGCCTGAGTCAGGCAGAATCGGTGGAGAGGAGCCAGTGGAGGGAGAGCATCAGGAAGGACTGGCAGAGCAAAGAACCGTCATGGTCCCCAAATGCCCTCGCACAGCCCATCTGCCGTCTTCAGGGTCTGCAGCCTCCTCTCAGGTTTGGAAGAGCCCAGATTTGTTTAATAATAACAACTCTCGTTTGCTAGAGCTTTATAGGGCAATAGTTGTTACTCTCAGGACTGAAACAGGAATTGGACAAAGGAATATCTATCAATGGCTGTGTCTGGTGCCACCCCTTGTCCCCTCCCCCCCACGGCTGTCCCACCTCTACTTGCAATTTATGACTGGTCATTCTCTAAAGTGGTGGCTCCCCACCACCTGGGGGCCCCTTCAGAGAGGGTAGGTCCCGACTTAATTGGTCGGAGATGGGGCCCAAACACCGATACTTTTTATAACTGATTTTATATATATATATATATTTTTTTTTTTGAGGAAAATTAACCCTGAGCTAACATCTGCTGCCAATCCTCCTCTTTTTGCTGAGGAAAACTGGCCCTGAGCTAACATCCGTGCCCATCTTCCTCTACTTTATATGTGGGACGCCTGCCACAGCATGGCTTGCCAAGTGGTGCCATGTCCACAACCCGGGATCCGAAGTGGCGAACCCTGGGACGCCGAGAAGTGGAACATGCGCACTTAACCACTGTGCCACCAGGCCGGCCCCAAGACCCGACTTCATCTATTTTTAAGTAGCTATGTTATCGCAGTAGAAGTTGCTCACAGAGAGTGCACCAGTCAGACTCGAGCAGCTCCAGGGATGCTCACAAAGGAAATGAACCAACCAGCCACGTGACCACTGAGATCGAGAAACACAGCATGACTGGCTCCCCGGAAGTCTCTCTCGTGTGTGTCCTCCCAAAGGGAACCGCCATTCGGACTTCCAGCACCACAGTTTAGTTTTGCCTGTTCTTGAGCTTTATGTAAATTGAATCGTGTATATACATTCTTCACTATCCAACTTGCTCGCTGTGGTTTGTGACGCTCATCCTGTTGTGTGTAGTGGCCACGTGTCGATTTCACTGGTGCGTGCTAGTCATCCGGAGAACACACCACGTGCAGTAATCCATTCAAATGTTGATAGACACTGGGGAGTGTCCGTTTGGGTTTATTATGAGTGGCGCTGTTATGAATATTCTTGGACTGTCTTTTGGTGAACACACGTACGCAATTCTCTTGGGCATAGAGCTAAGAGTGGGATGTTTGGGTCACAGGATGTGGGTATGGTTAGCTTTAGCAAATGCCATCAATTTTCCAAAGTGGTTTTACCATTTCACCCGCCCACCAATGGTGTTGAGCGTTCCACTTGCTCACATCCTCCCCAGTGCTTGGTGTTTCCCGTCCTTTTTCACTTGAGCCACTCTGGTGAGTGTATAGTGGTATTGCATTGGGGTCTTAATTTGAGTTTCTCCCAAACACTTGTGCAGTGCAGCACCCTTGCGTTTGGTTGTTGGCCATTTGGATGTCCTCTTTGTGAAGTAATCTTTTGGGTATCAGTAAACTACAGCCACAAGAATGTGGCATAACAAAGCATCCCAAATCAGCATTTATTCTCCACCAACAGTCACCGGCCAGAGCAAGTCACACGGCCAAGACCAATCTCAGTGAGTGAGTGGGGGGCACTCTGCCTCCAAGGGGAATGGGGTGAATGTTTGCCGAACAAACCAAATTATAGCACTGGCATTTTGGATATTTTTAAAAAGACCTCATGTGATTCTAACGTCCAGCCAGGGCTAAGAGCCATTGACCTACAGTCACACCGCGTGTCAGCTTAGTTGACGGAATGAAAATCAGGCTTAGTTGATTTCCTGAAAGCAGTTGACTCAACCAAAGTCCATTTCTCCTCGAGGCATTTTTTTTTTTTTTTTAAGAAGAGAGTCCCTGGAATTAACATGGCAAGTTAACTGATTTTAACTGTGTCATGTGATCTGAAGGAGTGGGCCCGCGCCTGATCCATCTCTAGCGTTCTCAGCTCTGGAACAGTGCAGAGAAATGGGGAAGAGCCCGGACAGGGTGTTGGTGGACAATCGGAATGAAGGCGTATAAGCTCTGTTGTGTAAGCTCCATGGAGGCAGGGATCATTGTTGGATCACAGCGCTTAGAAGAGTGCCTGACATACAGTCGGTGCTCAATAAATAATCTCTCACTTAATGATGCATGCATACTTGTATAGATAGGCTGTCCAGAAAGGAAAAATGAATGGTGGATGGTTTGTTGGAAAGATAGATGTATAGATGGATAGAGGGGAAGATAGATGGATAAGTGGAAGGGTAGGTGGACGGATGCATCAGAGGATGGATAACGGAGGAGTTAGTAGATGGTTGGATGATAAACACATGAGTGGATGGATAGAAGTATGGATAGTTGAATGGATGGATGAACAGACAGTTGGATAAATGGACGGATAAGTGGACAGATGGGAGCGTGGACGGATAAATGAGTGGCTGGATAGACAGATGGGTGCATGGGAGGATGAATAACTAGACAGATGGGTGGATGGTTAGATGGATGGTTAGATAAGTGGGTGGATTGGCGAACAGGTGAGTGGTCGGGTAGATGGACGTGTAGATGAATGAGTGGTTGAGCGGATCATATGACAAAACGAATGCATAAAAAATGATTGTGTGATTGCCAGAAGATGGTACAGCCTTCCCTGTGGGTCAACATCGCTATCTTGCAAATCTGCTAGTGACCAGGATGGTTCTGGTCTCTTCACAGGGTCTTCTGATTTGCTGCTTCCTCCTCCCACGGAGGGCCTCTCCTGGAGGCTGGGGTGAGAGGTGAGGAGGATGGCCACGGAGATCCGTTCTCGGGGCGGACAGCGTACCATCGGGCGCGAGGAGTACAGCCTGTACAGCAGCCTGAGTGAGGATGAGCTGGTCCAGATGGCCATTGAGCAGAGCCTGGCTGACAAGACTCGGGGCCCTACCACTGCTGAGCCCACTGTGTCCACGCGTGTCAACCGCCAACCTGCCCATTTCTACCCATGGACCAGGTGAGCAAGGAGAAGCCAGCTGGGGCATCCACTGAGTGCAGATGCCAAACACTGTTAACCCAAGGCTAAATTATCCCGGTCTCTAGGATGCCCTTTATCACTTTAGTGGATTATATTTGTTATCTGAACTTACTGAGCTCTGACGGTGCCAAGCACTGTGTTAGGTGCTACACACACTTGAACTCACTGAATCCTCTTAAGGACCTTCTAGGAGGCTCGATGCTATATTCCCATTTTACAGATGAGCCAACTGAAGCTCAGGGCTGAGTAACTGGTTCAAGGTCACACAGCGAGTAGGTGGTGAGGCAGAGATTGGAACTATCTGGTTCCAAAGCCCATGGCTTGGCCTTGCACTGCTGGCTTTATGTCTGAATACAGTAGAACCGATGTTCTGAGTCTGGCCAGGGCTTCCAAACCCCTCTATGCAGTCTCCCTGGGAAAACGTGTCTGAGAAGCGAATGCCGTCCGCCCAGCAGGGCCGTCCTGCCTCCTTGCTCTGGCTCCCCAGTCTCGGCACGACCTCATCACCCCAGAAGCAGGACCATCTAGAGCGGCGCCATGTCACACTGACAGAAACATGGCGTGAGCCACAACTGCAATCCCACACGTGCAACTGTGAATACCCTATAGCCACATTCAAACGTAAAGAGAAACAGGTTAAAATTAATTGATGTCCAAAATACTATCATTTCCACGTGTCATCAATACAAAAATTACGAATGAGATTTTTACATTCTTTTTTTCATACCAAGTCTTCGGAACCTAGTGCATATTTTGCGCTCACAGCACATCTTCATTCGGACTAGCCACGTCTCGAGGGCTTACTAGCCATCTATGGCCAGCGACTCCTGCATTGGACCGTGCCGATCTAGAGGACACCTCCCCTGTAGGAGGTGGAGCCAGAGGAGTAATTAAGTATTGAGTCTTAAAATGCTTTTAGAAGAGAAATACATAAATTTTAAAAATGCTTTTGCTCACCACTGCGTCCAAGTCAAGTGTATATTTGTGGGTTGGTGGCAGGAGGATGGGAATTGCTGTGACAATTGTGTTCGTGTTACCTTGGGGCATGGCCTCAAGTCTCGTTGTCTCCAGCAGCCAGCTGACTCCCTGTGTGACCTTGGGCTTCTCTGAACCTCAGCTTCCTTCTCTAATAAGAGTAATAGTAACAGCAGCAGCAATGACAAATAGACTTTGTCCAGTGTCCAGTCCCGGTTGACAGGGATGAAGGTGGGTGACAGTGTGTCTCAGACCCGTCCCCTGAGGAAACGTAGCAGGGTTTTCCCCAAATGACTTTGGCCTTCCCGAGGCTGGCCCACCTCCGCTGGGCAGGCTGGGCAGAGGCCGGGGATGCCTGGCCCTGAGGAGCCCCGTTACAGGGGAAGGCCGGCAGCCTCCTCGGGCAGCTGGAGGAGTGGAAAGGCTCCCGGTTCCTGAGCGGCCCCTGAGGACGTCCCATTCTGTGACCCAACCTGCAAAGCAGAAGCCCAGAGCCTAGAACTTGTGAGGGTGCTCTAGGAGGCCTTGGTTCCTGTTCTGGCCGGCTCAGCCGAAGCCAGACCACAGGTTCCTCTGTCTCAGGAGGAGATCAGATAGACGGAAGAGCGTCCTTGCTCCATTGGGCCTGCTGCTCAAGCCGGCCCGGCCAGCGGCACCTGCAGCCTTCTCCCCAGCACGAGAGCCGCCCCGGAAGTCCTGGGGACACTTAAAATCATTAGAACTGAGCAGGCCCTTGAGGTCTGGCCCCGACCTCCTTTCTCCTCTCGCTGGTAAGGAAGCAGAGACCCACCGTGGGGCATAAACACTCACCCAGACTCCTCAACAAAGCTCTCACGGAGAAGTGAAATGACTTAGCCAAGGTCATGTGGCCCCCCCCAAGATCCAGGCACAAGGGCCGTAGGGGACAAGGATTCAGCCTTCATCTCCTTGCTTTTGTGACCTGAAACCTCCTGGGCTGGATTCTGTCCCCTTGTCTCTGGAAGGAGGCTGGAGTTGGTCTCGCTGGGAAGCGAATCCCTTTGCTATGACTTTCAGTGTAATTCTCCTCCCCCTCAGTGCACGCTGAGTGCGTCCCGTGCGCCCGGCACCGATCCTTACAACAGCTGCCCAAGCGGGATGTTTCTGTGCCCGTTTTGCACATGAGAAAATACGGGCACGGTGGGGCCAGGGACAGAACCACAGCCTGGCCTGCTCTGAAGTTCAGACTCGTAACCCGCTCTGCTGATTCTGCAAAGGCCTCTTTCTGCTTCCTCTCCCTCCTCCACCTTGAAGTGCGGTTTGGTCTCATTACACCCGCCTCGCACTCACGGAGGCTCAGGGTCCCCAAAGACCTGAGACACACAGGCTTGTGCTCACACACCCAGACACGGACTTACAGTATGTACAGGGCCCGGTGGAGTCCTTCTTCACGTCTACCCCTGAATATCGCAGATTCCATCCACACAGACCCAGAGCAGGTGTAGGAACAGGACATCACACGTGTCCCCAGGGCTCCACACGGCCGGCTCCTCCTCATCCTTCAGGCCTCAGGTGAAATGTCACCTCCTCAGCATCCTGCCTGGCCGCCCTCCTGGGTCAAGCCGGTTGCCCCTCCCTCCTCGCTTGGCTGTGTCCTTCACTGCCCTGACCGCAACTTACAATTTCTATGTACTTGTTTCTGCCATTAACCTGTGAACTCTGTCGACGCAAAATAACCAACAACCATCCTATAGATAAGAGAAATAAGGTGAGTTTACTTGAGCCGGAGTGCGGATTATCACCCGGGAACGCCTTAGAAAGCGTTCTGGAGAAGCAGGGTTTTCAGTACAGCCTTACGTCTTTTTAGAACAAAGAACATGCGTTAAACACACCCGGGACACATTTTCGTGAAAGTTTCAAAGGTATTAGCAGGTCAACACGACTGTGATGTTGGGAAAGGGACTAACCCGGGACAGATGGTTAAGCAGAGGTACGACGTATGTTTGATAGGCCATGTCAGGCTTTTTGGTTCAAGCCGCATCCATTTTGAACCTGAATAGTTACCTCATATTCCTAAATATGTGAAAATCTCCTGGCAACTCCTTGAGGCCAGGGGCCTCACCATCTTCTAGTGTGAAGCCTCGTGTGTAGCACACAGTGCCTGACCCATGGCAACACCCAATAGCTGTCTGTGAGCCAATGAATGGGTGAATAAAGGAATGAATGAAGAGGCAGCAGATGAGAGTGGAAAAAGAAGTGGGTTTGGAGGTTGGAATTCTTCCTCTGTCACTTACTTGCTGTGTGACCTTAGGCAAATTACTTAACCTTTCTGATCCCCAACAGCCTTATCCCTAAAATGGCAATAACAAAACCTTACCTAGCCCACCGAGCAGTGTTCTTATGAAATGCAAATAAGATAAGGCAGGTGTGGGAGCCTTCCCCAAACCCCACAGCTTGAATGGACCTCCCCTCCTGCCTCGCTGAGTGCCCATGGCCTGACTGCCTTTCATGTCACCCCAGGAGGGAATTATCTGGCCTCCTGAGAGTGTCCCCAACTGCACCGTGTGACCTCCTTGGGGTCAGGGAGCAGACATTGCTCACTGTATGTTTGTATGCTCAGTGCCCAGCAAGAGCCTGGGTCATCGCAGGTGCCCAGTGAATGTTTTTAGACAAACAAGTGCACTTGGAAACCAATAAAATTCTCTAGGAATGTAATTTATTGTTATCATCTTGTGACAAAATGGCGACTGTGGACATAAAGGTCAGCTGAGTCTTTGGGATCCTAGAGATGAAAGGCAGATCAGCATCCCAGAGAAGCCCTTTTCCCACTGGCTTCTCCCCCACTGTGATGTGAGGGATGCCATTGGAAACATGCACGAGGAGCACCGCCAGGCCTCGGCCCACTGAGGGTGCCAACACTCAGGCAGCCCCAGCTGCCCATCCCAGGGAGAAGTGGGGTCCGTGCACTTGTGAAAGCGGGGCCCCGAGGCTGCCGTGATGGACCAGCCAGAGCTGGTCCAGGAAGCTGGGTCTTCACAGTGTTTAAACTTCTGCAATTTATTTAAGGTTACATTTCTAAGAAAATAAAGGAAGAAAGCAAGAAGCAGGAACTCGCTTGGGCCGATGTGTGCACAGCAGCAAACAATTCAAATCAAGCCACGCACACTTACTGTGCACTTCTGATGGGCCAGTGCCTTCTCCGTACCTGGACGTCGATCAGGCCTGGTCTCTGCCCTCCCCAAGTTCACAGTCTAATGAGGGTAAAGGCCCAGGTACCTAATGACCCAATAGGAAGGGCGCAGCCAAGAGGCTTGCCTTGGTTTCAGAGGGACATAGAAAGTGTCGACTTACTTACTCAAGGAGGTGGGCTTTGCAGGATAAATAGGAGTTCACCAAACAGGCTAGAGGAAGCAGCCCTCTTTGAGTTTCAGTTTCCTCATCTGCAAAAGGGAACCAATTACATCCCCTTCACAAAGTGGACTAGAGGATGAAATGAGGTGCTTTGGGCCGTGTGCCTATCACATCTTGGCACATAGCCAGCACCCAACACATCTCAGCTAGTGATGGGAAGGCAGAAGTTGCTGCAGCTCTGAGCACATGTTCTCCACGTGCGATTCCTCTCTGGCCAGCCCAGGGAGGATGGATTGGCCAGTGGGTGAGGGAGACGCAGAACTCTCCAGGTGGGAGGCTGACTCCAGAGACCTGTGGGAATGGGGGTGGAGCTGGCTCCACCATATGAGCTCTTCCTCCCTCTACTCAAGAGGGAGGGGCTGATCCTCCAGGCATCTGAGGTCTTGGGGTGAAACGACATGGCACCAAGAATGCCATGTGGGATATCACTCCTTCAAAGGCTTTCGTTTGTTTTATTTCCTTCATTTAAGTTTATCCAGCACCTACTGTGTGCCAGGCAGTGTGCCAGTCATGACACCCGTGCTTGATGTGGGATTGGTTTGAGGACCAGTGAGAGAACAAATACGGGACCCCGCCTGGTGGGGGGATGGAGGAGCCCCTTGATTTGTTAGCTCCCTCCACTAGTAAGATGCTTGCTTGCCACCTGCGTTCAGCCAGGTCCAGCCCAATTTAATACACTTCCTGGGGCTGGCCTGGGCTTCTTACTAACTCAGACAGGGCTCACTGAGAGGTTAGGGGCATTGTCATCACAGCCCTGCTCCTCACTCTCCCCGAGCCTCACTCGTGTCTGGAGCCGGGACCAGCTGGACTCCAGGACAGGGCTGCTGAAAGCTGGGTGGTGGTGATGCCCTCCTGACCCCCGAGCTGCTCGCCTACACAGAGCGCAGGGGCCCTACCTTCGCCTCCTCCAGGTCATGACCTGCACCCACATCCCGCCAGGCTCCTCTCGCCTCTGATGACTCAGCGCGCTGGGAATTCCCCTGCTCTGGGCCCAAGGGGAAGCGGGGCCTGCAGCCTGATGGCAAGAGCTCGGAATCCAGCAGGGGCCTGGCTCCCCCTCCAGCTTGAGACTCGCCACCCAGCAGCTCGGAGCACCCATCCTGCCTGCCCCTAAAACCAAGTTCACGCACCCAACTTCAGGGCTCCCAGCACGAGTCCTCCGGCCTCTCTTTCAGCCCCTCCCCTGCAGCTCTGTGGCTGTGTGTGTCCTTGTCTCCCACCCCGTTGGCCTCTGAACCTCTTGGGAATCAACAAAAAGAAGTGTCCTATCGATCTGCCTCCCCAGGTCCCAGTTCGGGACATGGCACTGAGTGGGAGCTGGGAAATTCTCCTGCGTGGAACTCAGTCTGTCCGTTTCCTCCTCTGCAAAGTGGGAACAACACACCCCCCATCTCCACCCAGGTGGCAGGGAGGATGGAAATGAGTGATGTCCTGCCCGATCTCAAGGGAATGTCATCACCATCTCTTTGCCACCCTCACCAGCCTCACTGTCCTGTTGTTGCTGTTTTGATTATGCAATCAGAGACAGATCCTAGTTTTAGGGTGGTGCGTGGGTTTTTACCAGTGTGTATTACCCTGCGAAAAACATTCTGCAACAATAAGTGATGAGGGGCCACACATGGACCAGTGATGAAGGTGGCCGGGACCCCAGGACCATGTGGAGACAAAAGCCCAGGGCTTTGTCAAGACAACGGGGCTGGGGACTGCCGAGGCCCCAGGCCACCTTCCAGCCTGCCCAGCACTCTCCCCTTTTCAGGGCCAGGAGCAAGTGCGGGTGACGACACTGAACCAGCAGCTTTCCGGCGTCCCCAGGATGTGGTCTCTCAGATCCGCTTGACACGCTGAGCTTCCACACGAGATCATTTCGGCAGAGGCTGCACGGCCACAACGGCGGTGGGCAACCCCCGGTCTGGTCCTGCCTGCTCATTTTGCACACAAAGAAACTGAGGCACAAAAAGGAGCAGGGGCTTGTTCAAAGTGGCAGAGCCTGGCAGTGTGGAGGCCTGAGAGCTGGAGAGAGGACGAAGAGCCGGGAAAAGACCAGGCCCCTGGAGGAGGGAGCACGGTGTCAGGACCTCTGCCGAAGATGCGAGTCTGACTCTCGGCTCGATTACCAGCCGACGCTGCATGTGACCCTGGGGCAGCGAGCCACCCCTCAGAGCTTCAGTGTCCTCGGCTGTAAAAGGCAGTGACATGGGCACCCGCTCTAGGGCTAATGAATGAGGACAAACGAATGGGACTTGTCGTGGTGCCAAGCTCGACCTGGTGGGTGCTCAGGAGAAGGTAGGCAGTGACAAGCGGAAGGGACCCAAGAAAGGTCGAAGGTTAGGACAGTGATGAGGAGGATGAAGAGGGCTGGCCCGGAGCCCCCCACCGAGATGAGCTGAAGCAAAGGAATGGGCTGTGCTTCCCCTCTCTCTCTGCCCGCTGGCCCTCCCACCACGCTCGGGCCTTGCCGAGGGTATCCACACAATCTGTAGGTTCTGGCCTGTCCTGGAAGAGTGTGGGTCCTTCTCAGGGTCACAGCTCCATCACTTCCATGCCCCACGAGGTGCCGGTTGCCAGTAGCAATGTCTTCCCTAATCCCACAGGGCACCTCCAAAGGGGCACAGGAGACGAGATCCGGCCTGCTGGGGTGTCCAAGGCACCAGGGCCTGACCTGAGGGCCAGCGTGGACCACATGCCCCATTCTCACTACAAACCCAACTGACCTGGATTTGTGGAGTGGCCACAACACCTTTCACCCGCTCATCCTCATAACAGCTCATGGGGTGGGAAACTGAGGCTCAGAAAGGTGGAATAATGAAAAAATGAGTGGTGGACATGGGTCAAGCCCTCCCTGTGCCTGGCCCTCCACTCAGCATTTTACACCATTCACTCACTCAGGTCTCACCGGCCTTCTGAGACCGGGCTGTTCTGGAAGCTAAAGCTCAGGAAAGTTGAACCTGTTCAAGGTCACACAGCCAGGGAGTGTCAGAGCCTGGATTTGAACTCGTGTCGGTCTGACTCCAAGCTCTGGCCCCACTGACCTTCCTTGTGCATCCTTTTGCTGGAACCTCTATTCTGTTTGAACCTGGGATGGCAGGACCCTCTAATGAGGAGCCAGAGAGGTGGGAGTGGGGGCACAGACCCGGCTTGGCTTCCCAGCTTTGCTGCCCCGTGCCCCGACCCCCATGAATCTCTTGTGCATCTTTGTTGGGACCCATCCTGGCCAGGCCCGAGAACGAGCCACTTTCATCCTGAGACCTGACCACTTCTCACATCTTCCTGGGTGAAGAATGTCACCTTGCTTCATATCTGCCTCCTGTGTGGTTGGCTGGGGAGGGGCACCATGGGAGTAGGGGTGAGGTTAACCTCATTGTTGTCTTATATGGTCATTTGAATCTCCCAGGGCTTCCTCCAAGGGCCAAAAATAATCCAGAGACACAGCAGCTGTGTCCAGCACACAGAGAGGACCCAGCCATCTGCTTTGGTTCAGAGCCCTGTGTCTGTCCGTCAGTCTCTCCCCCTCGCTCTCCCTCCATCCTCGTTTCTGCCTCCAGCCATGACCCGCTTCTCATATGCAGAGTATTTTTCCCTCTTTCACTCCTGCCCTGCACCCTCCAGGTCCACTGTGCCTCCTGAGAGCCCGCCGGCCTCGGCTCCCATGGGCCTGTTCCAAGAGGTCATGAAGAAATACAGCCGCAGCCAGAACGCCCAGCTGGCGTAAGTGACCCCCGCCCGGCCCCAGGACCATCCAGGCCCACTCTCCCAACTGGGGTGGATGGGGTGAGGGTGGGAGGCAAGCCCACAGCCCTCAGGAGCGTGGTCACTCTGCAGGGACCTCCCAGGCACACCCCTCCCAGGTGTGTCCCCCAGAGACCCAGCCGCTCCAGCTGAGCTGGACTTGGTGGTCACAGACTCCCGTCCTCAAGGAACCGCCAGCCCGGCTGTGCTTGTGATTAACCCCAAATGCCCCCAGTGTGGGCCCTGTGTGCGGGAGGAGCCCCAGGGGCTCTGAATCTGGGGACCCCGCATGAAGGAGATCCAGGAGACGGCCCTAGAAACTCAGAGGAGCTCAGAGCCGAAGCTGAGGAGTCAGGCACCTCTGCTTGTCGCAGTTTCCCCCATGCATCAGCGGGGTTTATCGGAGCACATCTGCGCCGCCCACACCCACAGGCTTCAAGTTGCTTTGTTGCCTTATTTGTTCAGTGCCAGGTGCTAAATCCAGGAATAATGTGAGCTGCAGGAGGCGTTCTGTTTGCCTGGCACCGGGGTGCTGGGCTCGGTGGGTCCATGGAAAATAGCTCTGTGCTATTCTCTGCTCGCCCATAGTGACCCTAGAAGCAGCTAAAAGCAAAAGAGGGGCCCCATCGCTGGAATCCCAATTTCCTTCTAGTTATGAGGCAGAGAGGGGAGGAGGCAACTGGCCAGTGTTTTGTTTCTCCTCCCAGCCCTTTTCACACCCTGCCGCTCCCTTGCCCTTGGTGCGGCTGGGAGGCATTTTGACAGCCTGGAAAAGGGAGACCCAGATTCTAGTCTCGGCACTGCTGCCTCTTCCTGTGTGACAGCCCATGAGTCGCTGTCCCTCTCTGAGTCTCCTTTCTCTGTGAAAGAAGGTTGGAGAGGACAGAGTGGCCTACAGGGTCCTGTCTACCTACTTAGTCTCTGATGGCCTGACACCCCCAGCGGCCTCCCCGCACCCTCCCTGGGGTGGGGACTTTGGCTGAGCCCACGGAGAAGCCGCTGGAGTGTGCGCCGGAGAGCTCCAGGGTCTGTGCCCCGCAGCTGGACGAGACCCACGCTGGGTGTGGGTCCCGGGAGTGTTCTCATGACACTGCCCACACGTCACGCCCACAAGAGCAGCCAGCCCGCCTCTCTTACACTTCAGCTGGGGCCCCACGGGAGCCCTCCCCAGAAGGACGGGACACATACCCCACTGGGGCTTTTCCTGACGCCAACAGAGGCTGCTCTGGCCGCTGGTAAGAGGAACTCATCAAGGTGGCAGTAATGGCGTTGATGGGGACTCAGGGCTTATCTGGTCAGTCACCCATCATCCTTGCCGGGTCTGAAACTTAAATGGCATCTGTGCTGCAGCTATTAATAACCAGAGAGGCTGAGAGTCAGGAGGAAGTGCGCTCACGCTGGAGGAAGCCACTGGGAGGGTAAAGGGCCTGTCCTGGCCCCTGATGCAGGTGACGGCCCAGGGAACAAGGCCTGCCCGCAGTCTCACCTTCTCCATCTGGGAAATGGGACCATTTATGCAGAACCTTCTCCAGGAGTGGATCTGGAGCCACAGCAGTCCTGGTCCTCACTGACTCTCCAAGGATGGAGGGCAGGGAGCTTAGGGTATGAACGAATGAATGAATGAGCAAACAAAGTGGCTTTCATGAGCCAAGCAAAGAAGTTATCATTTCACATTAGCCCTGAAATCTTTTGACATTCAGAAGTTTCAAATAGCGAAGGCTTCACATTTATTAATCCTTTAAGGATTTCAGTCTTTCAGCAGCTAAAGGTTCTGGGGTTGAGGACAAGGGTCAGGAGCAAGGAGGGGAGTTGGGAAGAACCCAGAGAGGTGCTCACTGCAGAGACTGCCCCTCTGAGGGGTCCGTGCCTTCGTCTCAGAGCTGCTCAAAGGGCCAGCGGGCCACAAGGTGGACGACGTCGTAAATGCGGGAGCGTCGCCCTCAGGGAAGGGGTTTAATTATCGCTGAAACCTCCTGTGGGGCTGGTTATCCATCTCTCTGGAGGCTGGCACTGTGTGCCCAACTCCTCTTGGTAGAAATGGTCTTGGTGTAACAATAGATGCAGCTGCTGGACGCCAAGGGGACAGAGGGGGTCCCCAAATTCTCTTTCGGCCACCAAGGAGCTCTGTCTCAAAGGGACAGTGGTCAAGTAACCACGCAAAGACATGTAAAGGCTGTGCTTATGTGAGGCCTTATGAGCAGAGGCAGGGAGAGGCTGACCTGGGCAGGCAGGTTGAGATGGTGGGGCTGAGGATGCCGTGATGGAGCTGAGAGCTGGAGGGGCCAAGGTCAGGGCCGAGTTCCCAGGGCAAACCCAGGAGGGTTAGGAAGGATTATTCTCCTTATTCAGGAGGGCGCTGGCTTCAGGGGGCTGGGCATCTGCCCCAGACCAGCAGGGACCAGCAGGACTGAGTGATCCCACAGCCGGCTGGCTCCTCGCCACGGCCAGGCCCTGCATTCATTCTCTCTGGGAGAGAGGCTGCCTGGCCCCGCTTCAGCCCTGCCTGGGCCCTGAGTGACCCGCCCCTTGGTCTCGCAGGCCCGTGGACCCTGTGCTAAAGGCCATCAAGGAAGGCGATGAAGAGGCCTTGAAGGCAATGATCAAGGAGGGGAAGAACCTCGCAGAGCCCAACAAGGAGGGCTGGCTGCCACTGCACGAGGCCGCCTACTACGGCCAGCTGAGCTGCCTGAAGGCCCTGCAGCAAGGTGAGGGGGGCTCGGGGGCAGCCAGAGGGGGAACGGGACGCAGGGCCAAGGGCTCCTTCCTCCTGCAGCTTCGTGTGCTTTGCCCTACAACAACATTGGCAAGGGGAGCAAGGCAGAGTTATCGCCCCGGTTGCAGAGTTGAAGTCACCAAGTTGGGGGAGAAGAAGTGACTTGCCCCTACCCCACCCACAACACCCTCACCCTCCCTCACTCTTTGGTTCCCGGCTGCCTCCTCTCCAGGCCTCCCAGGACAGGAGAGCCTAATTCCTAGAAAAGGAACGAGGAAGGGCTGACTTTTGGGAGAGCCACTGCCAACTTGTTCCAGAATGTTCCAGGGGCTGATTTGGTGTGGAGAATACTGCAGCTGTGCCTGTGCCCCGCCAAGGCCATCCCTCACAGCTGTGGGACCCTGGGCGAATCAGGCCTCCTCTCTGAGCCTCAGCTTTCCCCGAAGCTATATGTGGTCGGGTACCACATGCAGGCAGGAGTTACCTCTGCCCTCAAGCAGCATGGACCCCAGACAGCCCACCACACTCCAGGGCAGACATAGCTGCGTGAGCCTGAGCTTCCAGCAGTTGCTGGTGGGAGTGTAAGGGAAGGACAGGGTCATTCAGAGAATAAGAAGGCCCAACCCGGGAGGGCTTCCCAGAGGAGGTGGCATCTGAGCTGGATTAATACGACCAGGAAGCTGAACCAGCCCTGTGAAAGCGACTGAGCCCAGGGCCAAGAGGATGAGGGCAGTCTGGATGGTAAACTTTTGAAGATGCCACACATGTCTGTCCTCGGAATTGGGAGGGAAAGGGGACCGCTGCTGTGTGGTGGGGGCGATGGGTATCTTCATCCTTCATGAATTTCCTGTTCTGTCCTCCCCAGCGTACCCGGCAACCATCGACCAGCGCACCCTGCAGGAGGAAACGGCCCTTTACCTGGCGACGTGCAGGGGACACCTGGACTGCCTCCAATCGCTGCTCCAGGCCGGGGCTGAGCCCGACATCTCCAACAAGTCCCGAGAGACACCACTCTACAAAGGTGCGCCTCCGGGGGGCCAGAAACTGGGTGGGCTGGGAGCATTGCTCCCAAAGTCATAACCCCCGAGGGGTCTACTTTGGAGGAGGCGACCCGACCCTCTTCGGATGTGTCCGGAGGAGCCAGCCAGCTGTGGGATCACTCAGTCCTGCTCGTCCCTGCTGGTCTGGGGCAGATGCCCAGCCCCCTGAAGCCAGCGTCCTCCTGAATAAGGAGAATAATCCTTCCTAACCCTCCTGGGTTTGCCCTGGGAACTCGGCCCTGACCTTGGCCCCTCCAGCTCTCATGTAACAAATGATTCAGTTCGTCTGTGCACATATTCAGTCAACATCCCCAAGTCCTCCCACGGGCCAGGCACCCCGAGGAGCATCAGGGGCTCAGAGATGAAAAGATACGTTCTGGTGGGCATCCACTCACAGATAACGTGGCAGTCAGCTTGTGGCGATGAAGAGCTTGGCCTGAGGCACCTGGGAACACAGGGGAGGAGCCCTGAGGTGGGGGAGGGCGCCCACAGAACAGGGTGCTGAGCTGAGCCTGAACGGGAGAAATTTACCGGCTGGATAAGCAGGGGGAACAGCACAGGCAAAGGCAAAGAGGCATGAGAGAGAATTTGCACCTCTGGCATGTTTAAGAAAATTAAAAACGCCGGGTTTGCTCAGCATGTCATCCAGGACGTTCCCTGGCTGCCTGAGCAGTGCCCAGGCAAAGTCTGAATACCCACAGCAGCTGGCATTGGTCGAGCGCTCACTCTGTGCCAGGCGCTGTTCCTTTGTTTACCCTCACATCCATCTACACATGAGGTACGCACCGCCAGTACCCCCAATTTACTGATGAGGACCCGAGGCACAGAGACCTGAAATGAGGTAGCCGGGGTCCCACAGCCAGCCAGGGGCAGCAGAGGTGGGATTTAGACTCCGGTGTCTGGACGCTAGCACCACACGCTGAACTACCACGCTAAAAAGCGTCTAGCTCATGCCCACACGCTTAAGCAAGCAGCCTTGGGTCTTGCAAAAATGATAGAGCTTTACATTATGGAAATGACAGAAATCCCCGATTTCCCACATGTCTGTATCCAGCATCTGGAACATTCCGTGGGAAGCAGGAACCGGGTAGCTCGTAACCGAGTCCACTGCAGACGCGCAGTAGAAACGTCTCCCAGAACCCAGGTCCGCCCGGGCACCGGAGCCGTCACCAGGACCCTTGGCTGTCCCAGAGAGAACTCCCAGGACGCTGGGCGAGTCACAGCCGAAGCGTGGGCCTGGTCCTGCGTGTGCTCCTACTATGTGCTAAGCCCTGTGCTGGAGCCTTCCACGTACTACCTCACTCTGTCCTCCCACAGCACCCTCTCAGGAGGGTCTTATGACCTCCGTTTCACAGAGGGGTGTGGCGCTTCGCCTGGGGTTCTGTTTGAAGCCCTACACGGGCAGCCCCTCTCTTCCTTCTCACCTTCCTTCCGACAGGCCTGGAGAATCTTCCGGGGGTGGTTGATTTGGACAAACGCCCAGCTCCCTGGTGAAAAGTCTGGCCAGAGCCAAGGGTGCTGGGAGAGTCTGGAGAGAGAGGAAGCTTGAAAGGGAGGTCTGAGCCAGTCGAGACAGACGAGCTGCACTCAGAAGAGAAATTTTACCCCAATTTTAGCGAGCAGCCTTTGGGGGGTTTGAGCAGGAATATGGCACTGCCCTCCTCCTCCTCTTCCCGCCCTGGCAGTGGGGAGGACTGAAGCAGGTAACACTGGAAAGGGAGACAAGTTAGGGGCATCCCGGAACATTCCGGGGACAGGGACTCTGCTCCTAACTACCTGGGCTTGAATCCCGGTTCTGCCACTTACTATCTGTGTGAGCTTGGGCAAGTCACTTAACTTCTCTGTGCCTAACACTCCATCCTTCAAGGGTGGTTGGGAGAAGGAAATTAGTTAATCCTGTAAAGTGCTTAGAAGAGAGTGGCTGGCACAGAACCAGTGCCATGTACACATCAGCAAATATCGTTGCTAATATTACTGCTCCTTTTAGTGTATGTCCTGGTTTAACACAGGGACTCGAACCCCAGCACAGAGCCAGTGGGTATTTGTTGAGTGAATGACTGATGAATGAATGAGTGAATGGACGAATGGATGAATGAAGTCTTGGCTGGCCAGGTGCTGCCGGGGGCCCTGCTGACCGTCCTGCTTCTCCCCGGGCACAGCCTGTGAGCGCAAGAACGTGGATGCTGTGAGGATTCTGGTGCAGTACAACGCGGACACCAACCACCGCTGCAACCGAGGCTGGACGGCGCTGCACGAGTCTGTTTCTCGCAACGACCTGCCGGTCATGGAGATCCTGGTGGGCGGAGGCGCCAAGGTGGAGTCCAAGAATGCCTACGGCATCACTCCCTTGTTCGTGGCTGCCCAGAGCGGGCAGCTGGAGGCCCTGAGGTTCCTGGCCAAGCACGGTGAGTGGTGGGGGTCCCTGTGTCATGGAGGCCTCAAGGGGCCCAGCTGGGAAGGACCTCAGAGATCAGCCCTAAGGGAAGGCAAGTTTAGGTGTCATCTTGTGGACATACTCTGATTGAGTAATAGTATCCTCCTGGAGTGCTGTGTTGAGAAGGATTCTGAGGCTGTGTCTAGGCTCAGAGGGAAATGTGTTGAGATCTACAAGGGAAGCCTGTAATCAGGCAGAAACTTGGAGGGCGTGACGCACATGCCACGTATTCACCATCTCTAATCTAGCCCAACATCCTCGTTTTAAAAATGAGGAATCTGAGGCCCAGAAAGGGGAAGTGACTTATTTACAGTCACGTAGCAAATTAGTGGTAGAACTAGCAAGACTCTGGGTCTCCTGACACCTCAACCACTTCTCTTCTCACCATGTCACACTTCAGGGCCAAAGGAACCTCAGACAACATTTGGGTCACGTCCTCGTTTCATGGGTGATGAAACCAAGGACCAGGATGGGAAAGTTATTTGTCTAAGGTCACACAGCAAATTAATGGCAGAGCTGGGATTTGAACCCTGGTCTTTGCACTCTTTGCCTGTGAAAAATCTTTGTTCGCTTAATGGGACAAAATAAAATAATAGTGCCTGCATTATGATGGCCCGGTAACAGAAGGACCCAAGACAATAGCATATGTTCTTTTGGTTAAAGAGCATTATATTCTGGTCTCCCCCAAGAACACTTTTGATTTCTTTTCTCTCTGCATAGGAAGTGACCCTCCCTCTCTAGCAACAGAGAGGCCAGAGGTAATCCAGACCCTGGGGCTGAATGGGAATAATTTGTTGAGGACCTACTAGGTGCCAGGCATTGCACTAAGCATGACCCCAGAACAGCCCAGTGGGGTTTTCCCCACAGCTGCAGGAGGTCGGCAGTGTCCTCATCCCATTTTGTGGATGAGGACACTGAGGCTCAGAGAGGTTAAAGGATTGCGAACTGCATCTGACTGTGAACTGCACGCTCTTTGCACTCGGCCATGCCACCAAGGCCTCGAGAGTCACCAGCGTGGGATTTGCCCGGATAAGCATCCACTTACTCAGCACGTGCCTGAGCAGTTGGGAAAACGGACCCAAGGCACCTCCTTGCAGCCGGGACAACTCTGGGCTGCCAGCTTGAGAACAAAGAGGCACAGGCAGGGTCCGGGGAGTCCAGACCAGGGGGCTGGGCCAAAGGAGGGCTCCCAGGGGGCGAGGGGGCCCGGTGGACTCTAAACCTCTGCGCAGCTCTCCTGCCGACACCCTGAGACAGGGTCTGTGCTCTTTGAGAGCTGAGTCCATTTTCAAATCTAAAGATTCTCGTGTGAGCAGGCAGCTTTGGTGGCAGGGTCCCGGCTTCCAGGGAGCTTGACTTAGGGAGCTCGGCCGTGTCAGCACCATCAGGGTGGAGCCAGAGCCAGCCCCTGTGCCCGGGGCCTCCGTCCCCGGGAACTGGCTTGTGCTGAGCCCTTCTCTGTGCCAGGCTCTGTGCGGGGAGAGTGTCTCAGTGCATTCAGGCTGCCGTGACCGAATGCCACAGACGGGGTGGCCTGTAGACAGCTGGAGAGAGCCTGCTCCTGGTCACGGACGGCTGTCTTCCTACTGTGTCCTCACGCGCCGGAAGGGGCGAGGGAGCTCTCGGGGGTCTCGTTTATTCGGGCACTAATCCCATCCATGGGGACTCCACCTTCACAACCCAATCACCTCCCAAAGGCCCCACCTCCCAAGACACACTGGGGATTAGGTCTCAACATAGGAATTTGGGGACACAGACGTTCAGGCTGCCCCAGACGTTTACTCACATGCTCCTCTTTACTCCTCGCAGCACCGCTGGTTGGTAGGTACTATGATCCCTGGTCACAGATGAGAAAACAGAGGCTCCTATAGGCTGCCTGGGGCCCCAGAGGTTCTCAGCCACGAAACAGAAACTTCAACTGGTTCTTGCCTCTTGTAAAAGCCTGTGCTCTTCCCACTAGACCAGAAATCAGTCATCGAAACTCAAAAATTACCAGGAAGCCTGAGATGAGCAGGATGCCCAGAGAGAGAGAAGCTGTGGTTAACAGATGCTTTTGATGTCAGCCCTCACTGACATTTCACTGCTAGCCCAGTTCTATTTCCTCCCAGAATAAGGAGGGCCTGGTGAACAGGCTGCAACTCTTTTCGCAGAGAAACCCATGAGTTCTCTCCATTACCAGCAGGTGATGGAGAAGGTGTAGGAGATTGGGCTGAAGGGAGACTGTCACCGGGCTTGACTCCCCCTCCTATCAGCACGGGGCAGTGTTTCCTTCAGATGAGCCAGGAAGTAATCCCCTTCTTATTCCTTGAAATGGAAGGCAGAGAAGAACCAATCCCAATTAATAAAGTTATCAGGGTTCTTCTTTATTGGAGGCTCTGCACTCTCCTAGAGCTATGAGCTTTCCTCGGGGTCGGGTCTGGATCCTTTTACATGGAGTGAGGGTAGAGAGCATGGCCTCTGCCATCAGACCATCTGCCAGGGCTTCTGCCGTCAGACTGTCTGGGTTCAAGTGTTGGCTCTTTACTTATGGGCTGGGTGGTCCGGGGCACTTGTGTGTAGGTTCTCCGTGCTTCAGTGCTCAGATGGCACAGGAAAAGCAGGGAGGCCGGCACACAGTGAGTCCCCAGGAAACGCCAGCATCGTCGCAGCAGCTTTCAGCCTCTAGGAGGCCTCTGCTCGGGCTGGTGGGCCCCAGGGCGGGATGTTGCAGAAGTGAGCTGGGGGTCCTCCGGGTGGACTCCGTTCTAAGGGTCGTTGTTAAGTGATCCAGTGTGTCACGGTGGTGGGCACAGTGGCCCCCAGCCCAAGGTGGGTGTCACATCAAGGACAGGGACTGCCCTGGTCACTCGCTGACCTGCCTCTTCTCCACCAGGCGCTGACATCAACACGCAGGCCAGTGACAATGCGTCCGCCCTCTACGAAGCCTGTAAGAACGAGCACGAGGAGGTGGTGGAGTTCCTGCTGTCGCAGGGCGCCGACGCCAACAAGGCCAACAAGGACGGCATGCTCCCGCTGCACATTGCCTCCAAGAAGGGCAACTACAGGTCAGCCCAGGCCCGCCGCCACCGCTCCACGCGGCTCTCCCCCGGCCCACACTGGGTGGGGGGCTCCCGACACCCAGCCCACAGGATTAGGAAGGCCCAGGAGAGGTCAGAGCGGAAAACAGGAAAACCACTCAACAGTCAGCCAGCTAGGGTGAATGCCTACAACAATACCAACAGGAATAATAATAGGAAACACTTCCATAGCACTTACCAGCACTTTCAACAACTCTACTTTTCACAATTCTTTTAACAGTTCTACTGAAGTAGACACCATTATCTTCATTTTTCAAATGAGAAAGCTAAGACACAGAGAGGTTGAGTGACTTGCCCAAGGTTATGTAGGTTATAGATGACAGAAACTCACCTGCTCCAAATGTCACATCTACAGATTCCACTGAGGGGGCCAGATCCGAGTCTGGACTAGTGGACATTTCTGCTGGGGAGCAAAGATAAGCAACCTCAGGCAATTAGCTAGCATGCAGGGGATACCTACAATACTATAAGTAGTAACAGTGATGACAGCTAGCCTTCATTGAGCACTTACTACGTGCTGGGGACTTTGAGCGAGATGAGAGAAGCTTAAATCCTCAGGGAGCAATCTGATGGGAGGGAAGATGCTCATGCACGCACACACACACAAATTCATGACATAATGAATGAGCATGAAGAGCTAAGCTCCATGATGGTCCTAGAGGAGAGAGAATGGCATGGGGTGGAAGCAGCGGTGTGCTAGAGCTGGTTCACACTAGAGCTGGTTCACGCTAGAGCTGGCTCATGATGGAGCTGGCTCATGCTAGAGCTAGTTCACACTAGAGCTGTTTCATGCTAAAGCTGGTTCACGCTAAAGCTGGCTCATGCTAGAGCTGGTTTACACTAGAGCTGGCTCATGCTAGAGCTAGTTCACACTAGAGCTGGCTCATGATGGAGCTGGCTCATGCTAGAGCTAGTTCACGCTAGAGCTGGTTCATGCTAAAGCTGGTTTACACTAGAGCTGGCTCAGGCTACAGCTAGTTCACGCTACAGCTGGTTCACGCTAGAGCTGGCTCACGCTTAGAGCTGGCTCACGCTAGAGCTGGCTCTTGCTAGACCTGGTTCGTGATGGAGCTGGCCCATGATAGAGCTGGCTCATGTTGGAGCTGGTTCGTGATGGAGCTGGCCCATGGTAGAGCTGGCTCATGTTGGAGCTGGTTCGTGATGGAGCTGGCCCATGGTAGAGCTGGCTCTCACCAGCTCACGTGAGCTGATTGTTCACACTGATAGCTGAAACTGGCCTTAGTGAGAGTATTTACACCATGGAAGTTGGTGAACGATACAAACCAGGGCCCTCTTTCCCCCCCTGGAGAGCCAGTTGTTAAACATCCGCCAGTAGCACCACTAGCTGGAGGGATCAGGGAAGACTCGCCCAGGGGGTGGAACGCCAGCTGCCCAGGAAGGAGGGCAGGGGCCAGTAATTTCCACCCAACCAGTATTCCCCAACCTTTGACCATTCGCGGACTTTCTTCCTAATTTTAAACATCTATAGTCTCATTGCTCAGCATTTTCCTTTAAAGACATTTTTTACTTAAAATGAGTTTGTTTTCAAAAGGGAATGTTTATCACACTATTTGGTTAAAATTACCGATTTACAATTAATAAAAAATATTCTCGCTGAAAATCCCATCTCGCGTATCCCCGATGACACACTTTGGGAAACACAGCCCTGTCCTCAGCAGGGAGAAGACGGAGAGACACAGACAGTGGCTGGTGGGAGGTATTGGTTGTCTTCCCTACGGCAGAGAGAAATGGGGGTGGGAGTGGCAGCCCGGAGAAGGAAATGCAGGCACAAGGAGCCCCAGGTCCCGCTCTGCAAACTGCCTGTCCCCCCGAGTCCATGCACGGAGGAGACCCCGCCTTCTCAAGGCAGATAGACTTGGGTTTGAATTCCTGCTGAGGCCATTGGGCAAGTTGCTTGAACTTTCTGAGCCTCAGCTTCCTCTTCCGTAAACTGTGAGGCAGTGACACCTGCCTCTTGGGGCTGTCGTGGGGACTAGGAAAAAGGACATACGTGGATCTAGATGGAATCAAGCACCCAGCAGAGCGCCCGGCACATGGTAGGTGCTCAGTGGGGCTGCACTCTCTCTCTCTCTCGGACGTAGGGAGAGCACATCCCATCATTTTTCAGTTAAGCCCGTGGAGGGAAGCAACGAGGCAGGCAGTGGTGACGGGCAAGACGGCATCTTTCTCTTCCGCTCCCGGAAGACGCAGCATCAGTCAACTGACTCGGTTTTTCTTAACCTGACCCCAGAGAGACGCAGAGTGAGAGAGAGGGAAGGGGCTGGCCCCTGGACACCTCCTGGTCCACTCGCTCCCCATCCTTGCCTGTACAGCACCGTCACTCTGGGCTATTTTTTCAATGACATACCCCAGAGCCACTGAACCAGAATCGCCAGGACACAAGGAGCCCAAGCCTCTGTCTTTGACAAGCTCCCTGAGCCAACCAGGTACAGCCCAGCCACCCCTTCAGGGGGGACTATGGATCTAATCCAACCCCTGATTTTGCAGAGGAGGGAACTGAGGCCAGAGATGGGAAGCAGCTTGCCAGAGAGAGGCAGAGCTGGGACTGTCGCTTGGCACCCTTCAGTCACACCCGGATGCTATCTATTGGAGCCAGATGTCGGCAGTCTGGCCCCAGCTGGAGGGGAGTTTGAAGGAGGCCTGGGTCTGCCTGAGGATGCCCACGGAGCCAGGCTGCTGCTCTCTGGAGCCACCTGTATGAATGGTCTACGTTCCCCCGAAGTCTCCCGCTTTGGATTCCTGCTGACTCCCACAGCGAGCTCCCTGGTTACTCACCCTCCCTTCTCAGGCCCCATTTCGTTCTGTCCCCCAAGACTGAGAGGGGCCGGGCCACTTTTTGAGGGCTTCCCAACAAAGGGTTAAAGCCAGGTTCCCAGCAGCTTCTGCCACCTGGCAGGGCCCGTGGCCAGGCAAGCCCCGGGGGCTCCCTCACTCCCTGGGCATGTGGCATTAATGGCCTGCTCCACGCTGACCTCCCGTCGGCTGCTCGGGGATTTGACGTGACATTCCATAGGCGTTCTACACCCAGCCACCTGCCAACCCTCCTGCCTGTCTGTAGCATGGACAGCAGCCCCCAGCAGCTGGGCTCAGTGTCCACCAGATAGTGCCTTCTCTTCTGCACATTTAACTGGAGGGTGTGACCTTTGGGCATGGCTGAGAAAGGAGCCTGGGAGACCCCAAAGCCTTAGTCACCTCCCAGGCACACTTTCCTTATCTTCTTTTATTTCCGGTCTAGCAAAGGCACCTTATAAGAGGAAAGTTCCACCCCAGAGATAGATTTATTAAGAAACTGTTTGCATTCAAGAAGAGCGGATGCCCCAAGATTCCTTGAAACTGAATTCAGCAGGGCACCGAAACCAGCGGTTCTCAACCTTGGCTGCACATTGGAACCCCGGGGGGCGGGGGGCTCTAAAAACCCTGATGCTGCCCCCCACCTCCAAGATTTCCATGCGAGCAGTCCGCGCTGGGGCTGAGCTGTGGGGTTTCTAAAAGCTGCCCAGCTGACTTCACGGTGCAGCCCGGTAGAGAACCAGGATCTTAGAGTCGATTTTGTGGCTGATGTATAACAGAGAAGCGCATTTTGGGCCTCACTTCTGACTCCCTTGTTTTTAAATATTCTTTCTCTTAACTTCTAATTTATATTCCCTTTGCAAGCCACTTAAAACTCTTCCTAGAATAAGGCAGAATAGAGAACCGTTAACACATTAAATTAAAATGCAGTTTAAAAGCACGTTCAGAAGCAAGTTAGTATCCCCATTAACTAGAAGGGAAACTGAGGCTCAGAGCTCGAGGCTTCATGGAAAATAAGAGCAGAGGTCCGGGGCACAGGACCCTTGGCCAACCCCATCCACTGCAGGACATTGGTTTGCTGCCTGCATCTTCTGGAGGAAAATGATGAAGTCTTGCATCAAAGTTGCTCAAGGCGTGGTGCATGGGCCACCCGCATCAGACACCTGGGCCCCTCCCCAGACCTGCCAAATCAGCCCCTAGGTGGCAGGGCCCGGGAATCTGCATTTTTAGTGGCCGTTTGCATCCTCTGCAAGCTCTATTCTCTCTCTGAAGATCCAGAAACTTCTAGACGAGCTCACTCACTGCAGCAGGCTGCAGGAGCTGCTGTGTGCCTGAGCTTCCTCCTTCACAGAGGAACTGCTCCCCCGCTCCAGCTCCCAGCATCTCCTGGAAAAGCCGCAGACTTTCCCCCAGAAGGATCCCTCACGGGCAGGAGTCCCACTGTGCCCTCGGGAACACCCTCGGGCAGATTCTCCACTGTGGAGCCTTTTCTGGCTCCAACATGAGCAACACATGGGCTCAGAGAAGAGGTAATCCCCCAACACACACACACACACACACACACACACACACGGCAGGGTTGACACAGTGCAGCTTGGCGGTACTGGCAGCGGAGCGTCTGTGGGCGGCCAGTTCCCTTGTGAAAGTCAAGTCCACCATCAAATCTACACTGAACACTGACAAAGGTCACACCACCGTGACCTGGGGACAGGACACCTCCGGGTTTGGTGCAGCAGGGCTGTGCAGGGCAACCACTGTGGTGGTCAAGATGCCAACAGCCACCGTTTACTAAGGGCCTACTATGTGCCGATGAGTGTAACGTGTACGACCTCATTTGATCCTCAAAAGCAGCCTTGGTGAAAGATGTTATTAACTTATGTTCTGTAACCTGGGCATAGCGATCCCACCTTGCCAGGTTGTTACAGAGAGTAAATGAGCTCATAGGGTCATTTGTGGGATTAAATGAGGTACAGGTGCGAAGCATAGAGCAGCGATCCGCAATATTACAGTAATTATCATTTAGGAGGGTAAAGTGCTCACAGGTCATAGGGACTCAATAAAGGGGAGCTCTCATCCGCATCAGCATCACTATTGTTATGATTAATTACCCCTCTATTATAGATGTGGTTCAGAAAGGTTAAGTGACATGCCTGAGAAGGCGCAGCACTGAGAGGCAGAGCTGGTGGTGGAACCCAGGTCCACTGCCCCCTGAAGGACCCCACACTGCCAAGGACAGCCTGCTTTGGTGCAAAGCTCTCTGCTCTATTCCCTGCCGCTGGGCTGGGGTTCAGGCAGGACAGCAGCCATGAGGAAACTAGCATCCTGGGCGGGGAGCCAGGGCCTGGAGCAAGGAGAGTGGGACTCAGTTCTGGTGGGTCCCAGGAACAAGGTAGGGGCCCAGTTATCAGGACTTGGATCCAAGGCTCCAGGCCTCCTTGAAGAGCCCTGAGCTGGGCCTGCTCTGGTCTCAGGGCCTGAGCTGGCAGGGGCAGCCCCCACACTGGGGAAAAGAGAAGGGAGGGGCAGGAAAGCGGGCCCCCCAGACAGCGAAGGATCTGCCAGGTTGTGGGTGCCTTGTTCCTCTTCATAAGGTGTGCTTTGAGCACCTGCGGTCCCAGGACCAGCCTGTGGAGAAGTGAGAGGGCCCCAGCCTGTCTCGTGGTGTCGCCCCCTCATGCTCCCGTCCTCCGTCCCACAAAATGGGTCAGAGGAGAGAAGTGGCGACATGCAGTAGGGCCACCAACACTCCTAGGGCAGGGGGACTGGGGCATCGTGGAAAGGCCTGGCCCCAGGTGGTGTGGACACCTACACTCTGCCCTGGCTTTGCCGTCCACCTCCTGTCCAACCTCACTCTCTTCCCCACCCCAGCCTGGGCCTCAGTTTCCCCCTCTGCTGTCCAGACCTGTCTCACTGCACATCTGCTTTCAGAGTAGCAGAGTCTTACAGCAGCAGACGACAACACAAGGACTTGACCGCCTTATCAGGACGATGCTTCTGGGCCTCTCGGCAGCGTCCAGTCACATCCCATGTCCTGTCACTCTCCTTTGGCTCGGCAGGGGATGGCTGGAGACCAGCTGTGACCTGCTAGAGATACCAGCCCCGTCTGGCCGGCGGCCCCAGGCAGTCGCTCTCCCTGTTCTTTCCGGTGCTTGGGCATGTTACGGCTGTTAGGGAGCATTTGTTGGCGATGGCCGTGGTCCAGGGTGAGGCCCCAGCCCTGCCTGTGACCAGCACCTCTACAGAGCGAGGTCAGGCCTCCTGGGTGTGCACAAATAGAAATTAGGAGGCAATTAGCCCCCCGGGTGTGTGAATTTCCTTTTGAGGTTTTAGAGGCAGATTTTAGGCAAACACAGTATCGCTTACAATAGTAATACTTTCCACGGAGATCCTAGCGGGAGGTGGCTGGCATCGGATTTCCAGGAAGCTGGCAAGCCAGCACGCCAGGAAGCAGAGACGCGTGGGAACAGGGCTGGCGGCACCTGTTTGCTCCACACGGCCACCTCCTTGGAGCCCTCATGGGGATGTGAGGTCACCTGTCAGCAAGGACTGGACGGATTAGGGTCTGGAATCCTGACGGTGGCAGGAGCTTGTTCCTGCAGGTCGCAGGGGCTGGGGGAAGACAGAAAGGACAAGGGGCCAAGAGACCTGGGGCTGAGCCCCCCAGAACTGCTCCATGACCTTTGGTTAGTCACTTCTGCTCTCAGAGCTGCATCTGGGGGGGGGGGGGTGCACAGACCTGCTTTGTACCCCACAGGGCTGAAGTGAAGGTAAAATGGGTCAGGCAAGTTAACGTGTGATGAAGAATACAAACCCCGTGACAGCTCAGCTGTCACCCTGCCTGCTACACAAGAAGAGGGCAGTGGTTAAGAGTGTGGCCAGGGTTATATCAGACTGCCTGGGTTTATATCTTGGCTCCATCACTTACTGGCTG
Organism: Equus przewalskii; assembly: GCF_037783145.1. NCBI lineage: Eukaryota > Metazoa > Chordata > Mammalia > Perissodactyla > Equidae > Equus > Equus przewalskii. The sequence goes on along the minus strand of NC_091855.1, from coordinate 36,125,568 downwards.
TGTGTCTTTGGGCAAGTCACATACCCTCTCTGAGCTTCTGTTTCCTCATCTGTAAATGAAGATAAGACTAGGACCCAACTCACAAGGCTATTGGGAGGATATACAGTCACGTGCCGCATAATGACAATTTTGGTCGATGATGGACCACATATACCATGGTGGTCCCATAAGATTAGTACCATACAGCCTAGGTGTGCAGGGGGCTGTGCCATGTAGGTTTGTGTAAGTGCCCTCTGTGATGTTCGCACAGTGACGAAATCTCCTGACAATGCATTTCTCAGAACGTGTCCCCGTGGTTATCGACGTGTGACTGCAACAGCCTAATACAGGTGGCGTGCTGGGAGCAGCGCAGGATTCAGCAGGAGGGAGCAGTCGGGGCTCGCAGGAATCTCCAGCCTCAACAGAGGCTGGTCCACCCTCTCTGGGCCACAGGCAGGGCAGAGAGCCTGTTGAGACTCACAGGAGAGGGGGGCACACGACCTCGCGGTCACTGAGGGCTGCCTGGGGGTTGGGGCAGGAGTGGTTGGGGCCAGACACATTTGTCCAGGACGAGGCCCAGGTGGCTCCATCAGGGCCCCAGGGCAGCAGAACAGGGATGCGGGACAGCTGAGCCCTGCAGTCAGAGGAGGGTACAATCCCGGTTTGCCTCTGCTGATGTGTGGCCTGGGGAAGTCCCTCAGCCTCTCTGAGACTTGACTTTTCTCACCTGCAGAATGGGAATGCTGAGACACACTTTATGGGTTGTTGCAAAGATTAACCCCAAAAGTGTTTGTAAAGCCGTTCGATATCTCCTGGCACATAGTGAGCCCCCGGATATGGCTGTCCCTGCCCCCACCCCACCCAGGCACGGCAGGCTCTAGCTCCGAACGTCAGCACTGGGCTCTACCGCCCTCCGCAGGGAGAAGCTTGGACAGTCCTCGGGTTAGGGGGCTTTCCAGCATCTCCTGCAGATGGCTGAGCAGGGAATGGGCAGCGCTCCTTAGCCTGGAATAAGTCAGCGGGAGATTCTTGAAACCACAGTCCTCTCTGGCCGAGGCTTTTAAGAACTCAGATTTGAAGCCCAGCCCCACCTCTTACTGGCTGTGTGACTTTGGGAGGGTGGGTGAAGCTCTCTGACCCTCAGTTTCCTTCACTGTAAAGTCAGGAGAGCAGCCGACCCCCTCCCTCCCTAAAGCGGTCATTGTGGGGATGGCTGGTTCCACAGCACCCCCTGCTGGTGGGCCCGTGCCTCCGCGCACAGCAGTTGCGAGCGGCCCCTGCTGGCACCGCCGGCCCCCACCTGCCGGCCGCCCCGTGACTCGCGCATGCCCGCCCGCAGGATCGTGCAGATGCTGCTGCCGGTGACCAGCCGCACGCGCCTGCGCAGGAGCGGCATCAGCCCGCTGCACCTGGCGGCCGAGCGCAACCACGACGCGGTGCTCGAGGCGCTGCTGGGCGCGCGCTTCGACGTGAACGCGCCGCTGGCGCCCGAGCGCGCGCGCCTCTACGAGGACCGCCGCAGCTCGGCGCTCTACTTCGCCGTGGCCAACAACAACGTGTACGCCACCGAGCTGCTGCTGCTGGCCGGCGCCGACCCCAACCGCGACGTCATCAGCCCCCTGCTCGTGGCCATCCGCCAAGGCTGCATGCGCACCATGCAGCTGCTGCTGGACCACGGCGCCAACATCGACGCCTACATCGCCACGCACCCCACCGCCTTCCCCGCCACCATCATGTTCGCCATGAAGTACCTGTCGGTGCTCAAGTTCCTCATGGACCTCGGCTGCGACGGCGAGCCCTGCTTCTCGTGCCTGTACGGCAACGGCCCGCACCCGCCCGCCCCGCCGCCCTCCAACAGGTTCAACGACGCGCCCGCCACCGACAAGGCGCCCGGCGTGGTCCAGGTAGGGCGCGCGTGGCCGGGGCCAGAGCACTTTGAAGGCACTGTGGCCTATTGGTCCAGTCGCTGTGGAGGCAGAAGGGGATAGCAGTTAAGGGGCTTTGGAGGCAGTGTGGACTAATGGTTAGTGTACTTTGGCGTGCGTGTAAACTAGTACTTAGCACACTTTGGAGGCAGCGGAACCTGGTGCTTCGCATGCTTTAGAGGCGGCAGACCTTAGTGGTTCACGCGGACAATGAAATCCTTTTGGTCCGCTGGCCTAGGGAATTTAAGGAACCAACATCGGAGCAGGGGGCGGGTGGGGACCTCTGCAAAGCTGCGGGGTCCATCACTCCTGGCAAACCTGCACGTGGGATGTGATGCTGAATCTCCAGGCTCGGGATGGAGGTGAGAGCAGGTGGGATAAGGACAGGTGAGCTGCAGAAAGTCAGTGACCCAGACACAGGACCTGTCCGTGGTGATGTCTTAAAGAGTCAGAACCTACAATGAAAAGGAAGTTAGAAACACTCTCCTCTTGGAGAGAATGATAACGGCTAATGGCCATCATTTGTGGGCCACCTACTGTGTGCAAAGAAAGAAATTTATGTTCATATTACTTTAATTCTCATCAAAAACCCTTGAAGTTGGTGTTATAGACCCGTTTTCTAGACAAGGAAGTTGAGGCTTAGAGAGGTGATGCAGCCGGCCCAAGTGGCCCACCTCCCACTTTTGGCAGCAGCGGCTTGTGTGATAAGAGAGGAGAACTGGATCCTGGCGTGGGTGTGCCCGGGGTCTGTCCTGAGACGTGGCCCTGCCCTCGCCCGCCTCAGGTTCTCTCCCTCCTGAGCTCGCTGGGGCAGAGCCCTGGGCTCTGGGCGTGGGTCCCAGCGCTGGCGTGTGCTCTCTTTCAGTTCTGTGAGTTCGTGTCTGCCCCAGAGGTGAGCCGCTGGGCGGGGCCCATCATCGACGTCCTCCTGGACTACGTGGGCAACGTGCAGCTCTGCTCGCGGCTGAAGGAGCACATTGACAGCTACGAGGACTGGGCTGTGATCAAGGAGAAAGCAGGTGGGGCCGCCGCTGCCATTGGAGGCCACCCCGCCTGACTCAGGCCCTGGGGTCGGGCCTGGGACTGTCAGTGATGTTTCTTGGGCACCTACTCCGTGCCAGCTCCATGCTGCATGTCACATACAGTGTCTCCGTGACTCTTTGTTTTATAAATGAGGAGACAGACCCTCAGAGAAAGGATGTCACCGGGGCCAAGGTCTCACTGCTAGTTAGTGGCAGAGCTGGGATTCAAACCTAGGTTTGACCAATACCCAAGTCCCTCCTCTAAATCTTGCCAGGGTGTTTTAAACGGTTCCAGCCCCCTGAAGGGGATCAGGACCTTTGGTGCCATGTTTTGGGCCGCTGAGAGCGTCTCAGACTCTAAAGTGCATGTGAAGCACCTGGGCGTCTTGTTAAAAGTGCAGATTCTGGGCCAGCCCTAGTGGCCTAGTGATTAAATTTGTCCCACTCTGCTTTGGCGGCCCGGGTTTGGTTCCCAGGCTTGGACCTACACCACTCGTCCGTCAGTGGCTGCGCTGTGGTGGCAGTTCACATACAAAAAGAGGAACATTGGCAGCAGATGTTAGCTCAGGGCAAATCTTCTTCAGCAAGAAAAAAAATGCAGATTCTAACTCAGGTCTGAGACAGGGCCTGAGAATCTGCATTTCAGCATGCTCCAATGTGGTACCAGTGCTGTTGGTCCACAGGCCACACCTGGAGCAGCACTGATCTAGGAGGCAGGCGCCCAGAGCTCTGGAGCCAGGGTCTTGCTGGGTGACCATGGGCAGGGCCCCCCTCTGGGCCTCAGCATCCCCATCTGAACAGAGGAGGTTGGGCAGGCTCGTTGTCCAGCCCCCTCCAGCTCTGCCAGCCTGAAGTGTTCGCGGGTGGGTGTGCCCGGCACAGGGAAGTGGGGTTTGGCCACGGTCCAGCTGCCGTGTGCCGTGTAGATGGGGCAGCCTGGCAAAGTCAGGCCGAGCATCCCTCTTAGGCATTATGGGGCTCACCTGGGCAGGTGAGGTGTCAGCGGCAGTCAGACTGGGTACTGCAGCCGATTCTGAGAAACGGGCGCCTGCCCCGAGGAGTTCTCGATACCCCAGGCTTTCTCTGTCTCTCTGACTAAGTGTTTGTCAATCATGCATCGAAGAGGCTGACGGGCAGCGTCATCGTTATCCCACCGCTGCTGCTGTCCCCAGACGAGACTGTGCTGCCTCGTTGCCTGTCCACTGACTGTCCAGGTGCCCCACGCCCCAGAGCCCCGACTCTGATTTGCCAAGTTCTTCCTTAGATCCTCACGCCCCATTGAACCCAAACCTACTGTAGGGTTTTTCATTTGCACAAATGCCTGGGAAGCACTGGAATTGAGACCTTGGATAAAGTTACTGGGGAGACGCCTGGGGGCAGGTGACACTGACTTGCCCGCTCACTGGGGGCACAGCTCTAGATGCTCAGTAAACATTCCTGGATTTCGTGAATAACTGGTTGCTGTCACCATGATCCTCAGCCACTAGAGGGTGGCGCGGTCCTTGCCTAGATGTCAGCCCCACCCCTCACTGTCCTTCCTCCTGCCCTCCCTAGAGAAGGTTGTCCCTTGCCACCAGACCCGTGTCCCAGGGAAAACCTGCAGAACCCATCAGTGTGTTCTACACATTTATTAACAGGGAGAACAAGTAGTTCTTAACCAATACTATTATGGTTACTTTAACGCCCACACTGCGTCTGCAAACACCCTCCAGGCGCCTTTTCATTTAATGCTGTGATGTTGATGTCATTACTCCTGGAGTCGGGCAGATGGAGGCTCTGAGAGGGGCAATGAGAAGACGCCGGAGCCAGCCGGGGACGCCAGCCCAGCTCTGGTGGCCCTGTGTCCTCTGCCCCCCAGTGGCCTCTGGCCTTCCTGCCCACAGTCAGCTGAGGAAGGGGCTGAGCTTCCCAGGGGGCCGGCTCTGTCCCAAGTGAGACTGCAGGGCAGTGGAAGGGTGGGAAACGTGGCGATGGGCACCTCGTGAGGCAGCGCCTGGCCTGGCCTCTCCACCTTCCCCCACGTCCCCTCTGCATCCCCGTCTTCCTGGGCGGACCTTTTCCAGGTGGCCAGGCCTCCTTGGCTTGACAGGCTGTTTCCTCCGCTTGGAAGGCCCCTTCCTCACCTGGTGGAGTCCCACCCACCTAGCAAGACCCTGCTCTGATGCGCCCTCTAGTGTGGAAGCCTTCCCCAGCACTCCTGGGCGGCACCGCTGCAGCTCCGGCCAGGAACAGCGGGGGGTCAGCGTTTGTTGAATGGATGAATGAATGAATGACATTCTTTGATTCAACAAACACCTTCCCTGTGCCAGACCCTGTGCCCAGGGCTGAAATAAATCACCCGGTTACTAGATGCATCAGTCCTTGTTCTTACCTCTCCCCCTGCCCCCCAGCTGAGAAAACTCCACTGTGTGAGGCACCCTAGGGGGCCTCCTGGAGGAGACAGCCATGTGGGATTCTGAGACCTACTGGGAACTGCCCCCTGCCCCCTGCCTCTGACCTCTCTGCACCACCTAGAGCCCAGAGCTGAGTTCTGTGCATGGGGGCACTTAAGAGGTCACACTCACTGACCCCGTTGCTAAGCCGTGTTCGGGGTCCGGGCTGTGTATGTGGAGGAAGGAGCACAAGACGAAGGAGATGCCAGCTCTGGTCCCAGTGTGGTCCTGAGTCCTCCCCTGTGGGATGGGTTTGGTACCTTCCTCCTTGGGCTGTGCGGATCAGTGAGGGGTGACCAACGGGAGGGTGCTTTGCCAGATCTTTTCAGCCAGCAGGGCCTGGGGTTACGCGACCCCGCCCACCCACCCAGCCACAGCGGTGGGGCACCCCCACGTGCCAGAGGTCACAGATGCAAACCCTTTGCTGGTTGCAAACGACAAATCAGCATCTCTCTTTCCCTCCTTTTTCCAGAACTTCCCAGACCTCTGGCTCACCTTTGCCGGCTGCAAGTTCGAAAGGCCATTGGGAAATATCGTATAAAACTCCTGGACACATTGCCGCTCCCAGGCAGGCTGATTAGGTACCTCAAATACGAGAACACCCAGTAACCGCTACAGAAGGATGCCTCCTCACACTGTTTTGCTGAGTCTCAGGACAGTGGTGTCCCCAAATCTAAGCGGAGCTGGTGACAGACGAGGCTGTGGGCCGCCTCCCTCTCAGCTGGGGCAGCCGCCCTGACCTCGCCGGGTCTCTGGGGCGGAGCTTTGCCCAGAGCAGAGGACGGAATGTGTCAAGTAGGAGAAAAACGTGCTTGTTTTCAAACTGTTGAGTAGATCCAGACCTTCTCTGCTGTCGGGCTTGGCAGAAGCCTCCATTCCTGGGGCAGGAGAGGGGGCAGGGCAGGACTCGGGGTGGGCTCGAGAGGGCAGGGGCCCGCGGAGGAGCTTCGGCCGGAGAACTTTTGGGGAGGTCTGCCTTTCCTGGACTGCCTCGCCGCAGAGCTGCCCCACGCCCCTCGCCCTGTGCTCTGTGACTGCTGAGCCTTCTCCCGAAGGTGTGGCCGGGTGGGGCGTGGGGAGACCCTCGGTCCCAGAGGGCTTCCTTCCGTACAATAAATGTTGCACAGATGACGCCTCGCCCAGTGAAGCCCCTCTCACCAGACCCCTCCCCAGGGCCTGAGGTCCTCAGCCCTGCACTTGGTGGGAGTGAGGGTGGGGCAGGGGCTGGGGACAGGGCACACAGACCCCTGAGCCTGTCACCTCGGTTTGGGCTTCTGAGTGTGTCCTTCATTCACCGGAAGAGACCTGATGGCCGAGGAGAGGCGGCAGGGTTCTGCCTTGTGATGGGAGCCCCCGAGGGTAGTTGTTCTGTCCAGGTTCAGTCACCATGGAAACAGGAGCATCATCACAGACAGGCTCTCTGTGCTTACAAGTCTCCCAACACCTAAGATGTCTGTCTTACACACACGTCTCCCCTGGCACTCTGTCTTCACGTCGTACTCACCCCTGTTTTGCTACAAAAGTTGAAATACTAGGGGAAAAAACAAATCTACGTACTGGCTACTCTGAGCGAGGGTGCTGGAGTGATGGCCGCCATCAACCCTTGCAAAGGCACCAGACTTCAGAGGCATGAAGCCCTGTGCCCTGCCTTGCCTCCTCTGGTCCTCACGTGGCTCTGTGGTGGAGCCAGGGGACGCTGCCGGCCTGTTTTTGGGGCGTAGCTGAGAGAGCTGAGGCTCAGCACAGTCGTAGCGCTTTCTCGTGTTCTGAGTCCTGTGCACTGAGACGGGCACGGCCTGCCTCTGCAGAAGCTGCGGCGCTCTCTCCGAAAGGCCGATGAAAGGCACTGGAGTGTAGGCCCCTCTGCAGGCCTCCAGGCCAGGCCATCTCGCCAGGAGCCCTCGCCGGGCCCCTGCCCAGAGTCCAGAAGAGCCTTAAGCAAGGGTGAATGTCATTTCTGGCCTTTGGAAAGTGAGCATCCGGGCCAGTGGGGGAGCGCTGATGCCAGGCTCACTCCTCTGGGGCCTTGGGTTCCTTTTTGTCATGGCCCCTGGTAGTCTTGCCGGCTCTGACACTGGGTTTCCATGGAACCAGTAAGTCCCAATATGGGCCTGAAGAGGAAGAGGCCACCAGCAGCACTTTCCAACCATGGGTCAGAGGGGACTCGGCTGACCTTGCCCACTCCCTCCAGGTACAGTTGGGAAAGCAGCCCCAGAGAGGGAAAGGCACTTGGCTTGGGCACACACAGCAGGTTCCCAGGGTTTCAGCCCGACAGTGCTTGCCCAGGGTCCCACGCTGCCTTGCTGTAGAGATCCTGAAGGAAACCTGTGTCCTCCCAGACTGGGGATGTTCAACCCAGTGCAGCGAGGGGAGGGGACCTCAGGGGAAGTGGCCAAGTGGGGAAAACCCTGCCTGAAAAATGCCTGTGCTGCCCTGGCAGCCAGGGGAAGAGGCTTTAATCTTGGCTGGGGGTGGCAGGAAGGGATGGGACCGGGCAGAAAGACGTTCAGTGCATTTGGAGTGTGGCTGGGTATCAGGCAAACTCAAACTACAGCACTGCTCAGGTCACCTAATGTCCAAGAGAGTCCTAACAGGCAGTGGCCTCAGGCACTGGGCATGGTGGGGATGCTGGGCTGAGGGAGCTGCCCCCCTGGAGGAGGTGAGGCTGAGGAGGGAGGTGGGGGGTATGGGGAAGGAGGCCTCCGTCACTGCATTCAGCATCAGCACCATTTATTGGTGGGATGTGGGGCCCCTGGGCCTGGAATGCGCCGGTGCTGTATTAGAATATTGATGGACATCCCTGCCAGTTGGTCACAGCTGCTGCTCAGGGCCGCTCCCCACCAAGAGCCTTGCCCAGCCTTGGCTCTCTCAGGTCCCTGTCCCCCGTTCCCGCCCCCAACCGCTCAAGGGTAAATGCTTGCTTGCTCCCGAGGCTCCGTTCTGATTGGTCGGTGCTCAGGCCGGGCAGGTGGTTACGTTTTTTGACCATCACCGCTGTCAAGAGGACTTGACAGCCGTCACCCCCTGCAGAGGCCGCCCCCACCCCTGCTTACCCAGCCTCTGGGAGGACGTCAGCCTCAGAGGTGTCTCACAGCATCACCAAAGCCTTAAGATCCTCAGAGAGGGGCGTCTGGCCAGTGCTGGGGACTGGAGGCTGGGACAGGAGGGGAGCTCCTGGCTTCACCGTGAACCCACACGAGTCACCGTCTGGTCAGGCGAGCATCTGCTGCTGCTGCGGCTCCTGCTGTGGTGGACTATTTTTTTTTTTCAATACTGAAGCTTTCTTAGATGGGTTTTCCCCCAACTTACTGTTTCCACGCGGGGAACCATGATGCCCTCTGCTTCCACTGAGCCACATCCCAGTGAAGCTTTCTGCTTCCAGACGAAGCCTCCTTGCCTCTGCGTTTGAGTGAAGGCATCGCCGGGGGTCCCCCAGGAAAGGCAACGCCCGAGAGGGCAGCACCCTGAGAAAACATGCCTGGCGGAGCTCAGCTCCTGCTCCAGGGAGAGCCAGTGGGTGGATGGCCTGGGTGCCCGTTCCTGTGGGCAGCCCCATTCATAACCAACACTGAAATACTGGTGTGGCAGGACCTACAGTCACCAGACACCTGGGAGAAGTGACTTTTGCTCAATGCTGCTTTTAGCCACTTGTGTGGTACTGGAGAGCCAGGCACTCACGTCTTTGCCACAGCTACCCACGCGGCAGGTCTATTTTCAATCACGTTTTTCAGATGAGGAAACTTCGGCACAGAGAGGTTAGGTAACTTGCCCAAGATCACACAGCTGGTAGGGGGCAGGGCCTGGATTAGGGCTTTCAACACTATGCTGTACAGTGTGGAGGGGCTGAGCCTCATCAGAACGGATCCAGAAGGGCCTTCGTGATGATGTGCAGAGGGAGAGGAGGGCACACATCTCCTGCTGGTCCCCTTCCTGCTCACTAAGACCAGAGCAGCCTGAGGTGTGGGTCCTGGCTGAGGACTCCTTTATCCAGTGTGCCGCATAATTACTCAGAACAACTCTGCCTGTGTCAAGTGGCCTTCGTGGCACTGAAGTCCTCCGAGACCATCAGACATAAACCAACAGAAACTCACTCACTTCCCAGAGCATGAACTGCCCCTCCGTGTGGATGCCCCACTCCAGAGAACGCGCAGAGTAAAAGCAGGCAGGTTAGGACGGGCCCTTAGCAATCACTAATTCTGGAGCCTTGTGTTAGGAAGGATTCCGAGGCCGTATTTGGGCCCTAAAGGAGAGTCTGTGACCAGGCGATGGTACCTGCCTTGGGTGCGGAAGTGGTGCACGCCTCTATCCTTGATCTAGTCCCCGACTCTACAGAGGAGGACACTGAGGCACAGAGTGGGGATTAACTTGTTCAACATCATGCTGCTGATTAGGGTACCATGGCCCCAGCCAGGGCTGCCCCCTGCACGAGTCCCGGTTGTGAGAACCGTGCTTTGATGACGTGAGCGGCTCAGTACCCCTGGCAGGTGCATGCGCTCTCGGCCATGGAGCCACACTGCACACAGCAGAGCAGGTCCTGGGCCAGCGTGCGGGCGGAGGCCCCTGCAGTGGCTTTGCTAGCTGGGCATTATTGGGGCAAACCCAGGACCTCTCCCTGCCTCCAGCGCCCCCTCTGTGCGCTGTCACAGACAGAGGCCCTCGTCTTTCTACTGACAGGGCACCTCATGTGTGGGCACTGCACCAGGCCCTGGAAGAGAGCCGTCAGCAGGGACCCTGGGAATCCGAATTAGCTAGAGATTATTGCTCCTTTTTTTTTGTTTTGCCCCTGGACATAGAACCAAAGATGATGTTTGAAAGAGAAACAGTTTGCTCCAATGACCGGTTATTTCGTCCACTAGGGGCTCAGCTCCTGTTGGGCCTGATTGCCCCTCTGACCAGGGTCGGGCATGCCCGCCTTGGCACAGCCGTAATCAGAGTGGAAGGCACGGCAGAGGGACCATTCTCATCCCGCCCCTCATCCTGCAGGTGGGACAAGGAGGCTCCAAGAGGAAGGGTCCAGTCACACATCCCAGGGCAGAGCCAGGACCACAGCTCCGCCTCCCCGGGTCCCAGCCTCCCTGTTGTCCAGAGCAGGTTGGACACCCCAGGGATCCAGGCCCCCCCAGCCTCTGTCCTCTGACGCAGGCAACCAGAGCATCCTTCCCTGGCGGCTCGCGCTCACTCTCCTTCCTTTGACTTGAGCTCTTGGCCCCCAGAGCCCATTCCCAGACGTCTCATAGGTCTGTTGGCCACTCCTGGTCTCCCCCACAATCAGTCACCTCCATAAGTGGCCCTCCACCTGGACACAGCCAGCATTGCTTAGGCCTGGGGACCACTCCACTTCCTGACACCGGAAATGTGGAAACTGCAAAAGAAATGTCTTTATTCTTTTAACCTTCTTAATATTTACAAAGAACAAAAAGAACAGAACTGAAAATGGCTTACACAGTGGGTGGCAGATGAACAGATGTGTAACTCTGGCTTCTGGGGTGGCCGGCAGGCAAGGGCAAAGCCCCATCGTCCCAAGTCTGCGCAGGGATGGCGGGACGATCTGTCGGGCCCTGGCCTGGTTGGGGAGGGGCCGACCACGCCTTCCCCATAGCTCCCAAGGCTGCAAGGGCTGACTCGGAGACTGCCTGAGAAGCCCCTGCCCCAGGCCTGCCCTCCCCCTCCCACACATACACAAAGGGAAGGCTCCCAAGAGGCTACACTGCCGCCCAGCCCACCTCTCACACGGAGAGCTCCTGGGGTCCCCGACACCCCTGCAGGCTGGAGGTGGGGGCCGAGGCCCTCCTGGCCGGGCTAGAGGTAGCCAAAGACGTTGAAGATGGGTGGGGGCACGGCCGGCTTGGTGGGGATAGGCTTCAGGACCACGGGTCTGTACACTTTCTGCCCTGGGCCATCCACATCCTTGCAGAAGTGGGCCAGCTCCCCTGGGGAAGCTGGGCTTTTCCTCCAGAGGCCCAGGCTGGGGACCGGGCTCTGAGGCAAGGCCCCTGGAGGGCCCGGGTAGATGGGCTGTCCATGGTACTGGAAGGGGCAGCAGCTCCAGGCATTGACACGGCCCACCAGGGAGACCCCAGGCATCTTGAGTGGCTCCTTCTCAGCGGGTGCCCTTGGGGATGCGGGCACGGGGGCCGTCTCGGGCCCCACGGGCTCCAAGCCCTTGCAGTGTTTCTTACCCTCATAGGGAGGTCCCTCCCTGGGGCCCAGTCCCCCCTCCAGCCCCAGGGGGTAGCTGTGGGTGGGCCGCGGCTCTTCCCAGAAGGAAGCAGGCAGCTGTCTTTTCCTCATGGGCACCTGGCCAGGCCTGGCAGCTTCTGGATTCTGCCCCTGTAGGGTCTGCTCCTTGGAGAGACATTCCTCCCTGTAGGGGTTCCCCAGAGCCTTCTCCGTGCAGCCCCCACCCCCGCCAGGGCTGGAATCCTGGCCAGCACCCAGGGGCAGCCTCCCGGGCCGGTCCTCAGGCCCCCTTTTCAGGTGAGGCTCGGCTCCTCTGCCGGGGAGGCCCCGGGGGAGCCGGGAATACTTCTGGGAGAAGCGTTTGAGCTGCTTCTGCAGGTACTTGCGGTGGTCCACAGAGCGGCGGCAGGGCGCCGACTTGTCCAGGGCCGCCTTGATGTCGCTGGATGCCAGGTTCACAAAGTTCAGCAGCATCTTCACGTCACTGTCGGATGCCATCACCAGGGGGCCTCTGCACGGAGCTTTCCATGAAGAGGGTGGGTTCTGCGGGGGGCTGGCAGCTCCAGAGAAGGGCACAGGGCGGACCTGGGGAGACACATAGGCCATTGGAGTCTCTGGGATCAGCCACGCCCAGCCCTCCCCAAAGGCCGCATGGCTGCAGACAGTGGCCCCAGACCCAGACCCCTCAGCCCTAAACAAAGTCTTGGGTAGTGGGATTCCCACTCAAGCCGCCTAGCACTTCCTGAGCGTCTGTGATGGGACAGGCGCCAACAGAACCTCCTGTAGTTTTCTTGGGTCTGTGGCCCTCCACTTGCAGCTGAAGCTCAGAGAGGTTGGGGAACTTGCCCAAGGTGACCCAGCTACAAGTGTCATCCCTGGGGCTGGAGCGCGAGTCTCGGCGCTCCCAGCCCACGGTGTCTCCCACACACCATGCTGCCAACGTGCACAACTTGCCAGCAAGGTTTTTACTTTCTGAGCTGAAGCGACTGCTCCGTTTTCAAGCAAGGCCAAGCCCCCTCTCTCCCTGGTGGCGCTCTCCTCCTCCCGCCCCCACCCCAGCCCTCCTAGCATCAACCCCCCTCCTTGGTCCCCACGCTCCACCCCCAGCTCTCACGCAGGACAGGCAGGTCCCCTGTCTGGCACTCAAGCCCGGGCCTGCCGGGCGGGCTGGTCGCAGGCTGTGGGCAGCAGGACGCCCCCGTAGAAGCATCTGCAGCAATTTCATGCCTCCTCGGCCGCCACCCGCAGCACCTCACCCCTCCCCCAGGCCCCAGCCGGCCCCACGCCCCCACCCAGTCTGGCCAAGCTGCCTGGGCCTCCACACTGACCGAGGGTGCCGGGCCCCGGGCCCCACCAACGTGGCCCGGCAGGTTCCCCGCCGCAGACCTGGGCCGGGCCCGGCGCGGCCGGCGAGCTCCGTGCGTCCGGCTGCAAGCGGTTGTGCAGCCCTCGAGTGGGTTGAATGGAGACCGAGTCCCGGGAGCTGGGGGGCCCCTCAGGCCAATCAGGAGCGCCTCTCCAGATACAAAGCATCCCAATCAGGCGGCAGCGCCCCGTTCCCACATTCTTTGCCATCACAAATTGTCACCATGGGGACCATCACAAAAAAGACAGCTCCCAAATGCAATCATTTCCCGGTAAATTTCTACCCTTCAGCCCCACTCTCTCCCTCGGCTTCCACGCCCCTCCTCCCCTTGACCTCGGTTCCCTGGTTTCTCGAGGGGGCGGGGTGTGTGTGTGTGTGTGTGTGTGTGTTTAAAAAGTCCAGGACTGAGGAGGGGCCGGGCCCAGAAGAGATGGGCCTGCACACCTCCCCCAGACTCCGGGCCTACAGCTGCCATGCTCCAGTGCAGACAGACAATCGGACGGGGTAAGCCGGGCGGGCGGGCTGCTTTCCCTGCTGTCCTTGAGTGTTGAGTGGTGCTCTCCTCTCTCTCTCCCTCTCTCTCTCCCCCTCTCTCTCCCCATTCCCCCTTCCCAGGCACAGGGCCCTGGGGGCCTGTGAGCACACACACTGCTGTCTGCTGTCGGCAGAGGTAGCGGAGGCAGGGCCCTCTAGCGAGGGGCTGGCATACCCATGGGAAGGCAGCGGAACCCTCAGGAATCTTGTCTTTATGTTTGCTTCCTCAATTGAGCTGCACAAAGCCTGAATTGCCCATTCAGCGCGGCCGGACAAAAGGCTGGCGGTGCACGGTCCCCTTGCATTTGTAGTCAAACAGTTAGGGACTTAAATCGAGTCGTCATGATGGAGAAAGAGGTGGACAAAGCCCATAGAATTGCCATCAGCAAACATTTTCCTGTGTCATATTAGCCAGTCTCCATGGCTCCCCCTGGCCCGGGGACAATGGCACAAGTTTGCACACTTGGCTACTGTCACCGTGCCAACGCCGGCGGGGCCGCAAGCAGGGCCGCTCTGAGCAAGCAAGGGAGCCCAGCGCCGCTGGCCGTTGGCCCTGCCCACCGAGTGGCCAGAGGGAAGGTGAGGCGCGGGCGGAGGGCGGCTGCCTGGGAAATGCTGATGGGCGAGGCCTCCGTGCCAGCCAGCCCGGGCGGCCCCTCCGCCTCCCGCCTTTCTCCTCATGCTCTGCCTCCTCTTTCCCGTCCTCCTCTCCTTCTTTTTCCTGGCCTTCTCCCCTTTCCTCTGCCACTTTTTCCTCCTGTCCCCTGGTTGGTCAAATGGCTGGTGATCTATACACCAACCCACCTTTTTGCACCACCACCTAAAATGCCAAGGACTCCTCTCTGAGGTCTCACTGCCCAGATGGGAGCACCAGCCAGGCAGGGGGCCTCACCCAGGAGCGATGGTCCTACCCCCTCCTGCTGGCCAATAGGCAGCTGCTGCTGGCATGAGGCACCTGCCCGTGGTGGCCTGCCTCCAACCCACCTCCCCCTCTGGCCTGAGGCTCCCTAGAGCCCAAATGAAGGGTTTGGAGCAGACGGCCCAGTGCAGACATGCGGTAACTCACTTTAGGCATTTAGGAGCGGGTACAGTATTCTCTGTGCCCCCTTCCCCTGCAGCGGGTATCGGGGAAGCGTGGACTGAGATGGAGGTGACCCTGGACTGAAGCATCCTGGATCATTGGCCATCACATGGCCGGGAGGGTGGCCCCTACCTGCAGTAGCCTTTGTGTTAAGTGGGAGCCAAACCTTCTTCGTTTTAAACCCATGAGATTTGGGGATTGTTTCTACAGCATAACCCAGCACACCTTAACTGGCACAGGCAGGAAACGCCCTTTCTGCTCCAAGCACCCTGCTCACACAGCTAGAGAAAACGCCCCAGGTCACCAGGTTAGGCTCCCGCACGACTCCTGCCCGGCACGGGTGCCTGCTGCCTCCTGCTGGAACCAGGGTGCACAGCCACCAGCACGTTCGAATCTCTCCCGAAGCCAGTGTTGGCCCGCCACACCGCATTCTCCATCACTTTCGGCTGGGACCCTGGTCCCAAACCAGCCGGCTCCATTTCCGCCCTGGCCTCCTGCTCCAGGCATCTACTTATGTCGGCCCCTCTCGCTGGGACACCGTCTCCGTTTGAAGAGCATGGCGACGTGCTCAAGCCGCTCCTCTGGATCTCAGCTTCCTCTGAGGCCCCACGGCGCCTGAAGCCATGTCAGCCCGTCCTGGTGCTGCCTCCTTGTGCCGGCCTCCTCCCACTTCTCAGCCAATAATGTCCCCAACAGGTCAGCCAGCTCCATGGGGCTCAAGTCCATATCTTAAAACATCCTCTGTAGCTCTAAACATGGGCTGTTCTTCCCATGTGTTCTTCCCACTTTTTGAGGAAAGAGGGAAGGAAAGAAGAAAAGAGGGAGGAGAGGAAGAAAGGGAAGAGAAAACTGGAACGAACAAAACTGAGGCTTGTTGGACTTGTGCCAAGAGCCGTGATGGACGATCGCACACGGAAGACGCACCTGACCCCGCGACAGCTCGGTGAGGGGGTTATGGTGGCCGTGAGGCTGCGTTACTCTCCCAGGGCCTCACTGCTAATAACTGGCAGAACTTGAACCTGAAGTCGGGCCCGTCTGCGTGCAAAGCCTGTGTGGCTCCCGTCACCCGTGTGGCTTCCCTGAGCTCCGACTGAGCACCGGGCACTGAGTGAGTGCTGTGGGGTTGGAAGGCCTCCCAGACCAGATTTTCTGCATAAATCCTGGGTTCTGCCCTCTGTCCCTCCGTGAGGACGGGACTCCGTCTTCTGACTCAGGAGCATGGGAGCTGGCGCTGCGGGAGATCAGTGGAGGGAGAGGAGGCAGCTGGGGCTTAGACTGGGGCCCAGGAACCTGACCCATGGCCCCACACTGAGCTGGTGACACCCCAAGCCTCAACATTCGACCCTTGCTGGGGAGGCCTCCTCTGTGTTTTTCTGGCCATAGAGACAGGTGGAAAAACATCAGTAATAATTATGCCTGTTCTAGAGAGCCCTTGCACAGTCATTCTCTCATGTGGTCCTGCCTCTGGGCAGGGAAGAATTTGTTTCCCTGTTTACAATTGGTGACACACTCAAGGACAAGCCTCAAACCTCTGATTTTTGGGCCCAACTCAGGGCTACTCAGTCAACTCTGTCCTCTTGGCATTCTTCAAGGCCCAGCTCAAACATCCAGGAAGACTTCCACCAACTCCCAGCATTATATGTGATACCCTCCCCATTGCTATGTTTATGGATTCAAAGATGAAGTCTAACCTCCTTAGCTTAACACAGAAGGCCCTTTGTAATCTGACCCCTACTAAGGCCTTGCACAGAGTAGCTTCTCACTACAATGTTTCATGAATTAAATACTTTGCCCATTCCACTGAATACAATTCTTCCTGTGGACTGGAAACAATTGCTTCCTGTCTTGTTTTTTCGTTTATTGTTTGTCCCAATCAGCCAACTCAACCTGGGGGAGCCACATGAGAGCAGAGAACTTGTCTGCTGGTTCCTCTCTGTATCTCCAGTGACTAGAATGGCCTTGGCACAGAGCAGGCCTTCATGAAGGACCCTTGTGGTTGCTATGGCTGTACCTAATGCTGAATTGTCTGTGTTCCCTCGGGACTGCGGGTGCCTTGAAAGCAGGAGGCACCGTTTCACAATGGAGTCCCCTTGTGTCAGAACAGGGGTTCCAAAAAGCTCCATTAAGAGCAAGGGAGCTGTGTTGGACTTGAACTTGAGGGTTCCTTCCGACCTCCTCCTGTGGCTGCCGTGGACCTCCAACACTCAGGCGGTGCTAACCTGACCTCAAGTCCATTCACACCATTCAGCGTCAGGGACTCGCAGCCTCGAGTCCACTCCATTCAGCACCTGCCATGTGCCAGCGCCCAGCAGGGGCGGGGTGGGCTTCCCTGGCTTGCTCTTCTGTTCCCGAGGCAACTTGTTGGAGGCAACGACGACCTTGTCTTGATGACTGAACAGCTGTCTTCTGCCCACCCCTCAGGGAGGCAGGATGACATCCTAACTGGCTTCGATTTCCCAAAAAGCCACTCGGAGCCACCCGTCCAGAATCTCTGGATGTCGTCTGACATAATCCACTTCTAGGATCTAGCCCACACAGGCACAGGCAGAAAGCAAAAGCAAGAGGAGGCTGTGTGACAATGCCGTGCACCGGCCAAGCCCCAGGGGACCGGTCATCTGGGGTGGTGGACTTTCAAATTGCTTTTATGCAGAGAAGCCCATTCAAAAAATTATCATGTGGGAGTCCAGTATGTAAAACAGTGACAGCAATGTGGTGAGGACAGATTTATTTTACACCTGCAAACGCACGCTTTCCACTTATTTTGCAAGCAATGAATTAGAGCAAGGAGGCTGTTTTGGTGGCAGAGAGCTTCGAAATCAGGGGCGATGGGTTACGGTCTGACATCAGCCGTACTTTGTTTTGGTTGCAGAGTATTTAGAAAATCTTGATTTAGAGAGAGAAGCAGCTGCAATGGTAATTTTTTTTTTCAAGCGTATCTCGCAATCTCAGGATAGTCCTCGAATGAAAAGGAATCGTCTAAGAAGCTTTATTAGCTAGTTCCCAGAGGAGTTAGCCAGTTAGCTGCCCAGGTTAACCAGTTGGCAGCCAAGGGTGTCAACTTGTGAGTTAAAAAGCGTTTGAGTGTGTGTTTATTTGTTGGCACAGTTTTTAGAATGGAATATTTTAAATTGCCAAAAATAAAATTTAAGGGAAATTTTACATTTCCACGCCTCTCTAGAAAGTTCCAGAAGATGGGTACCTTCTCATTTTAGAGGTGAAGAGAGTGAGGGCCAGATAGTGGTGGTGATTCAGCCAGGGCGACAGAGCCGGGTAGACGCAGGAGGAGCCCGCAGCTCTGCTCTCCCGGCAGCCCTGTGTGCACGCCGATGCCCAACAGCGACACTGTGGCGCTCAGAGCTCGGGTCCACTCAGCACTTGCCCCTGATGGGAGTAGGGAACGTGTATTAAGCTGTTTGTCCTTCCCAGGTGCCATGATCACTGTCTTTAATAGATAAGGAAACTAAGGCACAAATCATCTAGGAAACCTGCCCAAGGTCCCCTGGTCAGTAAATGACGGAGCTGGGAATGCGATGCTGGCAGCCAGATCCAGACCCTCAGTCATGACCCTCAGATGCTGCTGTTCACTACTGATGACGCTGAACCAACGCACAGGCACTCACTCCCTCCCAGGGCCTTTGCTAGCCCAGGGACGCCACCTGCCCGAGGCCCTCATGGTCCAGGAGAGTTAGGTCCCACCGCCCCCGACTCAGGAAACATACAAAGCCTACAAGGTTGGGGGCAGCTCTGTGGACGTGTGGTGCAGACATCACAAGACGATTTATGTAACCTCTTACATAATGGGAATGTTGCTACCCAAGGCCAGCCAGAGGCATGCTGTCAGCTGTAATCAGGGCAGACAGGCTCCCGCTTCCTTGGAATGGGAGGGATCGAGTCAAAATAAACCCCTTTGACTGCCAGGCCGAGGGCTTCCTGCTCTGGCAACCTCGTCTCACAACCTAGGCTGAGCACCAGCCTGGCTGTGTCCTCAGAGCAGCCAGAGACCTCGTGATGACCTGAAGAAGTCACAGCCCAGCTCAGCCAGTCCCTGCGCCCCTGGTCACATCCCAACAGCAGTGATAGAGACAACAGTCAGTGTGATCAAGTCTCATATTGGAAGCAGTTTCACCGCATTGATACAGTACAGAAGGGAGACTGGCTTTGGAGATAAGATCTCTGAACTCTGCACCTACCTGGCTGTGTGATCTTGGGACAGTCACTCACCCTGTCTGGGCCTCAGTTTCTTGGTTAGATCACATCAGCAGTTCTCAGCCTCCATGTTGCACACATGGACACTGGTGTGGGGCTGGTGCGTCACAAGTCGGTGTTACTTATAAAGGTTCCAAACTTGGCAACTGATGCACTTTTTCCTAATATAAATTAGAGCCGATTCAATGTAACAAAGCCAGGTGAACCTCCTTGCATTCCCCTGTGGGTTCTTGAAAGGGATGTGAATGAGCTGGTAAGTCCCAGGACCCAACTCTCCAGGAAGAGAGGAAGCGCATCAGATTTTCATCCATCTCGGGGGGAGTTTCAAGACGGGCAGGGTTCAGGGAAAGAATTTTATGCTGAATGAGTGCTGAGAGCAGACATCCGTGCCTTGTTCCTGATCTTAGGGGGAGAGCACTGAGTCCTCCACCATTGAGTACAGTGTTAGCTGCAGGATTTTGGTAGATGCCCCTTGTCAAGTTGAGGAAGTTCTCCACTATTCCTAAGTTGCTGAGAGTTTTTATCATGAATGGGTGTTGAATTTTGTCAGATAATTTTTCCTTCATCAATTTACGTGATCACGTGGGTTTTCTTGTTCAGCCCCTTGACATGGTGGATTACACGGATTGACTTTCAAATATTGAACCAGCCTTGCATTCCTGGAGAAAACTCCACTCCATTGTGGTGTATAATTCTTTGTATGTATTGCTGGATTTAACTTACTAATATTTGGTTGAGGATTTTTTGCTGTTTTCTATGTTCATCAGGTATATTAGTCTATTGTTTCCTTTTTTGTGCTGTTTTTGTCTGGTTTTGGCATCATGGTAATACTGAACTCACAAAATGAATTGGGAAGTATTCCCTTCTCTTCCTTTTTTTTCCCCCCCTGGAAGACAGTGTGTAAAATTGATGCTAATTCTTTAACTGTTTGGTAGAATTCTCCCATGAAACCATCTGGGCCTGGGACTTTCTATTTTGTGAGGTTTTCAATTACAAATTCAATTTCTTCAATAGTTACAGGATTACTCACACTATCTACTTCATACTGGATGACCTTTGGTAGTTTGTGGTCTCTGAGGAATTGATCCATTTCGTCTAGGTTGTTGAATTTATGTGCATAGAGCCGTTCATGGTATTCCCTTATTATCCTTTGATGTCCGCTGGGTCTGTAGTGCCATCCATTTCACTCCTGATGCTGGTGATTTGTGTCTTTTTTCTTTTTTGACAGCCTTGCTAGAGGTTTATCAATTTTATTGATCTTTTCAAAGAACAAGCATTTCATTGATTTTCTCTATTGTTTTCTGTTTTCAATTTCATTGATTTCTACTCTTTATTATTTCCTTTGTTCCTCTTTCTTTGGGTTTACTTCTCTTTTTTTAGTTTCTTGAGCTTAGATCATTGAAATTTTCTTTTTTCTTTTTCTTTTCTTTTCTTTTCTTTTTTTTTTTTTTCGCCAAGGAAGATTTGCCCTGAGCTAACATCTGTGCCAATCTTCCTCTATGTTTCAGTATGTGGACCACCAGCACAGCATGGCTGCTAACAGAGTGGTGTAGGTCCACACCCAGGAACCAAACATAGGCTGCCAAAGTGGAGTGCACTGAACTTAACCACTAGGCCACTGGGGCTGGCCCTGAGATTTTCTTTTCTAATGTAAAAAGTTAGTGTTATAAAATTTCCTCTTGGCACTGCTTTAGCTGCATCTCACAAATTTCAATCTGTTGTACTTCCATTTTTCATCAGCTCGATGTGTTTTGCTATTTCCTTTGAGACATTCGTTTTGGTCCTGTGATGGTTAATTTTGTGTGTCAACTTGACTGGATCACGGGATGCCCAGATATCTGGTTAGGTATTATTCCTGGGTACGTCTGTGAGGGTGTTTCTAGAAGAGATTAGCATTTGAGTCTGTAGACTGAGAAGAGGGCATTGCCCTCCCCAGTGTGGGTGGGCACCGTGCAATCTGTTGAGGGTCTGGATAGAACAGAAGGCAGAGGGTGGGTGGGTTTGTTCTTTCCTGCCTCCCTGCTTGAGCTGGAACGGTGGTCTTCTCTTGCCCTTGGTCTGGGATTTACACCATCAGTTCACCTGGTTCTCAGACCCTTGGACTCAGACTGGACATAGACCACCAGGTCTCCTGGGTCTCCAGCTTACACACACAGATCATGGGACTTCTTAGCCTCCATAATGGCAAGAGCCAATTCCTCACAAGAAATCTCTCTCTCTCTCTCTCTCTCTCTCTTTCCATACATATACATATTTCTCTGGAGAGCCCTGACTAATTCCAGATGATTACAGACCCATTGGTGGTTTAGAAGTATCAGAAGTATGTTGTTTAATTTCCAATGTTTGGAGATTTGGGGGGAGGGGTGCCTTTCTGTTAGCGATTTCTAGTTTGATTCCATGATGGTCAGACAACACACTTGGTATGATTTAAATTCTTTTAAATTTGTTGAGGTTTGTTTAACCACCCAGGATATAGTCCATCTTGGCAAATGTTCCACAAACACTTGAAAAAAAAGTGTAGGGACCAGCCCCATGGTTGAGTGGTTAAGTTCACGTGCTCTGCTTCAGCGTCCATGGGTTCATCAGTTTGGATCCTGGGGGTGGACCTACACACTGCTCATCAAGCCATGCTGTGGCGGCATCCTACGTAGAAGAACTAGAATGACCTACAACTAGGATATACAGCTAGGTACTGGGGCTTTGGGGAGAAAAAAATTAAAATTAAAAAAAAAAGAAGAAAAGTGTACTTGGCTGTTGTTGGCTTGAGTGATCTATAAATGTTGATTAGATCTCCCTGGCTGATGGTGTTGTTCAGTTCTTCTCCATCCTTGCTGATTTTCTATTCTATGGTAGTTCTTTCAGTTGCTGAGAGGGGTGTGAAGTTCTCAGTCACAGCTGTGGACTCGTCTATTTCTCCGCTCAGCAGCATCAGGTTTTGCTTCATGTACTTTGAAGCTCTATTGTTTGATGCACAGACATTTAGGAATACTGTGTTTTCTTGTTGATTGGCCCTTTTAGCATCACGTAATGCCTTCTTCATCACGGGTAATTTTCTTTGCTCTAATGTCTACTTTGCTCCCATGTCTAATGTTTAAGTGGATATTAACATAGCCACTCCTGCTTTTTAAAAATTAATGTTTGCACGATATAACTTTGTTCATCTTTTTACTCTCAACCTGCCCATATAGTTATATTTGAAGTGAGTGTCTTAGAGACAATATGTGGTTGTGTCACTTTTTTTAAACCCACTCTGCCAATCTCCTTTAATTAGTATACTTCTACCATTCAGGCTACAATTGTTGATAGGTGAGGCCTGTCATTTGGTCGCTTGTTTTCTGTTTGCTTGGATATATCTCCTTGCATAGATTTTCAGTGGTTGTTCTAGTATTTCAGTATACATGCATAACTTGTCACAGTCTACTAGTTTCAACCTTTTACCACCATTCTTGTGCCAGACAAGTGGTTCTCTACCTGATGCCCAGGCCCCTCTTCAGACCAACAAACTCAGAATCTCCAGGGAGGGGGAGCTGTCATTAGAACGGTGATTCTCACGCGCAGCCAGGATGGAAGTCCGCTGCCTGGATACCCCCTGAGACTCCTTCCTGCACAGATCATTTGGGCAGGGGCACATTTTCATGGAGCCTTGAAACACGGCCAGGTCTGAAACCTCACTATAATCTCAAGACTAGAAGTCACCTTAGCAGAGTGGAGTCTCAGTGAAGGAAACCTGTGGATGAAATGAGGAAGGACGTGGCAGAGAAGTGGCCATCTCAACAGAGGAGGGCTCCGCTCTTAGCCATCGCTCAGTTTCTCTAGAAGTCAATGCTCCCGATTGTTCTAGAGGCTGGTCATTCATGAAAGGTCTGCCGTGACCCGAGTCACTGAGTGAGCATCAGGAGGTTTGGAAGGGCTCAGTACCCCTTTGCCACCATGCCTGGGGCCAGTTCCCAGGCAGGGGACGAGCCTTTTATGATTTTCCTGACAAATGGCCCTGGAGGCCTACTGTTCACAGCCAGCCCCTTGCAGACATCACTAGTTGATCCCGGTACCATCTCCTGCAGAGCCCTGTGGTGGCTCCATATCTTTCAGCTTCCCCCACTAAAAAAATAAGATAAACCCATGTTTAATCTCTGCCCAGCTTATGGGCTCCTTGAACCCTCTGAGTCAACTTTACATTCTGCTCATTCTTCATTTTCCAGTGCCTACAACCGTGGTCAGCTTGGAACACGCTTATCAAACACCTGGTTAACTTTAACAGATAGATCTAGCTTTCAGACATCGTTGGTTAGTTAATTCCTTCTGCTCACAATCTGTGTCCCCTCTAGCATTCTCCCACGTCACATGGCTCCACTCTGTATCTGACTGAGCAGCAGGTGTGACTTTAGAACATTTTAGGGACAATGTGAAGGGCGAAGGCCCTCAGGGAGCCGGGGGAGGTGGGAGCCCCTCCGGGCTCAGACGCACCTGGGTGGAAGCTGGCTCCACCACTTCCTGGCGTGGAACTTTGGGCAGGTCACCTGTCACATCGAGCTTCAGTTCTTCTGTCTGTGACGTGGGGACAAGGAGCATATGTGGGACTCTTTTAAGAAGAGTTAGTGCTCAGTGGGTCGGTTCCAAAGCATTTAATGATCACCTACTGTGTGTAAGATACTCTGTGAGGTGCTGGAGATATCGAAAGGAATAAGACACCGGTGTGAACAGCCTAGCAAATGATTTATCGACTCTTACTATATGCTAGATAATGTTCTGAAAACATCATCTGTGTCAACTCCTCCATAAGGACGTGGGTTGCTACTCTCCCTGCTGTACAGATGAAGAGACTGAGGGCCAGGTGGACCAGGTGACTTGCCCAAGACCCCACAGCCAGCAGAGGTGAAGCTGGAGTCCAACCCAAGCAGATTATCATAGTTTCATGATTACTCACCATGGTCAATAAGCTCTGAGCCTCAGGTTCCTCATCTTATAGTGGAGCTAATGGTAGTTCCCTGGCAGGGTGGATAACGAGAATTAAGAAAGATCATCTGTGAGAAAGACTACCGCAGCGCCTGGCTCGCGGCTGATGCCCCTCCCTCACCTTCCTCCCCCTCTGGGCACAGGCCAAAGCTGCCCAGGTGAAGCCCATCTTGGGCACATCGCACCTGTAAAGAGGGGCTGATGCGACAGGAATGACACAGCAATAAGGTCTCTGTGCCCCTGCTGGTCGTCCCCAACAGACTACTGCCCTGTACTGATCCCTGCCACCCTGCCACGTGTCCATCACCTTGACTGTGTCCTCTGGTGCCTTTCTGATGCGTCTCTTCACTGGGCCCAGGGCGCCAGCCAGGAATGAAAAGTCCGTTTAATCTCAACTGCCAACTCGGATTTGACTGGCGATGGCTGGTGGGTGCTGGGTGGGAAGATTCCGAGGGCCTGCTGGGCTCAGCGGTTAGAATGCTGTGATCAGCTAGTGATGTCTTCCGTGGGCGTGGCTGGAGATGTGCTGGCTGTGCACCAGATATCCCCGAATCCAGCTCTAAATCACAGCATGCAGAGTCAGGGGCACGAAGCTGGGCGTTCTAGTAACCCAACCTGTGTGATTGTGTGACTCCCCCATGGACTCAAGCACTCCCACTTCCCAGGCCAGAGCTCATCCATTCAGTTCGACAAACTGAGACCAGGCGTGTTGGGACTTTGGAGAATGGGGACAGTGAGAATTTTTGTGCAATGGGGAGGAGAGGTCCCTGCAGGCAGTGGGCGAGACCAGGTTAGGAAGAAAGGTTGTCCTCTGTGGATATTTGCATGCAATAGGCACATAGTAAAAGCTTGTTGAATGAATGAAAGAACAAACTGGAACATGGGGCAAAATGATTGGTTGGCTTCTGAGTCATCTTGGGGAGTCCAACCGCCAGTCACATAATGACCTGGAACCAGCAGGTGCCTCCTCTGTGCTGGGCCCTCCGGCCACGGCTCTGCCTCTTGGCTGCTTTGGACAAACAACACGCTCTGAACGTCAGAAAGGAGCCCTTGGCCCCTGGGAATGGGATTTCCTCAGAGAAAGGTGATGGGGGCCCGGGCCTGACTCCCCTTGAACACCGCGAGGTGCTGGGAGCTTTTATCTACCATCTCATTTAATCCTCCGTAATAAATGAGTGAAAGAACAACTGAGACTTTCTGAGGAGGCCATTGTCCTTTCCATTAGACAGATTAGGAAACTGAGGCTTAGGGAGGTAGAAGAGCTCTTCCCGGTCACCGAGCCAGGAGGCAGAGGAGCCGGACTTTGGACTCACTCTGTGTCTACACCGCAGTGCCCCTCAAAGAAGGCGGTGGGGCACTCATTGTCACCTCTCGTCTGTCTCTTCCCTAACGGATTCCCAGCCCTCTGCCTCCCGCCTGGAGTGCCTGTCCCACTCTGGTGATATACCAGGGGTTCCTTTTCATCATCCTTTTCATCATCACTTTATTTCCTGACCTCCGATCACAACTCTGTCTGTAGCTCAAATCCAGCCCCAAACACACTTTTAAAAAAGTCTCTGAGTGGAGTCTTGCCACGTGATCATTTGCATGATGAGCCGGTGGGCCATTCGAGCCTGCCTCGGGCATTCTGTTCCCGGGCTCCCTGACAGGGTCCTGAGTGGGTAAGAGGGGAGTATGAAGAATTATTACGATGCATTCAGTAGCCCCCCACCACCTCCACCCCAGCATTGAGGCTGAGCTCTCCCAGCTGACATTGCCCCCTCGGATGTCATTCCACTGCTTGGCACGTGGTAGGCTCCCCTTGGAGCATCTGGGTCACCTGGAAGCAGATGTGTACCCCTTTGGAGTCAGACAACGGCATCCATGTCCTGCCTCTGCTGGTCCAGGCAGGTGATCTCACCTCTCTGGGCCTCGCCTTTCTCCTCTGTAAAGTGGGGTAGTTCTTTCTAGTGACTCTGCTGGCTTGCTGGAACCCTAAAGAAAGATGGGCCCCAAGGATGACTTGGGTCTGACCAGGCTATAAGACTGACCATGGGGGTGGGGGAGGGAGCCCCCAATAGTGTCCAAGGGCTTGACCACAACCAGCCCCAAGTTCAAAGACACCTATGAGGGGCTGGCAGTGACAGCTCCCATCACACCTTGAATGATGACCCACAGTTCTGGACGATAAGGGTGATGGGAGCAGTGCCCCAGCTCCCGCAGGCCCTTCCCGCCGGCTAAAGGATGGGTGGAGGTAGTTTTAGCTCTGTTGGGAAGGCATGGAGGGAATTCTAGGGGGAAGGGAGTGTAGGTAAGCGAGGACGGGAGGACACAGCAGACGGGGGCTAGATGACACAGGCCACTCCAGTGCCAGAGCGCCTGCAGGTTCTCGGGCAGGTCCCAGCCGATCCTGCCCAGAGTGGGAAGCGTGGCAGCAGATGTGGGCTCAGCGTGCACAGAGTGAAGCCTAGAGATGGGTCATTGGCCACAGCTTTAGGATGGGGCGCCTGGATGCACCCCAGGCCTCTGCTCTCCTCCTCTACATTCACCCCTTGGAAAACCCTGTGGTCTCAGGGGCCTTAAGTACCATCCGGGGGCCGATGGCTCCCTGTTTAAGGCTCCAGCCCGGACTTCTCCTCTGAACGCCAGTCATTCCAGCAGGCTCCTTGCCCTCTCCCCAGGGATGTCCAAGATTCTCCAGCTTTCTATGTCCAAAACTGAGCTCCTGGGTTTCTCCCCAGCTCTGCTCCTCCCACAGTCTTTCTCATCTCAGATAGGGGCAGCTCAATCCTTCCGGTACCTCAGGCAGAAACCTCAAAGCCATCTGTGACTCCGCTGTCATACCCATCCATCAGCACACCCTCTTGGCTCCACTGGCAAACTACATCCAGAATCTGACCGCTTCTCGCCCGCTCCCGTGCTCCCACCCTGGACCAGTCTCCCATCATCTCTCAAGTCACCTAGACTGTTTCAGAGTCTCCTAACTGGGCTCCTGGGTCCAGCCTCCCCCCCCCCCCCGCCCCGGCCCCGAGTCAGTTCTCACACAGCAGCCTGTGCTCCTTCTGAAAAGATAAGCCGGCTCAGAGCGCTCCTCTGCTCCCCCACTCCCTCCGCTCCCCCACTCCCTCAGCTCCCATCTCACTCAGAGCAGCGGCCCCCCAGTGGCCACAAGATCCTGCATGGTCTGCACCCCTCCCAGTTACTTCTCTCACTTTATCCCCTCCACCACTCCCTCCTGCCCCTGTTCTCCTTGCTGTTCCTCAAATACCAGGCACGCGGCCACCTCAGGGCCTTTGCATTTGCTGTTCCCTCTCCCTGGAATTCTCTTACCCTAGATCAGTGGTCGGTAAACCATGGCGCACCACCTGTTTGTGTAAATAAAGTTTTATTGGGACACAGCCAGGCCCGTCCCTTGATGTATTGTCTAGGCTGCTTTTGCCCCACCGCAGCAGAATGGAGGGGTTGTGACGGACACCAGAGGGCACTCAAAGCCTGAAGCATTTACTATCTGGCCCTTTACAGAACAGTTTTGCCCACCCCTGCCCTGCATACTCGTATGGCTCACCCCTTCACCTCCTGTGTGTCTCTCCCCAAGGGCACTCCCGTGAGTCCGTCTCACCCTGCATCCTCTCCTCCATCACACTCACCGCCACGAGGCACTCTGGACGTTTCCCCACTTACCTCCTTTATGGTCTATCTGCTGCCACTAGATGTCGGTCCCACAGAGGGGAGGGACTTGGACCGCTGCTCACAGCTGTGTCCCCGTCCCAGAACAGCACCTCACATGTAGCCGATGCTCAGAAAATAAGTGCTCAGTGAATGATGTTTCCCATTGGCTCAGTCCATACCTCTGGGCCTCTGCCTCAGTTTCCCTTTCTGTGGCACTGGGGCCCTGGCAGATCTCTTGCCAGGTCTTTCCCCAGGGAGGCTGAGTCCCGTCATGAATAAACACCGTCCCCAGAAACACCCAGCCTGGGTTCCGGCAAGCCCTGCGCCACCTCTGTTTTAGGTAGGTCCCCTCATACTAAAAAAGAGTTAAAAGACGTTCTAAAGTATGGGGGGTGCAGATGTGATGGCATTTTAAATGTTTAGGTGTGACAGGTAACACTCACTCAACACAGGAAAGCACTACATTATGATGGCTCAATCACAAGACAGTTACAGAGGTTGCTTTCAATATTAATTAATTAAATTCAGTTAAGATATTAATCAACATCTATTAAAATATTAAATTAAAATAATTAATTTTAAAATAATTTAAATATTAATTAACTGTGCCCAGGGCGACACAGGAGATGCCAGAGGGCCGCTCTCTCTTATTTCTCTACTTCAGTCTTCAAATGGTCATCTCATTTGGAGGGAATGTCCAAAGTCTGGTCCACAAAACAAAAAACCAGTCCCAAACCTTGATGCTTGGGAGCCTTCTAAGTGCCACTCAGAGCGCCCTCGAGCAGTGCGGGAGAGTATCGGCACAGCATCAGCTTCACCTTCCTGCTCCCACCCAGCCCTGCCCCCCAACTCGGGGCCTATGAGCTCCTATCCATGCCCCTTATGGGGGGCTGATGCTCTCTGAGACCAGTAAGCACTGCCCAGAGCTTTACCTTCTCCGTAAGGAGACACAGGGGCTCCAGGTCACCCACCAAATCCTCCAACAGCACTGTAGGGTGCCTCTAAGTAAACCCATTTCACAGAGGAGGCCACTGAGGCACAGAGTGATGTGCCCAGGGTCATGAAGCTGAGAACTGGCAGCCCTGGGGATCTGAACCCAGGCCCATCTGAGCTCGGGAGGGTCCTCACATCTTCCCATTGGTACCTTCCGAAGGACCGCCCCTGCAGAGATGCGCCAGCCCAAGGACCAAGTGCGAGCGTCATTTATGAACTTCTTGGGCACGCCCCAGTCACCCCACAAGGGCCCCATCCCCTCAGCCAGCCCATCTGAAATGTAGGTGTGCCGGGTAAACTGAGGCAGCATGGGGCCCTGGATAGGAGCTGAGTTCTGGGGTTACCCAGATCGGCTCCTTGGCAGGTAGCTGGCCCGGAGAACATTATTTGCTGGCTGATTGAGGGGTGGCATAATTTCTTCTCCTGCAAAGACTCTTCATTTGGGCTATGAGGTTACTGTCGGCCTGAACTTCCCATCTTGGCCGCCTGCCAGGACCCTAAAGGCACCTGTGAATCTCTTTTCTCCAACAGACACCTTGAACCATAAACAGATGCCAGGGACCTTGGGGACCATGAATAACACCACGGAATTGGAGAGAGGGCCTTTGGAGTCACCGATCTGGCTTCAAGTCCCAGTTCTGCCACTTACCAACTATGTGACCAAGGGAAAGTCACTTAACCTCTCTGAGCCCCACTTTCCTCTTGCCAGGCAGCACCTTCCTGCAACATCCTTGGAGGAGGCTAAGGTCACAGATGTGAGTGCTTAGCCCAGGCTGGCCTGTGGTCAACATTTCTATTTGCCATCGGACCCCCTTATAAATCAGATGAGGAAACTGAGGCTGGCAGGCGAAACGGCTTGTCCAAAGCAGCCTGGTGAGTCAGTGGCAGGGTCAGAACTGGCATCCTGACTCCAAGACCAGCGCTCCCAGCCCCTATCCGGAGTGCGTTTTCCCCACCCTTGACAGAGAGAGGAAAACGCGGGGTTCTCCCCAGCGCTCCGCCCGGCCTCAAACGGCCACGAGAGGGCGCCCCTGGACTTGCTCGGCGTCTGCTGCGTTTGGGGGCCTGGGCCCTTGTCTGCCCCAGCGTCCTCAGCCTGTCGGCTCGCAGCCCGAGCTCCTGCCCCTTCAGAATTCTGATGAGACCCCCTGCTCACTCTTCTTCCTTGCCTCCACCCTCCACCCCCAGCCCAGGATTATCCATTCTCCTTTCCTGGAGCAGACTTGGGATCCTCGGAACCCCCATATTGGTTTTCCCAACGAGAGGACCCACGTCTGGCTTTGGGATTACAGCAATGTTGTGCTGTTTCTTAGCATCCACCCACGCTCCCATCCAGCCATCCACAAACTTCCACTCCACACCTGCCGGGTGCCGGGGGCCAGGCCAGGGAGCTGGCAGAGGGCACCGCAGAGTCCATCCATCCATTCTTCAACACAGCCCCTGCCTCATGGAGGATGCAGCCAAGTGGGGAGACCATAGTTCCAACACCTGATGACGTGATGGCTTCAGCGTGTCGATTGAAAAGCAAGCAGAAGGGCTAAGGGCAGGAGCCCCAGGGCCACTTCTGGAGGCTGTGGCCACTGATTTGCATCTTCAAGGAAGCCAAGAACCTGGCCAGGCAGAGAAGGCCCAGTGCTCCGAGAGGCCACGAGGGGAGACCCACGCCCCTGGGTGAAGACCCTCCTGATCTGTAATCAGGAATTATAATTCCTCCTCTGCCTCCCTCCTAGAAGGAAAGAACGTACAGGCGAGTGAGATGGAAGCATGGTGGGGACTAAAGCACCATGCCACCAGCGAGGAGATGGGTCTCAGCCCCAGCATCCTCGTCTTTCCCAAGGTGGCGTTTGGCCTTCAGGTGTATCCAGTGGGCTTCTGTTTCCCTTTCCTCCAGCATACAACCCCCCTCCACTGCCCTGCTTGCAGATGCACTTTCAAGACCACTCCAGTTGCTGGGTCACTGATGAGAGGCCCGCAGGGCTCCCATGCTGACCCCGCCGAGGCCCGCCCTCCCCTCTTCCCTGCTCTGGGTTGCCATGAGTCACTCAAGGTCCACGTATTAGGCCTATTAGAACAAAAACAGGAAGGCAGGCAGGCCAGGCACTCCTGGAGGCCATCCCAGAGCTCTTAGAGGATGAAGTCTGTGAAAGGGATCCCAGGCAGCTATGGGCGCACTGCCCTCTGCACCCAGGGTGCTGGCCAGGAAGGCCTCTGAGTCCGGGGGGAAGAGCGCTGTGTGAATGTTGGCATTGCCCGTCGCCCCACTTCCATCCTTTTAGACAACACAAATGACAAGCTATTTCCAACTTTCCTTCTCCAAACAGAGTCCTCTTGGTCTGGGGTGGTGGTGGAGTAAGAGGTGAGCTCCCTGGATGTTCGAGGCCCTCCCTGGACCCAGGGGAGCGCGCTAAACATCACAGAGAGCGCGTTTATCTTCCCAAACCTGTGTTTCCTGCAGGACATCACACGCTGTTGTGCATCCTCTCCTCGCCTCGCTGTGCACAAACACGTGTGTAATTCTCCGCTTCTCTCAAATGCACTCTCCCTCCCTGAGTGCAGGATGAAGCTGCTTCCTGAAACATCGCCTGGACTCCCCCAGGCGGCCAGAGAAACGTGGCCAGAGGCCAAGTGGCCTCTCCGGGGGCTCTGGGTGGCCCAGGAGCCCCCTACCCCCACCCCGGGGCCTGGGGAGAGTCTTTCCTTCCCTGTCCAAGGAGAGGAGCGGGCTGCCAGCTGCTACTGGAGAGACTGGAGGCTCATGTCCTTCCCTCCCGTGCACCCTTGCCAAACCTCTTTCCTATGAAGGCGACCCCATGTACCCATTTTAACCAGATTTCAGCAGGATTTGAAGGTTGAGAAGATCCGATATGTTAGAATTTTTCAAAAGTCTTATAACACCCAGTGCTGTCAAGGATGTGGAGAAATAGACACACTTAGGCATTGTGGATGTGAGCGTAAATTGGCATTGACTTTTTGAGGGTATTTTGGCAGTGTCTATTAAAATACGTGCACATGGGCACAAAGAGCTGTGCGTGAGGATGTCTGTGGAGATGTGGTTTGCAACTGCAAAAAACAAAGATGGAAAAACCCGAACGCTTGGAAGTTATGCACTGCCCTAGTGCTGGGCGTGGAAGGCGCTGTAGCCACTCAGAAGAATGACATTGATCTGCAGCTGCTGACTCAGAAGGACCTCAGCACAGAGAGTGAAAAGTAACTCTCCTTCCCTCCCCAGCCCCAGCCTCCCAGGTTCCCTCCGGGGAGGCGGCCACTATTTTCGCTTCCTGGTATATCCTTCCAGAGATGGTCTAGGCAGCTCCAAGCGGTGGGTGTAGACATATCCATTCTCCAACTCTTCCGTCTCGTGTACACTGTACTCAAATGACAGCACACTCCATCTGACCACAGATCCAGGCTTGCTTTTTCCACTTACTTTGTTTTAGTGATCAGCCCACATCAGTATGTAAATGAGCCTCTTATTCTTTTTATCAGCTGCATGGAGACAGGCTCCAGGATTCTGGTCTTCCCCTCCTGG